>NC_050469.1:28525045-28845319 GCF_013373865.1 Monomorium pharaonis
ATGGCGCCAGGTCTTATTGTTAGCTCCCGCTTGGAGTTCTTGCTTCGAAATAATGGAAAACGCAACTCCAGGTAGTCGCTTAACAACGAACAATTTAAAATTAGACTCTATGAAAGTTATATATAGGAGAAATTGAAGTTGGCAACAATATTGTTTGCTCTAATATTTGAAAGTCCTGTCACGAGAATAAAGGATGGCGCAATCAAATAGCTGGCCGTTATTTCTGTAGTTAAAGTTTCCTTCCAAGTAATATTTTTTTCCTTGAGCGTAAAACAAAAGGCCGCGTTTTCGTTCTTAGTAAATGAAGAAAGAATGGCTGGCGAAGCGCGGTCCTTCGAACTGGTCCCCTCGAAAGTACCCCGGGTGTACCCCAAAGACAAAGGGTTCTTCCGCACGGATGTCTCACTTTTACGCGACTCACACAGTCGTTTGCGAAAAGCCATTGTTTGCGCGTACGATGACGGGTTCTGTATAAGTCACCGTAGGGAAAGGCAGAGAGGAATACTCCACCAGAAAGGATATGACGTTGTCCCTTTGACTTTACTGGCACTTTTCTCAGGAGCGGCAGCCACCGGGATCATCTCTCTTCTCCATCGCATTTGTGCTCTTCGCATTTACATGAACAATTGTATGTTCACGTAGACGTTTCTTTCTTTCCAACGTTCTTTTATTTGAAGATACATTACAAAGTTAGAAAGAGAACATATTTATCTCTTAAAAAAATGTTTGGACTTACAACAATTACAAGTTATTTTACTTTGTAAAAATAAGATTTGCTTTTTTTTTCGGAACGTACTGAGTGGAACATAATGGCTGATTTTAAGTAGACCGTGAGATTTGAAATTAGACAAATTTTTACCTGCACCAATTTGATTTTCCGGATATAATTGTAATAAAAGTTTAGGTCTTGTACCTGCTATTAAAATACAATTCGTACACGAAGAAATAACTGTTTTAATTTGGGAAGAAAAAAACTGAATGGCGTCGTATTCACATTTAAAGAGAGAAAAAGTTGTCTGTAAATTTCAATCATGATACATGAATATTTTCCAAGCTGGTCGTTAGCCCTTGTTTATTTAAGAAATTAGCGTATTATAAAAGAATATTATAGATATAAAAAGTTACATAAAAAGAAGACTGAAAATGAGATAGGGAAAATATTAATGTTGGCTGATTAATAGCTGTAATAGCTTTCATGCTAAAGTTTAATATTTATGAGTCCACTGAATATATTAGCACTAGCTATCTTCTTAAAAACGACGTTTTTACCATTTTTTATTACGATTTTTTTATTCAGCTTTATAAATGATAAACTGTTTTCTTTTTTCAAAGAAACTTGTACTTTTGGTTTCACACATTTTTTTTACTTTTTGATTAATAAATCGTTTCCTTCTTAAAAAACTCATCACTTTATATTTAACACGCACATAATTGTTTCATAAAGAGAGAGAAGTTGCTTTCAAACTTACGATAAATTTTCACTGAGATTGTGAATAAAATAGGCGATGTCCTTTGTCATCTTCTTTCCGCGTTTATACGAAACTGACACGGGCGGAAAACAAAAGCAGTAAAAGCTTTTTCCTTCGAGCGATCATATTCGGTCATTTGGCCAAACGGGCTGGTCGCCCCTGATTCATTCCCCTTTCCCGTCGCTACGATATCGCTCCCTCTTACGATGTATTCGCTACATCGTAACTCTTGTTCCATTAAATTCGACAGCGAAGCCGTAAAATCGAGCGTTCCTTCGGCTCGAGCCACTGACGATGAGATTTATGTCGTCGGCGAAACCGCGACGCCTCATTTCCGCTGATCTCCACAGCGTTGGTGCAGATGCCGGGTGATCTCTCGAGCGTCTATACTTAACGCGGGGCGAACGTCGCGCACAGAGAGGAAGATATTTTTACAGAGGCAAGACAGAAGCTGGTGAAAACTGCTCTTTAAGATACGCATCATAAAGTTCGAGAATTTCTCCAGGACATGAGTAAAAAAAAAAATATTTGAAAGATATTCCTGCATCTCAAAACGTTTTTATATATTTTTTATGCACTTTTCGTATTCCACCAAGTGAACCGGGATTCGTAATTACCTTCTCCCTCAGCATTTCTCGCCCCGATAGCCGATTTTCACGCGGCAAAAAAAAAACAAAGACGTATTGAAGTGAATATTAAAAGCTCTCAGTCGCGCCATAAAGGAAAGCTCCAAACGATCCATAAACCAGCTTTCAAGCGAAGCGCCGCTGCGCCGCTCGTTATCCTAGAAACAAAAAGAATTTCGCCCGGTGCACCGGGCCGATATCCCACCCCTCTCCTTTCTCCTCGCACGGAAAGGCGGAACTCCGAAAAGTATGGTGAACAATGAAGTCGTCTGGCGAATACCCGCGGACAGGCTCTCAACGTAGCTGGCGGTACACGGATGGGATCTCCGTAGCTCATCCTGCCAGGTACTTTTATCTCCGCGGCGAGCGCGAGAATGTACTCGCGAGGTATCCGGTGGCAGCGCATCCGGCGAATCCGGCGAGGACGAAAGGGACTGCTGCTGACGAGAAAGAGAGAGAGAGAGAGAAAAAGAGGGGTGAAGAAGGAAAAGGGACGAGGAGAAAGAGAAGTAACTCTCTCTCGTCGGCGGCGGGGGGTCGCGGGGGCGGTGGCGGGTTTCAGTCCCGGGCGTTATCTATACGCAACGTAGGGGCGTCGACATTTAAAATGCAGATTAGAGAACGGAGAAGCGGGCGCAAACGCAGACGTAAACGTAAGAGCGCCGGGTGGCAAGTGTTTTATTGGGGCCAGCTTCCGCTTTCACCAGCCTCCCCCGGTCGGGCCGGGGCCGCGCGCGGTGCAGCGCGCCGCGATGCCACCGCGCAGATAAAGTCACGGCCCTCTCCGGGCTTTAACCGCCCGCTAATTTATTGATCCCTGATTTATTTGACGCGGCTGGCCGCCGCAGCTTTAATTGCCCGCGAACCGTTTGACGGATTTTAATAGGGCACGAGAGAGCGGCCGTTCGGTGACTTCCGGGCCGCGTGACGGTAGATTGCGTTTCGGTAGAAGGAGCTGTCTTCGTTTTATACAAATGCGAGCGCGTCAGAAGAGGTTCTGTAGCACTCCATCATCATAACGGGGCAGCGGAATGGAAACGATTCGTCGTCGGTTTAATCTGTTTAAAGATTACTCGTCTGATAGATTGTTCTCCATACAGAAAGGTATCTTGTAGTAGCACTTTCTTTGTCCTCCACGACAAGCTGTACTATCTTCTAACTGTCCACGCTACTTAGTACCATATAACATGTCTAATCTATTATAATTTATTCGAATATTTAACTCACCTTATATTATTCCGCGCGTGAGCTGCAATTTTATTTAATTTGTTTACATACAAGTTCTTAATGAGCCCATCAATTAAATATTTTTTATGTAACATCTAATCGCGTATACAAGGTAACTTTTTGTAGCTCTAGTATTATAATAAGTAATTTCTGATGGTAAGATCGGTAGCAAATAAACTGCGAGCCCTGGTGTGGCTCTAGTTGTAGGCATACTTGCTTCTTTTATCTAGAAAATTATTCGATCAATTAAAAGATAATTCTCGCTCGGCAGAGTGGCCTTTCGTGAGCAATTACGTACCGCGCTCGAGAGACCGGCAGGGGAATTAAAATACGTCAAATTAATCGACTAGCCGGGCAAGACTTCGAGAGCGTAACGCGATTTACATATCTGTACAAGCTTGTTTGACTTTAAGTACCGCGCGGCAAGATCGATTCGCCGTCCGAGCAGCACGCGACTGCTGGCAATCGCGCCGGGAACTCGATGAAAGTTTACACAAGCAATTGGCACGGGAAGGGGGGATCCTTTTGCGACTTATCGGAGCCGAAGATCAAAGTACACCGGTAACTCAAGGCAAACCGTCACGAATCGAGGTAAACCAAGAAGATCTCCGGAGATCTCGCTGTCGCTGAGACTCTAATCCGAGATTCGACGAGGAGTGTGTAAACGCGAGCTCGCTGCAGGTGGCAGTCGGTGGTGCCAAGCTGCACTCGCCGAATTTGCTTGGAGTTTCGACGTAACGAGCTTGAGGCGCGACTACCTTGCGGCACGATTATCGATGCTTACTCCTCGAGATATTGTTTGGCTCTGGAAACTGCAAACGGTATGTATCTTTTCGGATACCAAACATAGCGAGTGATACCAAAAGTGCACGAACTCCTATCCCTTCTCGCTTTGCTTCTTTCTTGCCGTCATTATCGCACCCGTTCTTTGTCCCCGTATTTATACGTCTGTCTCTCCGCCCAGGCACGTTCCCCGCTTCTCTTTTGGACCGGAAACCACGAGCGTTTGGCAGTTACATGAAATACGAGAGCGAATCTCGCTGGATGCGCATTGTCCGGTCGTGCCGTTGAAGCCAAAGCCAGCAACAATGGGGAGTGACCTCGGCTCGATTGTCCTTTAATTTACGGGAATTGCAAGCCCCCTACTCCCTGTCGTAGAGAGGCTACGCTACCTCCGCGAAAAGCACTCACGATCCCTGCCCTATGCCGCATATAGCCCCCTCCTCTCCCCTTTCATCCGCAGACCACCCTCTCTTCACGCGTCAGCCCCGCTTGAGTGCGCGCGCGCGCGCGCGCACGCCACGAGCTTAATTCGATCTCCATAATCGCTCGAGCTTTACATAATCGGGGAGTGCTAATACCGATTCCCGCGCTACAATCGATTCCTGACATACTCCACGCGATTAAGCGGCACGGATTACACCTACACGGCGCAGCGACTGCGGCGACTGCGGCGACTGCACCTGGCGAATGCACACGAAACGTCGTCGTCGTGATTTGCACTGTTATTAGTGCTATGAATATTTCATAGTACTATTACTTTCAACTCGTACGCCAAGAGTTTACCTACGCACCGCAGGAGAACATCGTTGCGAGAAGATAATTCATTGCCGATTAACGCAGCTTTTGTATATTACATGTATATGTATCATGTAAATTGTAAAATTAATACGTTATCAATTTTCTCTCCAGTGTAACAATGCATCTATATATCGTATATCTTATATATTAAGTATCTCTATTAACATATATTGAAATAAATGTTATCGGCTAGAAACTTACAGGCGTACGTCACGCCGTAAAGAAATGCGTTGGAATCCGCTGGAGTTCTCTTTGCGAGACGATTATCGCGAGAGCTCGTGCGATGAAAGAAGCAGGGTACTTTAATGCGCGTAAGTGCAGCTAAGAGATGCTCTTACACGCGCAGCTCTAGCAAGCGTCGAACAATCGCTTTTGCACCCTCGGCGCGAAACGGAAAATGTATCTCGGTTGACAGAGCTCAAACAAAGGGTCGGACATTCGCGCGAGGGTTGTCCCTGTCACGTTTCCTCCCCTTCCGCGCTGTTCTTCCATCCGGCGTCTCCTTCCACGTCCCTGCCCTGTCGTCCCCGTCCTCCTCTCACTCTCTCGCGTGACATTAGCTCGGCAAATACCCGTTCTCGAACTGTCAAAGGATTAACGTCGTAGCACGATCCTTTCCGTGCGTTCGCTCCGGCGCTTGTAACGAGCAAAGTTCATGACGTGATTCCGTGGAAGCGGTCGACCAGCGAAATCACAGCCTGGAAATGGCCGAATGTCTTCATTCAGTATCCGGTTTCTATCTAGCTGAAACTGTCATAAGTATCGCGTACTGAGGTTCGAATTAGATTTTATGATATGATTTAACAACGCAAATAGGAGGACATTTATGGATATTCTTAATTACTCTAAAATCTATCACGACGACTTTGAAAAAAATTATTATCTTTTACATCGTTAGAGTTAGGAAAAATATAGTGAACCATTATTTTAAAAAATAACAAAATTAATATTACGCCTTTACACGTAAAATCTTTTAAAAGATCGATTTAATGTATATATAAATTAGTATATTTTTTAGCGTATGCGCAAAAAGAATGTTCTCAGCAAATTTTTCGCCTGAAAATCGTAATAATGATAAAACATTTGACAATTTGACATGATTTTATCTCATTTATTAACCACACATTTTTTAAAGAAAGAACATTCAAAGTATATGTAAAAATTTTAACACAATCTTTAGAAAACGAAAATTTTTACAATTTTATAACTTTTTCTTGAATAAAATTTATATAGATTTAATTTCTTACCTCAGAATGTGATACAATTTCAATTATAATGACTTTCCAACCTGTAAGGTTAACATTTTTCCAATATGTAAAAAATTAATTAGAAATATTCGTAAAGTTAAGTGCGGGAATTATGTTAGTTATGAAATCTTAGAAAGAGTGATAGAACGAGTATCAGGAAATCGTTTGTCATGAAATGAAACGAGATATCTGAATTCGAAATAAACAAGACGCTTCGCCACTCCGCAACGTATCAATCTCGATCGCCGACAGATCGTTGCTTTTAATTGATATTAATTCTTGATAAGACCCGATTGCGAGCAATTTAATTAACATCGCCCCGAGGCACGCAAGACAAACGGTCGAGTAGCCACTCGCCGCTTGCACTTTTCATTCCGAAGAGGTACATTTTTCGCCGGTAAACCGCCACGCCCGCCGGAACGAAGACAAATAACAAACGATGGTGCACCGCGCTCCCATCTACGGGTACCAGCGTCGCCAAGTCTTGCTTTACCAGAGTAAACACTGGATTCCGAGGAAAAGACGAGTGAAGAAGCTCGTTAAAAACTTTCCAAAGCCAGATACTTCTACAGCGCCGGAACGTCGGTCGGGCTCGTTTGGGAATCCGCTGAGTCGGTAACTTCGATTATAAAGTCGTTCAGGGCGGCCACATTTTCTGCAACGAAGAGTTTCTCATCCTCGAACTCCTTCGCATGTCTGTAATTGTAACTTCGTGCCAAAGTACCGTTAATTTAACGCAATCTTTAATTTTTTTGCAATAAAAGAAAACCATGCGCAAAATATTGACCTTGTGTGTGAGTTGCATAGACTGCATTACGCCGTTGTGTATGTGCAGTCAAATTGAACGAAATAGCCAGCTGCATTTCTCCATCCAGGAAGCGTCGTAAGATGCGTCAGCGATACGTCACGAGTCCTTTTTTTCCCCTCCACAAAATTTCGAAGTGTTCCCGCAGAGCTGCCCGCGTCCTGAGTCCTGACCGTTCAATGAATCGACGGAACCAGTTGACAATTCAACCGCGAGCATCGAACCGCGGTCGAACGATCTTATCGATCTTGTCGATCTTTCAGCTTGCCCGCCCACACTCGGGGAACGTGTTCGGCTCGCTCCGTTCGTTTTCTTCTACTTCTCTTTTTTTCTTGCTTTCGCGCGAATCATCCCCTTTCTTCTTTATCACGGCCTCGCGTTTCTTATCTGTCCATCTCCCTTTCTACGGCCAAGACGAGACGACGTAGCACCACGAAACGCGTCGGAACGAATAGTGTCTCGAGACAGGAACATCGCCGACATTTTCAATGACAGCCAACAGGATATCAAATATTACAAAGATAATAGGAGATACGATTGAATAAAGCAAATAAGCTTTCAAGATAAATTAATATATAAAATTGATAAATGTATTTTTACACGAGAAAATTTATTATAATTTATAAAAAATAGTTAAGGATGTATGTGTCACATCTTAAAATATTTAAACATTTTATTAACTGTTCTATTATATTAAGTTTGATCTGTCTGAACTCTTTAAGCAGAATTCTCTTATTTAAATTTTTGTTTGCTTGATTCTTCTTAATAAAATCGCATTTATGATACTCATATGCAAATTTGACAAGAAAGTAATAATGCAAATCAAATAAATTTTTTTATGTACGTGTATTAAAAACTCTAATAAATATTCGTGCATTTATTAAGATTCACTTATTTAAAAATTATTTACCAAAAATTGTAAAGCAAAATAGGATTATTTTCGTTGCATAAGCCATCATAAACCTAAGACGTGTACGAATTCGTATGCTGCATTTTAACATGCCATGTTAAAATCGTATCAATCATCTATGGTAAAATAATCCACAATTCTTTACCCGAAATAACTGACAGGGATATTTTAAAGTCCCATATATTAAGCCTTGGGGATATCGGATATCCAGCAATTTCGTATTTTAACTGTTGGATGCGAGATTTATTGTTTCCCTGCAGAGTGGTACGCCAGTCGCGGCGTGGTTATCAATCAACCTAGTAGATTGCATTTAATAAGAGTAAGGTGATCCACGCCCTCAAATCTTCCTGTATATTTCACGCAAAGCGTCTTGAAAAGCTTCTCAGAAACGCGGGAAACGTTACATTGACGCGGTCTCTCGTTTGCCGAAGCAACCGCCACTACAAACCGGAAAGATATACGAGATGGCATAGGAATTTCATTTAATCCGAGCTTCCGCGCGGTCCGCCGAGATTCGATTTATGGCGTAATCAGGGTGTGCACGAGGCTCCGCTCTTCCCATGCAGTCGCTTTTGCGCAAACACACCACCGTGAATCCAAACATAACCCGAGCCCTTTTATGTCCCTCCGCGACTTCGCTCTAGTGTAGATCTAAATTCTTGCACCGCGGGAGGATGAAAACGGGAGGAATTCTTCGTATTGTACGAAACTGCAATTAGAAACGTAATTCTCCCGAAGATTCTCGGACCATCGTCTTTTGTGAGGCTCCCAAAAATACGCTCGAATTTTTTGCGGATCTGCCAAATTGTCCGATCATCGTTAATCGCACAAAAGTGCAATAAGCGCTCGCTGGTAGATTTACAGATCAATCATGAATAACTAGGGCGAGTGACACAATATTCAATCGTTTTGGCATTGTTTGTCAAATTTTGCGTCAGGAACACGCTCATGATTTCGCGTCGCGGACATGCATTCGCATGTCACGTCGCGAGAGAAAGCTTTCCCAACCCCAAGGAAGACAAGATGCGCAATTTTTCACCGTCGCCCTGTCACCCGCACAAAGAAGCGCGGCGGCGGTTCGCGCGCCCATATTCCGGCCGTGAAAACGATTCTCTCTGACGCTGTCTCCTCCGCTGTCTTCCCCGAAAGAGGAACTGTCGGACGATCAATCTCACGCATGACACGCGTCGCACGCGGAGTTAATTTAACGACGGTTACGTATCCATGTCTAATTGGGGATGCGGCTGCAAAGGGAAGGTCCCCCCCCCCTCCCCCTCGTCGCCCGATCCTTCCTCTTCACGGTTTAAACGGAGGATCTCGCGCGGCTCGTCGCGGCCAGGCGAAATTAATTAGTTCGACGACCCGAATGAAAACTAACGAGTCTCTAGCGCAGCTCCCGTCTCCTCCTTCTCTCTTTCGTCACCTTTCTTTTTCGGTACCACGCCGAGCTGAAGTAATTAAGGGCAAAAACAGCGTCCGAGAGATTCACCGGAGTACGTAAGCGGATCGAATGGGCGTCAATTACAGGAAGAAATCGCGCCAAATACGCTCCGGCGCGGCGCAAAGATTTAACGGCGGTGCGAGGAGAAAGAGGGTAAAAGAGTGAATTAAAGGACGACAGGAGACACAAGGGAAGGAGCGGGATACGAGCGCTCACGTACGGATAATGCAAGCTGAATGAGCTGCTGATCGATAGGGCGCATTGAGCGATCCCATGAATCTAAGCTCCACCGTCGATTCTTACGGAGACGAAGATCTCGTGGAAGAATGCGTGGCTTTCATGGGCTGGGAAAAATATCGTGATCAATATGGCAAATTCGGAATTGATTGTCCCCCTGAGCGACTGAGCATTGAGGGAGGGAACAATCGTTTTTGTGCATTCGAGTTTGATTTCTTTCCGATAATTTAATAGCAGTTTTTCATCCCCCTTTATTCATTTTCTCTCTTAATCTCTTACAGTTCGTTTCTCTCTTTTTCTGTTTTAACTTCCAATTACCTCACCACTCGGTTGTCAGAGACATCGTTGCGATGACATTTTGCCCTAGAAATGCGTTTGCATTAATTCCGCAACATCTGTAGGTATAACAACTTTGCAATATACGATGTTGCTGCAGCAATCACGCTAATAGTCCGATATATTATTAGCGTGAATGGTAACCGATCCATTACGTGACTATTGGACGCATCGACGTTGCGTTATGCAATTGGTATGCCAACAAGCGACTGGAAATTACGCAATCTATCCGTATTTGTGCGCAACAACGAACAAACGCGAACATTTAACGCTTAACGCGCACGGCAAAGCATAAAGCGGATAATATATTATGCTCCCTGTCTAAATAAAACTCTCCAGCTTTATTTAGACCTTCAAAGATTATTTTCTAACTTCCCAGTGCGAGTTTTTTGCCAGTGCTAATAAATCATGTCGGGCAATAAACGTTAATTAACATAAACACTCTACAGAGTCATGTTACATCGAGACGATGAGATATCTTCATTCGTTTTCCGTTAGAAAGATTCTCATCTCTGGTGGACGAAGCTTCATTTACGATCTCTAGTCGCCCGTACTACCAGATCGTTTCGACGTTAAAGCTCGTTCATACGACGTGGAGATTCGTATCGGCGTGGGGAACCGGATCGAAACTGCCTCCGTAGTCGAGGATATCGCGACGACGTATCAGAATAAAAACACGACAACAGCAATTTTCGCCCTGGCGCAGAGCGGTCCAATAATTTTCTTTTACCGAAGTGGATTTCGTTCCCCACAACGCGTGCACGGGAGCCACTTAATTTTATGGTTCTAGTTGTACGTGCAACACCACAGTTGTACTTTATATTTACAATGTGCACCTTAATTTCCATGCCTCGTGCTCGCTCTATATGCCAATTAAGAAGCAGAGCAAAATAATTTCATACCGTAGGCAAGATAAGTTGATTACGGACCATAACATGAAATCATTTCGCATACGCTCGAAGCAATCCGTACGCGTATATTGCATAGTAGACTTGACAATTTCTATTTTTTTACATAAAGCTTATTTATTTTCCTATTAAATACAGTTTTTAAACTGATATTTTCATTATACAGCGGATGCATAATTTGAAAACAGACGATATCGGAGATTGATGTTAACACTAGTTTGCAAGATGTTATGCATGAAGACTGGTTTCTGTAATTTTAGATGCTGAAGCATCAAAATATTTCCAGATCCGGTTTTTGTTATATAAAGAGATATTTCTTCTGATATATAAAGTTGTATTAAAATTAGAAAACAATCAGAAGTGTTGATTAGTTAAATCAATGTTTCTTTAAATAAAATTATACAAAAATAAAAAATTAATAGACAAATTTCAGTGATTCTGTAATTATGTAAATTCATCTTTTCAAAAAAGTAGTTTAAATTAGTTTTTTTTTACATAATTTTCTCTCACACATTTTTATACTATAATATAAACTAAAAAACAATTCTGTGTAATATTTGTATAAACATTAAATAACAATACATTATATGAATAATGCCATTATCATTCTGTGTTACCCAATATGTTACGTTTTGAAAAATCGACCTGATAACATTTTTCCAACGACAGATTCGAACTCAGCGTACGAAGATACGTTAAAAAAAGTTGTTTTTTTTTCTTTAAACTAAAATTAATGTATAATTTGTAAATCAGTGTAATTAAACAGGAAAAACCTACGATGTCCATTCATTCAGATCAAGGAAGAACCTTTAAAGCGTCGATTTCTTGCGAATCGTTGATTAGGTCGTTGACCTGAGTAAGACGGTGAGGAAGGTGATTAACGAGGTGGAATTAGGCAAAGACCCTGATGAATAATTATGCGCTCTCCGCCCTTTAGCTCAGGAAGAGTCTGCAGTACACGCGCACTGAAAAAAGAAGATTCGCGAGAGGGGAACGGAGTGAGGAGAGGGGAAGAGGATGAGCTCAAATCGAGATTAATCGACATTGATTGAAAGAAGCTACCCGCGGTTCTTCGAAGGAAGACGAAAGAAGAGAAAGAGGGAAAGAGATGCAAGAGGAAAAGAGAAGACGGACGCCAATGGACACCGGTCGGATTTCGCGAATTAACGGGCTGCGTCGATCCACGAAGGAAACTCGATACCGGACACCCTCGATCGCCATGCGCTCGCTGACTCGCCGATCATTAATCAGCATACCGACAGGACCAGTCGAACGGTCGAACTCTAAGAAACGTGATGGATGGAGACACTACGAACGCTTACGGAACCTAACCGTGCTTGATCGCCAAAGTGCATTCTCATGCTAGGAAGGATTTCGTCGGTCTTGTTGTCGTTTGTCAACTCGTTACTCTCATTCGTAGTTTCCTACGATGGATGACGCGAAACGCATCGGAAACTCTCTTCCGCCCTGAGACAATGCGCGTCATCGGGACTTCATCAACTGTTGCGCCTAGCCGCAGAGAGAGAGAGAGAGAGAGAGAGAGAGAGAGAGAGAGAGAGAGAGAGAGAGAGAGAGAGAGAGAGAGAGATTGAAGTTTATTTAGCTTTCTCAGCTATTATGTTTTACATAGATTTACATACATGCTTCTTTAACATCTGTTTAAATACATCAATTCTTTCACAACTTCTAATTTCTGCTGGCAAGGTATTATATAATTTTACGCCCTCGTAACACATGCTTTTTTGCGCACTTTTAGTTCTAACGAATTTTATTGCGATAATCTCTTCCTATCTTGTTTTTTTTTTTCATTTTCATTACTAATTATTTCTAGTCTATCTCTTAAGTAATTCGGCGCCAAGTTATGTAAAATCTTAAATATAAATATACATACATTATAGTGTAGTCTCTGTTTTATAGACATAAATTGCAACGCTTGTAATATACGTTCTATTTTGGTGTATCTATTACATTGTAATATTACTCGCAGCCCGATTCTGTGCTACTTGCAATTTATTCAATTGCGTTTCTCCCATATCTACCAGTAGAGACCGGGAGAGACCGGAAGAGACCGGGAGAGACGGGGAGAGACGGGGAGAGACCGGGAGAGACGGGGAGAGACTGGGAGAGACGGGAGAGACGGGGAGAGACGGGGAGAGACGGGGAGAGACGGGGAGAGACCGGGAGAGACGGGGAGAGACTGGGAGAGACGGGGAGAGACGGGAAGAGACGGGGAGAGACCGGGAGAGACGGGGAGAGACGGGGAGAGACGGGGAGAGACCGGGAGAGACGGGGAGAGACGGGGAAAAACGGGGAGAGACGGGGAGAGACCGGGAGAGACGGGAGAGACGGGGGGAGACGGGGGGAGACGGGGAGAGACGGGGAGAGACCGGGAGAGACGGGGAGAGACGGGGAGAGACGGGAGAGACGGGGAGAGACCGGGAGAGACCGGGAGAGACGAGGAGAGACCGGGAGAGACGGGGAGAGACCGGGAGATTTTGATTGAAGTTTATTTAGCTTTCTCAGCTATTATGTTTTAGAAAAGACTCTAGAGAGAGAGAGAGAGAGAACTGCGTCAATACAATTATTATTTAATGTTCTTTCTAGAATAAATACGAACGATGACTGAAAACATTTCGTCCAAATTTGACAGAGCCTTTTGTAAATTATTGCTGTTTACTATAGAAAAAGAAAACTATTATTTTAACACACGTTTTGCGATATCGAACAATACATATGCACACATACAAAAACAGAAATTAAAAAGTAGGATTATACAGTTAAAAAAAAACTGGTACATACGTGGAATTATGCACTGCAGATTGTGCTTGTACTAGCATATACTAGCGGTGCATATACTAGCTGCTTGTACATGCGATTATCCGTCGCATCGAATCGAATAATCCAATCAGTATCGACTTTTTTCGCACTGTCTCTCTCTCTCTTTCTCTTTCCCTCTTGGTCGTGATGCATGCAACTGAATAATGTACAGCTATTAAGGTACAACGTGCACAGCGGTGCGAGAGTTACGCACGAAAACAATTTCGCGGGTGCGAAAAATGCCGAGAGGCACACGTGGCTCGTGTTCGAGGTAAAGTTGCGGGTGGTATGAGAGATGATCAATCGGCGCGCGGGTAAAATCAGAGGGCGACAGAGAAAGGGAAAGAGAAGGAGAGCACGAGAGGCAAAAAGCGGGGAGGAAAGAGGCGGAAGGAAAAAGAATAACGGGAGCGAGGGTAGTAAACGTATCTCTCGGGGAAGACACCTTGAACGGGGAGAAATATACGAGCACATTTTCGCCGAGTTGCACGCAAACACGAATTGCTTCCAGTTCGAGGAACGTTTAGTACTGGTGCGCCAGCAATTCCTATAAAGCGGAGGACATGATTGAAATAAAATCATAACATCGGCCATATTCCATGACCGTACATCGATCCGGCCGGCTCAATCTCGAGAGACACGCTGCAATGCGATTTCCGATTTAACTTTAATGTAAGAGAAAATATAGATGCAGGTATATATAATCAATATTACTCCTTTAATACTTGTATTATTATTGAATTATTAATTAATTCAATTAATCGATTTCCATTTCGCGTGACTATTGCGACGGTCGTTAAGGAAATCAAGCTTGAAACTCGAGGGGAAGCAAATTACGTACGAGTAGAGCGGAATAATCGATTGACATTAATGCAAGTAAGAGGCGGGATAAATGAACGGGCAGTAAACATGTTTCTCATATTCTCAAGAAAGCACCTGTGAGAAGAGAGATGTACGAGTATACTTTCGCGGCGCAATGTGAAGCTACGGGCGCACACGTATTGGCCGGCTTTTAGGTTGCGTTCAGCCCCTGCATCATTCCGCGATTCCGCAAATTTATTTGCCTGCCAGGAGCGCGAGAGAGTTAAGTTACCGGAGAAGAATTTTACGGCGGTAGTTGAAGTTACGTACGCTCTACTTGAAACTTATTTTCATCGCGCCCCGCCCCCGCCCCCGCCGATCCCTCCGGCGCGGCGTAATGCGACGCCAGGAAATTCAATTGCGCTCGATTCGTGTGCACGAGTCTTAAAACTGCGCGTACTACAGGTACGGGACGCGTATTTATCTTGCTTTATGGGGCAAACCAACCCCCCGAGCACGAGCATAAATTGCGCCAAACCCTCTCGCGGTGGTGTCTCCGCCGGCCAGCCAGGACGGTACCGCTCGCGCGTGGAAACTCGCGCGCGTGGAATAGTTTTACGAATTTACATTTTTAAAAAAAACACACACGGCGTGTCACGACGAGCGTGCGCCCCGGTGCGGTTTTGCACGCGCTTTAATCGTTTCCCCTTCATAAAAAGGATCCTCATACTGTTTTAATTTCAGGAGCAAATTGCGGACGCGCGAGTGCCGAGTGCGTAATAGTCTCGACCGACAGAAGTTTTCCGTCACTTACAGAGAGCCTCATCTGCTCCGGACGAAAATACTTTAAAGGAACATTCGATTATTATCAAATCGCTATAGCGCATCAAGTTACCTTCTCTCACAAACAATAAGTTAATTAAAGGAATGGAGAGATGAAAGAAACGACTTTTCCAAGAAAGCTCGAAATAGCTCATTAAGCGCGACTTTCGCTTTTCCCCATTGCGGTAGCTTTATGCCGTAAGCTTGTAGTCGCATAGGAGGGTGGGATGAAATAAAGTGCCCTAATAAATAAGGATTAGCACGTCTTTGCGACAATTTATGCGCAACAATGTGCAACGTACCCGCCCTATGCGCCGCGCGTGTAAAAGCTCATCCGCCTAATTATTTTTTTCGCGTGTACACGAGCGGCGCGTCGAGAGCCCGCGGTATAATCTTCGATCTAAGATTTTATGAAGACACGGTTCCGGCGCGGACTCGCATGCTGTGAATTTATGGCCGTGGCCTCGCCTGTACGTATACGGTGGGATAGAGAGCGAGCACTCCTCTTGGAAGTTCGTGTATCCACCTACGTCCTCTCGCGCGCGTCCGCTGCCGGCAAAGGCAGGCAGAAAACGAATCGTCCGAAATGACAGCAGCCTGAACCGCGTTCCGGCAGTAATGCCGTTCGCCGGAAACCAGCCCACGCGTCCTTAGCCGTAGTCCGATTTTAAATTGATCTCGGAGAGGAGTAAAACAAATATTTTTTCTTACTTATAAGCTCCGGATTGTATGCATGCTGCAAACGCGGGACAGTCTCCGCAGTTCAATAATTTAATCTGCACGTAATAATATACATTGTATATAAATAAATATTCCACACGAAGGAGTGGAAAAATTCGTTGCTTACTATTCCTTAGGTCTACGTAACGACGTGATATATTCATATTTATATTTTTGTACATGGAAGAAAATGTATGTACACACACACAATGTTTTATAACATATAATCATAACTTCAGAAATGAATTTAGAACACAAAATGTTTCATACTATAAATAAGTGAGTTGAGTTCAACTTTATCGACTATTTATTCATATAGATAATTAGGTTAATATTGAAACAGGGAAAATACCAGCCGTTTATAACTTTTATTAATAAACTTTACTATTTTGTAATTTTGTTAAATAAATATTATTTTCTTAATTATGTTAATAAAAAACGAATAGTACTTTTTGCTTATTACAATATCAATAAAATTCTCTATATCTCGATAAAACGATCAAAATGATTTATAGTGCACATAAACTTTTTGTGTTCTGAGTTTATTTTTGAAATTATGCCCATATGTTATAAGACACTTTGTATACATCTTTGTAAATATCCTGAATCTTGAAATGTCACTTAAATACACATTTCAGGCTGACTCTCGCATGAAAGTTAAATGTATGAAAATGTTAAAACTTATATATGCATCAGTCAACCATTATTTTTTGGTTTGACGCTCACCTGCGTTTCCTACTAATCTTTCCCTGTCTGATCTTTTATGCGCACACAGAAGAATTCACTCGACTAGAATAAAAGAATCACATCCAAAGAGAGTCCCAGGAGAAATCATTCCGAACACCTGCTCTTAGAGTGCCAATAGCTGCAGAGTTTACTGCGTCCTCTTTATTTGCGCAACTTCCAAGCGACAATGGAGAGCGGAAGAAAGCTTTCCTGCATTATTAAGCCACGTTTCTCCGGCGATGCTCTTTATTAAAAGCCACGTACACTTTGATGTAACGTATGCTCTTAAGATTATCTCGTCCGGGGGTAATGTTCAACTTCATTTTAAAGCAGCGTGGATTCACTCGTGGACACGTCGCGTCGTGGCAAGTTTATCATCATTCTTTCTTCTCTGACCATAAACCGGAGGTAATTTTGCACTATTATTTTTTCCCCGTTTCTACAATGACAATAAAAACATTGACGCAAATTTTTTCCTTAACTAAAATATTTAATAGAAAAGAAAGTGATATTATGGTTTCCTCGTAGGTATAATATGTTGTAATATCTCCATTATTATGACAAATTTAAGTAATTACTTATGAAATAATTTATACAGTAATCCATTATACAGCAGTGCTAATATGTTAATACACAATGACTATTTGTTTTAAAGTATTTTTGAGCATTTCAAAACTTTTTCAAAATACATTTTAACGTTTAATTACACTTTTTTTTTAATTCTTTTTACAATTGTATTATCGTATAAATGAGCATTTGAATGTATCTCTTTTAGTTAATATTTTACTCAGTTGTATATTTCGACTATTATGTAGTGTCGTCATATTTTTATAAATAATATCTTAAATAATAAATATTTTATAATTCTGAATCTAGAATCGATTGAACAACACGTTAGCAAATGTAATCACACGCGCGTTAAGTTTTTAATTAAAAATATTGATTATCAACAAAGTTATTTTAGTACAAAATGTAAACAAGGGACAATATATCACTTTCTCTTCTACATTCAAACCATAAAATGTTAACTTATATTCTATAAGTTTTAATGAGACAGAGATTTAAAAAAAAATCTGTACTACTTAAAATCAGTACTATTCTGAGAAGCGTTAAAACATGCAAATAAATATCGCGTAAAAACAGTGTTTAATTAAGGAAAAATTACGTGAAAATAAGAAACATTCATATTCTAAATAAGCACGTCTGCGCAGTCCTGCAAGTTTTTTACAACGTAACTAATTTTTCTGGGACATTCTTAAGACAAAATTCTTACACAAGTCGGAGGCGTTAACCAGTTTAAAAAAGTGTAATCTTTCGTCGAGGCTTCCGTTTCAATTTCAGCTTCTTCCGCGGTATGAGCAACGAGAAGACGCGCGCGTGTGTAAACCGAGGATTTCTATTATCCGAAGCGCGAAATGGGTAGTTATACTCGGGCTTTAAAGTTATGCCTGTGATTCCTCCTCACACGCGCGTAACCTCAGACTACGAAGCATGATCCGAATGATCCTGTCCATGGAGGGTTACGAACGCGGTATCATTCTCAACGAACGAGGTCGCTCACGTGTGCTCTTTCCCTGACGGGAAAGACGAGATGGGCGGCACGAGGAGCGAGAGAGAAAGAGAAAACGAGATCGCGTCGCGGCATGCATACGAAGTAGACGGTAGGAACGATATTAAAGTAGTTCCTTCTGTAAGGCGAGGTGCTACCACGGACAAATGGCCCGAAATGTTCGCGAAAGTTGCCGGCTCCGCGTAGCAAATTATTTTTCACCCCTGCCGCGCGTGTGCAAGCGAGCGAGAGAGAGAGAGAGAGAGGAAGAAGGAAAAGCGAGGTTTATCGATGCGAAGAACCGTGTCCCACCGTTGCCAAGGGCCAAGTCGGTGAAAAATCGCCCTTGATACGCGGGCGTCGGGAGTATGCTCACCCCAAACATTCCACCACCGTCGGGAGTTCATTCGGTGGTGGCTGTAACGATCTACGCGAGTTAATCGGTGTGAATCAATTCATTACCTCGTAAAGTAAACATTACTCTTATTGCTAATCGATGTACCCGCCGGCGATTTACCTTCCGATAGCTAACTGACGAACTTTCGTAAGGATTTCGCTTGAAAATTAAGACAGAGTCCCACGCTCAGCCTTCCCCCTCCCCCTTCGTTTCTTTGCATGCTCCTTCCGTACGTGAACCACCGAGCGGAGAAATCCAATTTAATCTCAGAATGTTATAAAGTTTCTTTTCCAATTCTTCGAGGACACGGGTGATTTAAGGTCCGTCGAAAGGGCGTGTTAACGAGCTCCAACGGCTCTCTTTACCGGCTCGCGTTTGCAGCGCGCCGATCCCCTTGCACCCCGATTTACTCGGCGCGCGATCCTATGAACTTCCACGGAGTGCCGTGCACAGCCGAGCCCGAGGGACTGAATTTAACATCCAGACACCTGAGCCTCGGAAATCGACTGTCGATGAAATGAAATTCTTTGTGACGGTTCAATGCACTTTGTCGTTATTCCGATCTGTTTTTTTTTTTTCGAATCGTCTCTTGCCGTTGCTCGTCTTAATGTAAATATTTAATGTCCTCATAAATACCGAAAGTACCTCACATATTTTTAACGTTGTAACGCCGAAAAAATTGTATTCTTAAAATAACAGAACCATGTAAAATATTTTGCAAGTTTTTACATATTTTTAATAAAAGAACACATTCTTTTTTCTGTAATATAATTTAAAACTAAAAATATATTTTCTCTAGCGAACAGCTGGATAATGAACATTCTATGTAGATCATGCTTCATTGAATGTTTACAGCAATCACATTGTTGTAACTTTACAGTCAATTTAATATTGTGTTTGGATCAAAATCTTAAATGTGATGTTTTAATAATGAATAAGATGATATTAAAAGCTCAAACAGATAATCTAATTATGTGCATGTTTTAAAAATTAAAACAAGAAGAAAACTAGGTTTATAATTTTTATAAGTTAATTTTTTTAACCTTTATAATCAGCAAAAAAGAAAAAATCAGTCCTGTAGAGTAAATTCTATAAAATCTCATCTTACTTATATATCCATATAAAAAATAAAAATACCTATGCCACACTAATCTTCTAGAAGAATTTCCTTTGAAGTTAAGAAACACGTCTTGATGCTTATTTTAGAAGACTACTTTTAAAATAAGCAGAAAATTGTCAAGCTGAGAATACAATTTTTGAATAAATAAATCATGAGTTCTATATGAGTTCTATATGAAAGAACGTAGAAAGTTATTAATTTCAATTGTATTAAAGTAAAAGGACCATCGATAAAAAATTAATAAGAAATTAAAATAGAATAGAATTAAATCCCATTGAATTTTCCCAATACTGAAAATAAGAAAGACTTTTCACGTTCATAATGAAAACGTTGGCGCATTAACCTAAGATGTGAGTGTAGAATTACACGTTGAGGGTCCCCATCGGGAGAACTTTAAATTCGCCGTCAGTAGCTCCGCGGGGAGGTTATTAGCGACTCGTCAACTCCTCTCATATTTCACCCGAGTGACGAAGAATTTTTACATTAGGGCCCGCTGTGCTTTGAGGCGACAATTAAAATATCTCGGAGGCATAGTCGCGCGTCTGTGAAGCGTGAGCTGGCACATGAGCGAATGAATGAGAGGGCAGGCGAGTCGCGAATAAAACGAGTAGAATTCTGCGTCTGGCCTTCAAAGAATACTTAAACGCCGGCTGATGAAGGAAAAAAACACAGAGCAATTAAGTGAGAAACGCTATCCAAGACGGATTGGAGTTTTGACATGCGCGGTAAATGATCGCACAACAAAGTGTTTCCAATTATATCTTTTATGTTACATCCAAGCGTAATAATTAAGAAATATCTATGTACGTGCGTGTGTTTGTGCATAAAAGATGATGTTACGGTTGCCCTTTAACATTTTGTACAATAACTTCATTAACAATCAGTATTTTTTATTGAAAACTCAACAATTACAACTCATATAGAGTATGCCTTAATCAGTCTTAATCAATGCTGGATCTTCATGCTGATATTTATTTTTGTGATTTTATATAACTCTCAAAAGTCCATCTACTATTCATAATCAAATTGACTGAATCAATTTAATATGAGACATTAATTCCAACTTCAGTCTATGATTGTGTTTTAAGTCTGACAATCCGTATTGCAGTTATATAGAAGTGGCCATTATACCTACAATTTACAAGTGCCATAATATCACCTTCTCTTCTAATTTCAACAAAACGAAGATGTTCTTAGACATTCTATCCGTACAAAGTTGTTTTATCTTTAATAATAACAGAGAGAGCGCACGCGGATTCGTTTACGTATTATTACTACATAAAAGTTGGCGAATAAGAAATGAGATGAGCTCTTATGCTCTCCATCGCAGCGTATTATTTCCACGGAAACACAACGGCGAAAGTTAACGAAAATAGCTTGGGGATGCGTATTCTACGTTTACAGTGCAAATCATTGTACCTGCGCGCCCGGGGATTTCACGGTCGGAACTGAGGAAAGTTTCGACTTTCACCGTTGCGGATAGAAACGTGGAGGAGACGTTCCGATCCCCTGGGAAGACCTCGAGGGAAAGGAAATGTTTCGTTCGATCAATCGAAACCCTGGCGCCATTCGTGCCGATTTGTCGGAAATAAGTCGATCGGTATCCCAGGTGTACGAGGGTTATCGGTGTTCGGCTATTCGCACTCGATTCGTCTCAAACGAAGATAAATGCGTCTTACCCACATTTCACCTATGACCCTTTCCCTTATAGGACGGAGTTTTCCTTTGCAATCGAAATATACTATACGTATGTACTGCTTATAAATTGCGTTATTAAGTTTTGCGACCGTATTTTGTACGTTTACATTACCGTTTACATGTAAAGTGCGAGAGATTAGTTTGCACGACAAAAAGATTTCTCCACGTAAGACTAATGTAATTGCGCCAACGAATACAGCAGTTTTCGCGGTGAATACAACATTTTCATCGAGTACGTACCGTTGATTTTTTAGTGGGCGGAATATCGCGGAAATATCAGAAAGTGCGTTGACCATGATTCAACACACCGCGGTGCGTGAGCGGAACGTGACAATTTATGCCACGAATATTCGATGTGACATCCGAGCGGTCGACTTCTCCTGCTCCTTCTCCCCTTACTCTCGTCGCGCAATTTGTGTGCTTTACCGGTGGTGTTTTGTGCCGGGGGGAAAAAGCCGACGGGACATTATATTCCGGACGCTTCGTTTCTTCGCATTTCTCTCTCCCTCTCGCAATCTCTCTTTCTCTCCTTCTCTCTTTACGTCGCACAAAATATCGTATAATTTATGCACCCCGCGAGCCCGTTCATAAAACCCAAATATTTTAAAACAAGGGTAAAAGAGCGGAAAGCGCGCGCGGCTTCTCTCTTTACGAGAAATGACGGTTGTTACTGGTTACGTGAAAAGGTGGACTTACCATGAAAATCGGGAAATCTTTTATACCACAAAGGAATAAGAGACGTCTTACCTTCGTTTTCCCAGCAACAATATAGGCTTTATTACTGAAAGAAACAATGCGATATTACGCTCCTTGATTTAGGCAAAGTCGCGATTTAACCTGTGCGATATTTAAGGAAATATATTTCGGGTTACTTTATTAGGCAGCATCAGAGAGAGTCAAAGGCAAAGCGTAAATACTTAATGATATTAATAGCTTTAACTCTCAAGCCGCACACATATTAATATTGTCACAAAATGATGGGTGTACCCCTAACAATGTTCTCGCTCATTTTCGTTGATATTACGACACCAGCCGGAAAGCTTGATTTCCCTCGGAGATAAAACGAGAGAAAGAAGTCCCCTATAAATCAGAATAGGCCGCGTTATTCGTGTGTGGCTAGTCAGTTTGAGGAAAATCCGCCATTGTTTTCGCATTCACCCGGTCTGCTTCAGCATGGCCCGCGTAATAAATATTCGTACTAGGATTACGCCCAGCAGGAATAATATTCCTCTTTGTGGATCTCGGCTCCTTTGTTGCGGCCTTTCGCCAACGTCGGTGGTGACGTCAACCGCCGTCGACGTAACGAAGCGCCTTTAGAAATTGCCGTCTTTGTTTCGGACAACCCCTGTCAAAATCTCGAACAAAAGTTACTGATAAGAATGATAAGGGTTCCAGTTGTTATGGTACTAAATATCTTTGTATATATTAACATGATCTTCATCTCGCCGCCTCCCTGTAATCGACATTTATCGACTTTAAGTTTTAACATACCCGTACATTTCTCTTCATTTTCATCTCTGTCCAGGAATAATATTAAAATTCAAAGCTGTAGTGATGAAGCATAGTCTGCTCATTCGTATAATTTAACATGAATATGTTTTAATCAAGATACAACAACTTTGAATATTAATTAGCATCGATCGTTTTAGTACCACTTTATCCAACGTTAAGAGACATTTATGTATATCATTTCACTGCGATTTCCATCTTTAAGATCTTATTTACCTACCGCGGGAACTCCTCCTTTTCGCCCGCTGCTTTTTTCGTCGAATAAAGCGATTCATTGCCCTTCTTGCGCTGCTTTTATGCGTTTGCACAAATGACTGGGCGTGCCCGGTTTATTCGTAGGAGGCAAACCCTAGGCGAAAAAGTTTATTCATCAAGAAAGGACTAGCCCGCCAAGTGGTCGGCTTTGTGACCATAAAGACCGTAGAAAACTTGTATACAGGCTGTATGGCCTGCCTTAACGCACTTCATTCAGATTCATTCTTTCTGCTACGCGCGATTGTCTTTTAGATTATTACATATGATTGTCACAATCTGAAAAACTACATGTCTAAGGTGCTTTTATTGCTGAAAAGTGCGATATCGTAAAATGCATTACATCTTATAATTAACATTTATGGTAATTATGTTGCAATGTTAACAAAGTACAAAAATAAAAAAATTCCTAAATGAAATTATTTTTTAATAAACATTTTAATAAAGGTAATTTGTGTATTTCGCAACTTTCCTTCGCATATGCAAATTAATTTTAATTGGACATACACATTCACACGTCGTCTTTAAAGGAGAACGTTATATAATCGTTATAATAAATGTAGACTTTCTCTCGGTAGGTAATATTATAAAAAATGAACGAGTACAATTTGGAAAAATATTTATCGATCGTATATACGACATTTCTCGACACTATCGTGGCTACGAGAAACTGGAAACAATTTTGCATCCGTGTACTTAGCTTGCATGGTTGCGGTGAAATTTTTTTCATTGTTTCAGGCGCAGTCCGCGCATATATTCAACGCAGACTGGAAACTCGCCGTCGTAATACCGTCGTGCCTGCGTGCTCAACTATTCTAACAGTCGACGGTCACGAATCCCCACCGTTTTAAAAGGCCTTCATCCGTGTAAAAGCCTCGGTGATTCGGCGCTAATTATGAATAACGACAGCTTTTAACGCGTCGCAGCACGCCAACTTGCTCGGCCGTACTTGCTTGTAGTCCTCCTCTTCTCGTAGTATTTCTCAGGCTTGAGAAACAATGCCGCGGGCTATGCACGAAGACATCCTGGCAATTAACGATTCCATGGTGTACAGCTGGCGCAGGTGAGAATTGGAATAAATTTGTAACAATGACAATTTTCCGTTTAATACAAGTAGCGTTGATTCTATCGTAAACTATTAATTTCCGTTGTGCGTTAATACTGTTATACTAACTGTTACGTTTCCTAATAAGCTGTGTATAATATTCAACATAAAGTCATTAATTCAGGGGAAAGACTGATGTCCTACTTTTACCTTATATCGCATTGAAATATTTGTTAAAGTTCCTCTCGAGTGAATTCATTATTTTTATTATGTGCACATGTATTTTAGATATAACGTACATTTTTTTGCAACGCACATACAATTGATATTCAAGTAGCAGATACGCGTATATTGCACGCTTGGTATTCTATAGCGCCCCTGAGAGGACAGAACTATTCGCCACCCACGCTTATAACATAACTCTAAATGCAAAGGCGATCTTGCAAGGTCTTCGAAGCTCAAGGGATTCCACAATTCAGGCTATCATGCGACTGATATATGTTCTGGCAAGGATCCACCCTAATCTCGGATTGGATCACTATCAAGTTAATGCCAGCCCTCATAACGACAGTTTACGATTTGCCTCTGTAAATGTAAAATTATCGATCCTTACGGCAGCTTTGATCATCATCCCTTGATATTTATTTGGATATTACGTAGATTTTGACGATTTATCGAAAACGCAAATAAGATATTCTTATGCCGGTTATTAAAACATAATTATTGAAAAGTACATTAAAAGGGACTGAAGAAATAGTAGTTAACATTTGCGAGCCTTGGCACACTTAAAGTCATCTTCATCAGTCTGCTTACTTCTTCTCGGGTGGCTATTCAGCTCGCTAAAAGCTGCTCCATTACGCGAAGGCAAAATCGCCAAAGTAAAATGGAGAGAAAGAGAGAGTATATTGAAAGAAAGATTTTGTATACGCGCCACTTGAGAGTTCGCCTTTCGGGACGGTCAAACGGCTCGCAGTCCAAAGAACAAACTTGAGAAGGGTCAATCGAAGGTCTAATCCGCCCCTGGGCTTTGAAATGAGGTACACCAGCCCAGATAGAATAAGGAGGTTCCGCGATTCTTCCCCTCCCCCCTCCCCTACGGCTCGATCACCTTTCCCCGGATCCATTCATACACAGGGCCAGTCAGCAAGTTTGAAATTACATCGGCTAACGAACCACCCGTCCTCCCATCCTCTTCACGACAATGTTTCCCCGCCGCCCCCGTTCGTCCGAATCCATTTCTCTCAACTTGTACCTGTTTCGGCGACGGAGGGGAAATAAAATTTCTCGTGGTCGGTTCACCGAGGATCCTCCTCCACGGTGGAATTCGCCTCCGTTCGCATCGCTGCGGACGAAAACTCCTTAATAACGTTTGCTCCTGTAAATCGCGGTAAGATTTCCGAGAAACGCTGACCACGATTTACTAACGGAAAGTAACGTGCTGGTGAAGCCGCTTTCTTGCGCTGGCTAAGACTCATCCTTCGTCTTCATCTTGCTATCTACCAGCTCCAGCAAAGGGAAGAGCTTCAGTCGCGCGTTCTTCCGTTTAAATCGCAGTAGAATCTCCAATAAAAGTGGATTTCCGAGTGTTTTCTTGGCAAAATCGACGTACCGTAATTTCTCGAACGAAAAATGTGAGATTTATTAAAAAGCCTTAGATGTCTTTCGATTATTTTATTTAAATGGGACGATCAACTCGCGTTGATCGTAACACCCGTAATGCAATCCTATCCCTTCAAAAAAAATGTTAAAGTTACATAAATACGATCACTTTTGTACTATCTCCGGGGGATATTCGGGAGATATTACCACGCTTTTTCTTTCGGCGACATGTCACAACGGCACGTCCGAAACATTCCAAGATTACGGGGAGGATCGTTGCGGTTTTCCGAGAGAAAAGAAACATCGCGCCGTGGTGTACTTTCTTGCGGTCTCAACGATCGAACTTCCTGCTGCTTCTAGGGAGACAAGAGAAGAGTAGGGAAGGAGACATTTGTCCTCTCGATGGTAGCGAGCGAACGCGCGTTTGCTACCATATAAACTATACCAACGTACACGTCGGAGTATATGGGACTATATGGCGGCTTATGTATATGTGTTCCGCGTACAAGCGCGGTTCCGCCCGTTCGTCGCTCCTCATCGCTCGCGAATCGCTCGCGAGATCGGCGAGTGTCCTCGAAACAATTTATGCTGTTGAGCGCGCGCCACGTCCGACGTGCCTTATCTGGGCGCGCGCCCCGCGCTGATAAGACGGCGAACGGTTTCGCACCGGAAGGCGCGGGAGTACAAAGGGGAAGAGGACGTGACGTAAGTGCGTGTAGGAGCGCCTCTTTATCCTGTCGTCGCCAGACACGTCCGCTATGATTCCGTATATACGACGGGGGTGAGTCTCTCTCTTTCTCTCTCCCTACGGTGAGAAGGGAAAACACCTTCGCGCGATAGAGGGAGAGAAAAGCAGCTAGCAGACACCTATTTTTACACGAGCCTGTCAAATTTTTCAAAACTGTTCAATGACGGGAATAACTCGTGCATCTAAGGCTCCACAAATTTGTATTGCATATCGCAGTTAAATATATTCCGAATTAATATATTCACTGGAAGATGCGCGTGAAAAAATATTTCATGCAAAATTTTACAAAATTAAAGCTTAGAGCATAAAAAATCGCGCGACGAGTACTCGTTCATTGAACCAAGAAGAACACGTTAATAAATTCTTCGGAAGAAAAAGACGAAACGAATTGGAGTCACGTGTCAGTGAATGCCTATAGGCACATCCGCAGAATCCAAATATAGAGTAGACTATGGCTGCGCGCGGACTGTTTGCCGCTCGCGACAACGTCATGCGCGCACGTCGCATTACACTACCTAATTAAGGCGACAAAGTACATGCCTGAAATTAGTTACGCTCCGCAACCCGGTGCATCTTCGAGGCGTGCTCGCGGCGCAAAGGAGAGTTAACCGGGCGTACACGGGACCCGTCCAGGATAATGAAGAAGAAGGGGATGCATGCGTCCGTGCACGCGGCGCTGAGGATTCAGAAACTCGTGGACCACGCAGAGGTCTGGGCATTAGGTCTGGGTCCCGAGGAAGGGCTGCTTGCATGTAGTAGTGCTCGCACAATCGAGCGCGGTTAGTTGCGACGCGGATTAACGGTTACGGCCGCGGCTAGGCGCAGAGCTTGGCTGGAGCGAGAGGAGGAAAGGACAGGAGTGAAGAGAGATCGAGGAACAACGGAGGGACAGAGAGAATGGGAGAGAGGAGAGGGAGAGAGAGAGAGAGAGAGAAACCGCGGCCGGTTTAAATGCATTTGTATTTGCATTTACATCGGCTCGGCTAGCGGGCTAACACGGCCGTGCGACCAAATTGCCACCGCGCGAGCACTGGCCCAAGCGTACGCGCGGCGGATTCCTCGGAAATAATGTCGTAAATAAAGAGCGCGTCGCGTCGCAGCCGCGCATTGCCCGCAGCTACGTAACCACTCGTTCCCGACTTTTTCGGTTCGGCCCTTCGATTTCCCTGCGCGACGCGGTCGTGTAATCTACGCGAGGTCTCGCGCCGCACCACGCCTACGGCCTGGACGAGAACGCATGCATGCACGCACGCACGTACGCATGCAGGGCGCGTGCAAATCCAAACGGAGACGAAAGAATACGATAGCGCCAGGCTACTTCGGTGCGCCCGAAGCGTATCCGGCCTGCCAAGCGATAATGCGGTCCTGCACGGCGCAGCGAGGTCTCTCTCACTGAAGAAGTGCACATGGTCACGGAGCGGATACGATACAATCGACTGGTTCCACCTGGTTGTTTGCGCGTTTCGATTACGGCCTTCGGAAGGGAGAAAAGAGAGAGAATTGGCAACGATTGGACAATTGAATTAATCCGCTAATATCACATTTCTTTGGTAAATATGCCAGTCGTTTTATTTGTCGAAAATTCATAAATATATACATTATTACTTTTATATTATTAAATATAGAATAAAAAATATTTGAATAGTGCGAGTGCTTTGAATGAGAAACTCATATATGACACAATCGACGGATAAAAACTTTTTTTTCTTTACGCTTTTAAATTACGCTCGGAAAGAAAAATACTACTGCAGTATCATGCAATCATTAAAATAATTATGTAAGATGTTCCAGTATGATATAATATAAAAGACTGCTGCGTTTGATATTTTAGCAACCAGCTTTATAAGTCCAATATAATTTTTTAAATGTTCGACATGATTCAAATCTATATTTTAACAAAATTGTCTTTTCCATATAAAAAAAGTAAATGAAATAAAAATGTTGACAAAATTTTCAGCAGATTATATTTTTGTAGATAATAATCAAACAATCCATGCCTTTTTTAATGAGATGCATGCTACATTCTTTTTCAGAATTTGTAATATAAACGTATATAGAAATAGATAACTTTAACTCACGCGAAAATCTGTATTGTGAATGTTAGACATAGAAGTAGATTATACTTTAACTCGCTCCCGCGATGAAGTTGTCTGGAGAGCCTGATGTAGAAACAATGAGAGGAAATGAAATTTCCACGGTAGATAAGGTCCACTGGTATCTATCGAGTCTTCGATCGGGCAGAAAGAGAGCACGAGAAACAACCAAGATACAGACGTCCCAAAAGAAGCGAGGAGGAGAGACGTAGTGCCTGAAATTAAAACACGAGTCGGGGGTATCTGGGGAACTGTGAGGAGTTTTATTGAAGGAACGCAGTCTCGGGGCCACGGGAATGCAGCAAACAGAACGCACAAAGTATTGCCCGAAGGCGGACGGGAAGAAATTGTTGACTCCCAATCCATTAGACGATCTATTAAGTTTCGCGACAAATGAATACGAAAGGGCTGAACGGCGAGGCGGGATTAAGGTTCCTTTCAAATTTATGTATCTCGTTTTGTTAAACTCAAGATAATTGACACTCGCTGCTCTTCTTTATATCTTTTATCCAGCAACTTTTCACGCTCGCGACGACGACGACGGGAGTACTAGTTTCTTCCGGAGAATAAATCCTCCCTTCGTCTAATAAACTCAACTTTTAATCTTGAAAAGAAACTTAAAAAGCTAAATTGGCGCTCGCTCGTTCTTCCGCGACCGCCATGTAAAACGCGAAGTTGCGGTTCGTTGCAACCTTGACATTTCCCCTCATCGACGACGACAACTTTCGAGCCCGTCTGGGACCGAGACGATCTCTCTAGCGGTAAAGGCCAAGACGTCTGGGATGAATCGGCCGCGTCCTATCTGCCCAGAAGATCGAGCGGCTCGATCTGCGGCCCTTCTCGAGGACCCCGATACATGGGGCGCGACGTGTCCGCGTCCGAAGTAACAAGAGCGTTATCGAGAGCATCCTCTCCCCTCCCCCTCCTTCCTCAGCCTCTTATGGAAACGCGTCTCCGTGCCTCGTCCTACACGTAACCGAGGGTGTTTGCTCCTCCTCGCTTTCTTCCTCCTCCTCGTTCCAACCGCGTTGTCTCCTCCTCGTCGCCGGCCGAGATCTAACCTGGATCCGATAGCGGGGTCGGCAACGATATCGATACCGCCGGTAACAAAGCAAGCGATTTATGGTGGCGATTTATTGCCGTATTTATAGCGCAGTTCCCCTGCCTCCCTCGTGGCCCGTCGTGTACGACGTCGCTTACGTTCGCACACGCAGCGGATTCCGTACGGTATGCCATACTCGCGATAAACGTCGACCGATTCTTTCCGTTTAATTCTCGGCTGTGACTCGAAGATCTTATTCCTCGGAGCCCCTGGAACAACAAACGGGTAGAAGAAGAGATAGAGAAGTTACGGAAACACGCAACCCGCAACCCGATATCTCTTTTTACGCCCGGCAAAAGTCATTGAGCCGCTATTAATGCATAATAGCGAACATTTCGCGATCGGACGAGCGATATGTGCATCGGCGAATTATGCGAAACCGCGATGAATTATCGGCATCATTGCGGTTTGTAGCGTTGTAAATGGAGTATGCGCTCGTAGAGAGATAGATGTACGCGGCCATTCATTAAATTTAATGCGCGTATGGTCGGCACATATCAATTCTCTACTTGCATTTAATATGTGAATTTCAATTTATGTATGACACATGGCGGAGTGCGGAGCGCGCCTCGCGAAATTCGAAGGCGCGGCCATTACGCCGGCGTTTCACAATTGTCAACCTGCGCGTAACATCCATCATCCCTCTTTTTGCGCCTCGAGGTCCCATAATAACAGGGGGGGGGGGGGTTTAAAGCGATTTTGCTTTTGACAAATATCGCGATGTCACCGTTACATCGCGGACGATTTGTTCTATTTCGATTGTACGATTTCGGCCGGGCTTTTTTTTTTCCACGCCCGAGTGTCGCCCGTCGCGCACATTCTCACCGGTGATGTTTGGTGGTCGTGTAGCTGGACGTTGGTCGATTCTTCAAAAAGCGGAACTAATCTCCGCGGCACCGGCGGTCGGTTCTTCACTGTCAACGTCCCGGGAATGCGACACTTCGGAGCGCAGGACCAACCCGGCCAGGGGCTGCGTTTCTTTCGACGTTCGCTCCGCTCCCTTCATCTATCAATATCAGATCATAAAACTTCCTCCAATTCCACGTTCTTCTTCCACTCTGGCTATCGCGTCTAACGCCGAACCTCGAAATGGAATTCCGAGACAAGAATGAACGCGAGAAATTACGTTATCTATTAAGCCTGACAAATAATTTGCTGAAACTTTCCGGAAACTCGTCCGCGTTGTCGTTTTACGTACTGTATTTCATAAAACACGATTATTAGGACAAAGTTATGTCGCGGCCATATAATTCCGAATTATTCAAAAGTATTCATTAATTCTGGAATTGCTAGCTTATCGTCGTTCATCGTCATGAAATTTTGAAAACTCATTGCAATATAGAAAGAGCCAGAGTTATAATTGACAAATGTAATTTGAATTCTCATCGTGCTTTTTACTTCCAAAATTGGCTCGAAAGAGTATAAAATGTCGCTGATAAAGCAGTGAATAAAAAACCAGGCTGGCAACGAATTAGTATGCACACGCACGGAACTTTAAAGTTAAAACCGGTACGAAATTGCATTTGTGCAACGACGAGAGGCGTGCTGGCAATTTGTTAATTCGAAACATCGCCCGGTAAGGGGGGACGGGCGGCATGATTGCGTCATTAACAACGAAAAAGCCCACCGACGGACGGTACAATGTAGCGATATTACATTTTTAAAATTACATGACCAATTGGGGATCGTAGATCGGAGAGGATATGTTTATGCATGAATCCACCTGTTAAAACGCGACGCATACTGACACAATTTATTTACACAGTTTGATAATTAATGCTATTTCGAGATAGAGGCGCGTGGAAATGAAAGCGAAATGAATTGCATTATTAGCGTTTAACGGAGCGATCGGAGATTCGAGCAGCTCGCGCTACTCGTGCCGGAGAAAGAGTTATCGGAACATTTTATACGTATTTAAATTTCGCATGTAACGTACGATATTTTTTTCGGCGATGTCGCTTTTATTCTACGGATCGGCGATCGGTGAGCGGGAGTTTTGTCGAAAAGTCAGGCCGAGCAGAAACCAGAATGCGGAGTCGCGCGCGGAGAGAAAGTTTGCGGGAGGAATGCCGACGAGATATCGCGCGCCGAGAATTTAAGCCGTGATATACGTACCGCATACATTAAGAGGCAACAGGAGAGTGATTTGTTAATATGATGAATTGCACCACCAGTGCAGCATCAGGCGCGTAGAAAGGGTATCGCGGGAGGAGAAGAAAAAAGGGACGGCGATTGAGATTCAGCATACGCCTGGCCGGACACAGGCCAGGTGTAATCGTCTTTTGATTTAGCCTCGAGTCATGCATCATGTCGACCATGCCTCGTTGCACCGAGCGATCTAGTAAGAAGGATTTTTACTGTTAATTCGCGCGGCTGACGTGATTGGCGATTGTGTGAATGAAGAACGCGAGGAGGAAGAAGGAGAAGCGTCGGCTATTGCGACATAATGACTTCAGCCCCCCCCCCCCCCCGAGGGTAAACCAATTGATGCTATTCATCCCGATGTGTACGCGTTCTTAAAGGAGGGCACTAGTTAACGTGAATTTTTCCTCTTCCTCCGTTCGAGCGGCGAAGTTCAGAGGTTAACTAACAGCTTCCTTGACTTAAACGCTACTTCGAAACTTCGATGTTCTCAGCTGTTATCCGACAATATAGCTTAAGAGCGAGATTACATGATACCAGCCTCCGACGTGGCTGTTGTTCGGAACTTATTATTGATTTGGAAGGAAATTGCCTGCGAAGGCAATGATTTAATTAGAATTAATGCGATACGCTCGATATCGGGGAGATATAAAAAAAAAAAACCTCACATAAGGAAACTGATGTACTTTCCTTGATATTTAGTACAGCTATCTGCGTTATTTCATTAATTCTACACATGTTATAAAGTCGCATAAAATATTTTACAACTGTTACATTTAATTGGATACTAAAAAGTTAATGCCGTCGGACACGTGAATGTTAAGCGCTGAACGGAAAGTTCTTACGATTTTACGTGACAGCGACGACGCTCGCTTAAGCGTTGGCCGTATAGCGGACGAGATTGCGGCGACTCTCGTCCGCGCTGTAAACTTCGGTTAATTAAGCGGCGGATTTAATTCGGGGTGCGGGGAGCGCGCGCCGCGGCCGGAGGGCCAATTTTCCGCGAATCGTCATTTATCGGGGCCGGTCTGCAAGGGTTATGCAAATTACGCCGCTTGGCATAATTCAGCGCCGCCCGGCAGCTCGCCGCTGTGCGAATTAAAGCCGGGCGTTCCCATGCAAATGCCCATGCCGCGCGTAGACGGTTACGGTGTGTCGTTCCAGCCTCGAAGGAAGACACGCGGTGACACGAGCAAATCAAGACATTGATATCCGCTTACCGCCGCGAAGGGAATGGAATTACGCTGAGCAAATTTGCGGAGCAGCACGAGGCGTTTCAGCTGTCTCGATACGCCCCGTGATACGGACGATACACGCTTGTTTCTACGACGAGAATGGTGAACATTAGAATGCCAACGCAGCTCTTTGTTACGCACCATTCGAGCCTGTAAATTATTCTGCTTTCGCAATCTAAAAAATCCTCAAGATTTTATTAATGTCAATTATAAAGTGACATTTTCATACAACTGTGTACAATTTCATGTTATAATAGATTCTGGTGTTGTTCAATGTTAAAAAATTGTATGGAAAGAGAAAAAGAGATTATTAAAAGTTACAAATTAATAAATGTTTGTACACATGCAAAAATATTTATTCCACTGCCAAGAAAAGCGATTACTAAACTTACTTTTTTCCTTTTAATAAATAATCTTCAGACTACCTTCAAAGAATAATTTCTTAGTAACAGTGTCTTAAAAAAAACAGTAGTTTTAAAATATCCTTATTACAAATTTTAGAAAAACTCGTTATTATATACTTGAAAATAGAATTTATACTTTCTCGAATAATATTATGAAATTAAATTTCTATTGCAACTTAATGTTGTTAATTAAAGGATTAATTTACTAAGATTTAGAATACATTTTGAATAAATTTGTTACTTATAATTTACGATAGATTTGCGCGGATTAATATAATTTATAAGCTTATAAATTATTTAAAGTAAGTAATACTTAATCCAAGTACATATTTTTCTGTGTGCACAAAAAAATTTATATAAAGCAAATCTTACTCGTTCAATAAATGTATTTTAAGACTCTTCATGAAATAAATAATTCTTTGCAAAGATAATTAAAAAAAAAAAACAATGAAAAGTGCTAACGTAAGAATAAATTTTTGTGTGTGTACAAAATACAAGATTTCTCTTTAACAATATTTTAAGATTAATTTTAAGAATATACAAAGATTTTTTGAGAAAATGAATGACAAACGAATGGAACGATTTGTATGGAAAATTCGTTTTTTAATGTTTTATACTTAAAGATCTAAATCGTTTTCTTTTCGGCGACAATTTTAACGTGGACTATACATACCATCGTCCACATATACGGAATACGCGAAATTTTCTGCTACCTTTTAGCCGCGGATGTCGTGGAATTCCACGACGAAATTGTTTCGGAACTATGTGGCTGGCTTTTTGTTTCGGTAACGCTGCAAAAATCCTGGCGAACGACAGTGAAAAAATGCTCTTCTTCCTTTCGCTGCCGTTTTGGCGGTGGTTTTTGCTCCGAAAATGTTCATCCGTCGCGAAACTTTCCCGTACACGCTTGCGCGAGAGCGGTTTTTCGAACATTTTTAATGCAAGCCACCCGCTAACGAGTTAACTTGATGAATGGCAATTTTCCCCCTCCTATTATTACATCGCTATTTTATCGCTATGCACGTAGATACGCCGGTATCTAAATTTTCAACATCGTCACGCGTTTAATTACTCGATCATATTTATCATACATTTGCATAACAGTAAACAGACATTCCGTATTTTAAAACAAAATGCGTGGAATGTAATGCGAGACAGAAATTATACTAATTAAAAAATACATTTTAGGAAAATAATGGAAAAAAATACGACAAATATAGTCGCAGGGATACTTCTTGATGATCAGATGGCGTTTAATTCAGCCCGCGAAATATTTCCGCTTCGTCGGAGCGTAAGGAATTTTAAGGCTGGTTAATTTATTCGACGCGCACGTAAGTCTTCGTCGCGTCGTCGGTGGCTATTCGTAATTTCAGTTTTCGTCATTTACGATTGGATTCCCCGCGAGAGCCCGAGAGTCCGGCTCGGAGAATCCTCGATAAGATCTCGGCTGCCTCCGCACGCATCCCGCACGATCTTCTTTTCGTTGGCGCGCAACCTTTCCGAAACGATCGTATATACCTACCCGTCTCATCCTCCGGGATCTTCCATTTCCTTTCGACGAAAAGTAATTATTTGAAAGACGATATACCGTCGGGGGTTTCGCGTTACACGCCGCGCTCGGCGACCTGTAACGCCGGCCGCGACGTGCGCGTCGTTACCCGGAAAACTTGTGCGCGTCTTTTTACAACCATGTTTTATTACGAGCGGAGATCCAGGCTGCGCAAACAGACGCCGTGCGCGCGTGTGCATCTCACGCTTTTAATGGGACCGCGTTGCGATAAATTCACCGACGTTCCCTTAATAGCTACCGTCATTCAAATCCTAAAGCACTCATTACGCACGCTCCGACGGAGGATACCCTTTCCCTGGATTTAATACCATAGAATTCGCGATTTGATACGCGTGACGCGTGTTGATATCTCCGCGCGGCAAGAATCAATCTTAAACTGGACGTAGTCCCGCGGCTAAAAACCCGCTGGCGGTGTGATGTTCGGGCCGCCCTACGCCTGTACTGCCACGCGAATTAATGACTTTACCGGGTACGAAGCCGATTCCACGTCATTCGATCGCGATACGTCTGGACGTTTCATAAACCACCCTCGAGCGGCGTGGGCGTTTTGTGCGCACGGTAGCGGGGTCCGGCCGGTACGGCCGGTGTGCGGAGCGTTGCTTCCCGCGTGTGCGTGACTTCGCGGCGCGTTAACGGAAGCGAGTAAAGCGCCGCGCGTACACAATCTGATTCACCGATCCCACTCGTAATTGCCTGTAGATCCCAATCGCGATTAGCCGGGAAATTAATACGATCCTGTGTCTGCGATTTATGTGTGACCCGCCCGTGGATTGCGCACGCACCGTGTCGGTAACTCGTGCGTAACCGCGTTGTTACGTCGTTGCAACGTTCAAAGGATCCGTCCGAGAACAGAACGCGTAGACTGCTCGCTTATCGCGGGTGATCGTGCGTCTTGAAACGTGATATTACGTTTCCGAGAGATGGTGGCCGTTTACCCGGTAAACACGTGTCGAAAGCAGCGAATAACATTAGTTGATACTTTTTAAACGGCTATAAAGAGAAGCGTTAGCTGTAGTCGGCTAAATCTTGCTCTTTATTTCTCGTTACGTGCAAAAGACGTGCGTTTTGTCATAAATGCATTAATGTGCATTTCCAAAGTAAATAACTTCGATCTCTTTAACTTACTCGGTGAGCTTCTGGTCCTTAGAATTATAAAAAGATAAGTTAAACCGAGTTAATCTACGTTGATTGAAAACTATCTTGACTAATATATTGGCAGTATATGTCCGTTTCTTTTTTAATTTACTTTGATTCTGACGTATCTAGGTCAGATTCCGAAAAGAACAAGTAACATTTTGGTCTCATCGGGCATCGAACGGTCCGACATTCCTCTATCGAGACCGCGCTGAGCTTCGATAAAAAGAAGTAAAAAGAGATAACCGGAGGCTTACGAGGGAATAAAAAGGGAGAATTTACAAGAGAAAGAGAGAAAGAGAGAGAAGAAGAAAGAGGTATTTCAGCTCGTGGTTGGTGAATCGCATAGCGTTAAAGGGTGGCCGGTACACCATCCCCGGCGACTCGGGTCAACAGGCATTGTCCGGCGGAATTACCACCAACGGGCCCCTGTGATTAAATGCTCCGCCTCTCATGCTTCCAAGAGGATCTGGAAAGCAGACGGGGGAGAGAGGGAGGGAGGGAGGAAAGAGAGAGCGAGAGAGAAGAGAATAAGGCCACTACAATATGTAGCAGGTAGAGAGAGAGAGAGAGAGAGAGAGAGAGAGAGAGAGAGAGAAGAGAGGAGAAAGCAACTAACGGGAATGGGAGCCGAAAGGGGAATAGCAGAGGAATATACGTACATACCTATATGGGGGCTGTTGACTCTGCCATTCGTACTTGCATACCTATACCTTCCCAAACCCCTCGACCTTTACCCCTATACGGTGACGGGATAATGCCCATTGTTTCAAGCATCCTACGCATCCTTGGTCCAGGACGTGATACCTGGGAGCCTTCCTCGAATGCTTGCGTCGCGATACGTCCAAATGGTACCTAAATACTCGCCTAAATGCAACTGGATCCCCTAACAGGCTTCCGCCTCCTCCGTATTCCGCTGAAGGACCGCCGGATACCTTGCCTGATGACGATCGGTATTCAGGTGCAAATTGGGCACATGCGGCCATGAATGTCATCTGTGATTTCCGACCTTCCCAACCGCTCGGTCATGTTGGTAGTTAAAGCGCGTCTCATTAGGCGGAATTTGCACCAATTATCGAATGCAATTGGTTGGAAATAATGAGCGGAAATAAATTGATATTAATTTAATCATAATGGAAGATATAAATTGATATAAATTCAATAAAAAAGTGATTATTATAAAAGATAATATTTTTGTTGCGCGATTAATAATTAATACATACTTGTTGATCTCAGAAATACATCAATATGACGAAATTAGCATTACAGCATATTTTATTAGTCAAACTTATTTTTTAAGTATTCATTTTTCGTGAATTTAAAACGTTATTAGTTTAATGTAATTCATTAATATTTAATATGACAATTTAATTTTAAACTTTATTTATTTTTTTTTAAATGTTATCTCCGTTATTTAAAACAACACATAAAAAAGTAATGTAAAATAATTGTTTTTTAATTACAGTTTACGTTAAAAATAACAAATAAAAGAAATGTGAGAAAATGATGCAATACGCAAATATTTGTTGTAAACTTTTATGTACAAATATGATCAATGTTTATACAACATATGTTTCTACATCCATTTTGCTAATACCACATATAATAACTACCCTATTTACAAAACTTTTGTCTCTCGTGTTATAAATTCGCGTTTTGTTTGCTTATGTAGGCAGTGTAAGTTTTTTAAAATGATCTTTTAGATCCATGGCCCCAGACGACTCTCAAGTACGTTGGCTGCGTCAACGCGTCCCATCAGTCTTAAATGATTTAGTAAATCTGCCAGAGCTGTGGCTTCGCGATGCCTGGCTTCCCATAAGTCCAAAATATGTTCCGTTGGACTCGCTTTCGTTGCAAAGTAGTCGACATATCTTAAAATATCGCTTCGGTTTAAATCCATTTTGCAGAAAAGTTCCGTAAAAAAAATATATGCTGTAAAGAAACGAAACTCACCGGTCTACTTGCAATCTTTGAGCCAGCATGCGCCAATCATTTCCACGTGCACTTGGCGGATCCAAACACTGGCAGAGTTGCTTTCTAAGCGTCTTAGAAAATCTACGAGAATCAAAATACAATTTCATACGCTTGGTTATAACTTGGTTACACTTTTTTATTGTCGAGAGTATAAAATATATTTTTATCGTCGATATAAAAAGTACCTGAAGGGTCTCGGTATAACGGATTCTGTGGACCTTGTTGAATTCTTTCCTCGTAAGACGACAGAGGATTCCGTCTTGTTACCGTTTCTCTTTATACTCATGTTATTCCTTTTTACAAGATCGAGATCGATCCTGAGAAGTAAGCCCTGATCCTCAAAACCACGTTGACAAGCACGAAACTCAAAGCCAAGCCTGAGATCGCTGACAACTTTTTCTATCCTAAAGGAGCGTCGAATACTAAGCCTCGAGGATGCCCAGATACGCCGGTAAGGTACTTCCTGTCGCTCGGCAAAGCCACTCTCTCGGTCTTCGAGATCGATACGAAGTGATGTGCCGCTAGCGCGAAATCCGAGAGTACTATGATCGATATAAATGCTACCCAAACGACGTTCCTGCGGAAGAATCACACACAATTCTTGCGAATAAGACAACCACAAAGTTTATTTAATTATGAATATCGAATATTGATTGAAAAAGTATTGGATATCTATTATTTTTAACTAAATGAAATTTAAACAGAAATTAAAATGCAAATTATTCTCTGTTTCAAAAACTATTTAAATTTAAATGTAATTTAAATGAATAAAATATAAATTTATTTTACTATATTTATTAAGATTTAAAATATATGTCTCATATACTCACTCGCTCGCTTACGAGCTTGAACGACGCCTTGGTGTCCTCGAGCACGTGACATCGAATGTGGTCGCGTTCGCGAGACGCGAACATCGCGACGCAGAGACGTTTTACGGCCAATCCAGGCGCCACCACCGAACTTTCTCCGGCCACCGCGTAAACACTGGGTGTCTCCGTGACGAGAAACACCCCGGAGTGGTCGAGCTGCGCAAACGGTTGACCGGGTAGATTCGTCGGATCGCCACCGAGCATCAACACTTTACGCCAAGTCGTCGCGGACGGCGAACCGCTCGAGCTCATCGACGAATTTGTGGAATTGTTCGAACGTGTCTCCAGATCGATCTCCGTGGACCACAGGCTCAGCTCCCAGTTTCCGGTTCTCAGCTCGGCGCAGTGCTCGAACTGCAGGATCACCGGCTTCACGAGGTCGACGTTCGCGGGACCGCATGCCACCACGGCGGACAGCAACGTGAATCCAGGTGGAAGATTCGGTCTGAAGGAATTTTCTCCGAGTACGGCGAGATGCAGGCTCTGCCGACGATTGCGCGGAATCGCACCTTCCGGCACCGACACCGAAACGCCCCCTTCGGGTACGACCAGAAGGGCGCCTTGCTCGTCAATTATGGCCTTCACGATGAAGCCACCGTCGTCCGTCGTGGCTCGTTCGTTCTCGTCCGGTCTTTCATCATCGTCCTGCTCGTCGTCGTCCTCGTTGGTGCTTTCCGGATTCGCCTGATACGTCGAACCTGAGGGTACACGTGCAAAAATTCGCGATAGATGAAAAGGCTTCGTCTGTACGCCAAAAAAAAGATTGCACACCTAAATTATTACATAATTTTGCGATGTTACTTCAAATTGTGAGAGATTCAAAGTATTTGCTCCCGAATTACTCGGGCAGGGAAGCGGATTTATCGAAACTGATTGCGTAAAGAGCTCTCGCGTTCTCAAATTTATGGGAATTTCTTACGAGAAGACCGTCCCTCCTCATTATCCGACATGCCGCGTCCTCGTTGCGAGTTCTTGCAAGAAGACCTGGTTACAGAGGAGCTCGGCGATGGTCTCGTTGTCGACGGTAATGACAATTGCGGAACGTCATAATGATGCTCGGAACAGGATCTGCACATTGCGCCAGCGCAATCGTAAGATTATGTAAATGTAACTGGATGCTGATTCGTATTATGTTATGTACCACGTTCTCATTATTTTTATTGGTACATAGAATATGTACCTGGGTAGCCTGGCGGCACTCGATTCGTCAATCACATGTTCGAGACGCCTGTCGCTAGTCAAAACCGAGCGCTCGTTCTTAGAAACGACTGATTTTGCGAGATCACCCGGACGGCGAAAGTCCAATCTCGCGACGCCGTACAAGGCCTCCATTCTTTCCTTCCGGCGCATCAGGCGAACGAAGAAAATCGTCGTTACGGCCAGAATTATCGCGGCTAAGCTCAGTGTGATCCACAATGCGAGGATATTTCTGTAATCGACCGCTCTAGTCGCTATAAGAAAGAATATCGATTTTTTTTTCTCTTTCCATCTTAGACGGAAAATATAAGTCTTAAAATTAATTGGACCGTTTATTTTTTACCTTCCTTGAATACTCTCGGCCCATCTTGCCCAAGCGCTGCATGCGACGAGAAGGGAAATGTTTCAAATAACAAAGATGCAACAACATATAATTTTAACATCAACAGTTTACATCGCGAGATACTACAAGAACTCTAGAGTAATTAATCACTTGGGAGGGGCCCCGCAGATTTCAATTTTCCATCCGTCGACGGACGGATTTTATCGATGAGTCAGCGCGCATGCAAAGTCATCAAATTTTACGAATAGCAATCGAATGCAGAGCCAAAAAGGACCGCTCGTTCCAAATAAATCGTTAGGCATTGAGTGCGAGTCACGAAGAACAATAAGAAGCAGAAACACGGCTGGAGCTCACCATTACATCGGTCCGCGGAGCAGGACTCAACGATGACGTCCTTGCCTTGACAGGGACGACCGCCGTTGCTCGGCGGGGGGTCGTTGCAGGATCGCCTCCTTACTCTCGTACAATCGGGACCGCATGCGGCCCACGAGGACCAAGTTGACCATCTGCCGTCAACCGCTGCGTACAACGAGGCGAAGTTGAAAATCTCGATTAGATTGCGATTACATCTGATTTGCGAGAGACGGCGAAAGAATGAATACATCTGTACTACGTATATATATCGATCGGGACGCGCACGTTTAAACGTTTAGCGCAATGTCAATGCGGGACCCGTGTTTGCATTAACTCGTATTCTATTACAATTCGCGACACACCATTACAATTTGCTCCGTATTATTTTGAGTGGCGTATGAGCGAGTCTTTGTATTCCACCTACCGGGGCAGGAAGGATTGCATTCTACCCTTTGTGTGGCTGGCCCTGGGCACGTTTGACCGCCGTTGATTGGAACGGGATTTGTACATGTTCTTGTCCTCTTTTGTACGCCTCTACCACAGCGAACGCTACATTCTGACCATCCGGACCAGGACGACCACCCGCCGTTCACTGAGAATGGATCGAGAAGAGAAAAAGAAAAGGATACAGCGGCGAAATTAAAACGGGAACAAATAACACCTTGTTACATCCCGCGGCACGAACAGGTCGGGGCACCGTGAGTGAGTCACTTATCCAACGCAACGTCAATTAAAAAATAAGAGAATCAAACGATCATCGCGAAATCTGCAAGCGCATCCACTATAAATTTAGCTATCGACGAGGAGCTTATATATGACTATGCGATGAATAAAGCGTAGAATAATAATAACGTGATGACTATACAAATTTTTTAATATAGATTTATACGTTATAAATAAAACATACAAGAGGAATTTTTTTTTATTTCGGATAAATTGTTGTAAAACCATAAGTTTTTTTGGCATTTTTATCCATTCACTTCCTCAATTATCGCACATGAGCGTTCTTTAACCGCATCTGTCCGGCTTTCGTGCAGCAAAAAGAAAATTGCTCACCATAAACGGTGAGCACCGCCGGTTCGCTGACTCTCCTCGCGGCGATGTTCTCAGCGACGCAGGAGTAGTTCCCTTGATGCCTCAATTCGGCCTCCCCGAGGAGCAGATGCCCGTCGGCGGATTGCACAAAGCCGGTCGCCGAGGACATCTCGTTGGGGTTCGCGTCGGCGGAGACGGAGGCTGCGCCGGCGGCGGCCGTCTCGAGAGGAGAGCCGTTCCTAAGCCAATAAACCTTTGGCGATGGTACACCCAAGGGGGGCGAGCATCGCAGTTCCGCATTACGACCGACTTCCACGGACAGCGAGTACGGCGGTGACAGGAAGTGCTTCTTCAGATCTACATCGACAAGATCGGGGCCGCCCGATATCGGACGGTTTTTTAATATTCCATGTTAGGAAACACGCGCCATGTTCGAGAGGACGTCGGAATGAGGAGCGGGAAATGAGAAGGGAGAGTGGCACTCAGCGATATTAGGGCGCGCGTACAGACGTGCGAAAGGGCTTTCACCGTTTCCGCCCGGTTCCTCCATTTCCTATCAGAAAGGACGGAGAAGGATTTGCGGCGCGTGAACCACGGTACGCATAACGGCGGTCATTCGTTCGATGTGGCTATCCGTCGCGGCATTATTTGCCGTACCATGTCCGCGTTCAAAAAGCGAGGCTTTCATATCGCTCGTGAAGAGCACAAGCACCGACCGAAGCCCTGGCATAGTACCCCGACGCGGCGGTTACGCGCTTTAGAAGCACGGAATTCTATGCCGCGGTATGCAGACCGGACTGATGGATGATATGTCCGACATCACAAAGTATGCCGCATTATGGACCATCTAGACCGATTCAAATGCATTCCGGCTTGCGCTGCTTTTGCTGGCTTGGAGATTTCGCCTCATGTCCCAAAAATAATTTTAATGCGCCATTAATTTAAATTTTATTCATGTCTTTTAGAAGATCTGACTTTTTTTTCTATTCGCCCATAGATTTGCGCACGACAATTCGTAAAAGTGACTCAGCGCAAAAAATTATTTCTGTTTCTAAACTCTAGATAATAAAACAACATAAACCTGAATTTAAAACACAATCAATTAAAGATAAGCCCTCATTTAATCAAATAAATTTTCGGTTTCAAAATATAGTTTTAAATTAAAAAAGAAGTATTGTATAATATTAAAGTGATTATGAATTTTATGATATTAATTTTATACTTTGTGAATATTGCGATATTTTTTCAACTTACATTTCAAGGCTGACAATTTATTCAAAGAATATTTTGATAAATTTAAAAATATTACACAAAAATGTCAAAGATTCCACTGATCAAATAATCATCTGTAATAAATTTTTACTTCGAATTTTCATTGTGCGATTTAATCATTCGTTTCTCAGGCGTCTCATTTTGTTCAGTATCGCCATCCGAATGTATTTCACATAATCTTAAAACATTCAAACATAAATAAATCCAAGCGCGCCGTATTATTCGCCAAATTAATTGCCGGCACTTCGTTTATTCGGAAATAGAATAAGATCGTTGTGCAGAAAATCGTTCTCGATTGCAAATCGTACACATCGATTCGATCGACATCCTGCATTCAATTTCGAAAGCGCGTCCGTTTTCTGTTTGCACGCAAATACCGATTTAATTTTGCATCCTGTTTGCCACGCTTGTTTGCGTGGCGTGGTGCGACTCGAAATGTCTAAATGAAAATTGCTCTTGCGTTGCACCTTTTACGAAGCGCTCAATCCCGAAGCAATCCCGCATCGTTATTGGAATCACATACACGAAATACCAAAATACACTTTTCATATGGCTTATCGCGATGTACATGCGACTTTATTTTAGCTTTGATAACCCATGAGTGTTCTGCAATGAATAACAGAGGCCTCCCCCCCGCCCCTCCTCGTTTCCACTCTGAAAAAAACGCAACGCCATTCCGGGGCTTATGCGTCTGTCGTTTCATTTGCGATAGAATATCGATTAGATTTTGTACTCGATTTGCGCGTCACAGGACACTTGATGAAAACCGAATCGCGTCCGCTTTGTCCCTTTAATTTGTTCCACCTTTTATACCTTTTTTTACTACAAGGTGTGCGGAGAGAGTCGAGGTTTACATCGAGTTTTCTTCAAAAGCTTTAAACGAAAATTGTGTTACAAAAATCACATTGATAAAATTACTAATTAACTGTATGGCAAAATAAACCAAGAGCGCTCCTCATTTATCACGATAAAATGTAATTTTTAGTTATCGTAAATTAGCACGGGATTTCTGAGACAATTTTCCATAGATTACAAAAAAATACTATTAAATATTTCTATATCGATTCAGTAACATTACAAATACCAACAGACCAAAATAATAGAATTTTTACAATCTGAATTAGCATATAAATTACAGAGAACGCTCGAAATAGTTGCCGCACATCTGTGCAAAAGCCTCGTTCTTCACCTCGTATTAGTGTGAGGGAAAGTGACGTAATCTCCTGAGTTAGAGCACCTCACGTACCTCGGAAACGAGGGGCATGGTCATTACCGCAATGAGAGAAAGAAAATCCTTCCGTCGCGTCGGTAAACTGTACATTCAAAGAGAAACGAGGGGAAAGACAGGAAATACAGGATAGCATGGAAGAAGACCGAGAGGGAGAGAGAGAGAGAGAGCTCTTCTACTCACAGGCGACCTCAACCGTAGCGGGCTGCCCTCGAATTTGACCTGGTCCCGACCATGCCACGCACTCGCACTTGAATCTCTCCCTCCCAAAGTACTCCTCGACCTCGTTCCTCGTCACGTTCAACTCGACCTCGACGACCCTCGTTCCGGTACGAGGGTCGACGAAATCCTGCTGCTGCGAACGTTCGGCCCGGTCACCGTTGCAGCGAAAATACACCTGCGGAAAAGAGCGGCGGAGGGCCGACGGAGGCGTGTGTAGTTTCGCGTGCCATGAAAGAAACAGCTTGTCTTCGTTAAATTGCGGCTAAGTGGGTAATAAGAACGAGGAATAAGAGAGGAGAGCGAGCTGCGCATGAGACTCGAGCGAAGAAGGAGATAAAGACAAAGGCATTTTCTGGAAAGCACTCACGAGGGGGAGGGGGGAATTATGTGTGAGAACGCCGCGAAAATGATACCTCTGCGTATTCATATAATGCCACCGAGTAACTTGTAAGCGTAACAAGAAGATATGTAAGAACGCACAGGAATCTTCGCAAAAGGGTATTATTGTATCCAAGACATAAATTATAACATATATAATTACGTGAAATGCGTACCTGAAGGGCGTGCGCGGCACGGCAGTGCAACGTCGCCGGTTTCCCTTTGACGACAAACGTGTCGACGGGCTCCGCCAGGAAAATCGGCAGGGAACCGCCCACGATAAGATCGGTATCGCTGGCTATAGTCGCGGTCTCGTAGTCACCGTAGTCGTAATCCTCGACGGGATAACTCTCCTCGTCGTCCTCCTCGGCGTCGTCCTCCTCCTTCGTACCTACGGCGAGAGCAACGCAGCACACGCTTATCCCTCTTGCGGGCGCAGAAAAAAAAAATCGATAATTCCAGCGCGCGCTTCATTCCGCAAAGCCGATAAAGCCGTCAGCATAATCCCCCGCCGGCATTATCCATACGTCCCCGAAATTTTTCATATCGGATCGATTGAATTAAATCGTCGCCGCGGGCTCGCGCTCCTCTTGGTCCATCGGAGGGATTAAGCCGCGTCACCGCGATAAAGAGAAACGTCGGTGGAGACCGCGTTATCGGATTACTAATGGCGCATTATCGGATCCAATAACGTCGAACAGCGCGGGATCCATGTATATATCCGATCTTCTTCCCCCGCGAAAGTGTATCGTTATCCGAAGACAGGCGTACGCGCGCTTCCCGAAACGTCACGTTATATTTAAACGTCGAGTTCGGATACGACGGGAACGGTAAAGTCGGGCTTAACGATGCGTGGCGGATTTTACGCCGTGCAGTGTGTATATCAGCCCAGGCGGGAGGAAGCTCACGCTCGCGCTTAGATCTCCCGGACTTTACGCTTCGTGTTCGCCGTCGCTCGCTCCTAAAGTCCCGCGGGGAAACTTTATTACACCCCGAGTAACTGCGCGCCTCTCTCGCTCTCTTTCTCTTGTTGTTTGAGTGGTCGCGGTAAACCAAGCACCGGCGGACGATGATTACCCCTCGCTGTCACGCTCATGAGAAAACATGTCACGATCCGCGGTGAAGGGGCTTTCGCGAGGAACGCGAGGCGTAAATTTACGCCGCGATTCGTACGGCCGTGCCGTGCGCGCCGCCGGCCCGGGGCGAAATGAATTTTCGGCCTCTCCGGAAAGTGCTGGCGCGCTTCCGCGTGGCAGCAATAGCGTTGCCCGAAAGCTTGGAACGAGACATATATTTTGGCAAATCGATTTCTTGAATTTATAACGAAATATGTACGTTTTTAATATATGAAATAAATATGTCATCAAATTTCAAATAACAGGAGCATGCGAGACAGTTACATTTCGTGCAAATTATCGCTTCAAATGTCTGTCACCTCAAAAAGTGGGGGTTTTGTTAATGTACAGTAGTTCCTTGATGTCACAATCAATATGTGTCGCTAATTTTTGAATTTGCTCGAATTTTAACATGTCACATATAGAATTGGTAAATTCTGCTTCTGTCAGTTAGATTGATTAAGTGCAATATATTCGTATCACAGTATTTGCTAATCACTTATCTACCTTAGTTAATTTTTACACACATACAATTTTTGCTGTCGTTGCAAGATCAGTTTTTTTCATAAAATTGGATGGATTTATTATCGGATATCGGAGATAGCTGACGAGTGTCATCAAACTTAAATTTACTTTGGTACTTCGTTACTTACTCTCGAGCGTGCTGGCAAGACGTAGCAGCGTTAAGAGAAGAATACTGATCCTTAGCTCCATCATTACCTCACATTTCACTTAAATCGGTCTTTTATTTGATGCCACTCGGAGAAATTAAGTACACAATAAAACTGTGTATTCTACGCTGACACGTTTTACTGGCGTCGCGCTTGTTATCCACGAACGATTTCGGCCTCATAGCCATCGATGACCATTGTCGAATTTAATTTCTATAATTTTTAATAAATATCCGCAACGCATGGTGGCGTGTTATTACCGATGAATCATTCATCGAGACAGATCAAGCGGAGATTGAAGAGATTCCGTTCGTTCGAATTTCTCATTTTGCAGAAGGAGACTCCGTCGTTTTCTTGAAAAATTCCATAAATAATTAGTCGCGAGTCATCCCGATGACTACATGACGAATTTGAACGAGGGTGCTCGCACTTGCATGGTTGCACTCGCGTTCGAGCGTGCGAAAGAGGGGGACACGTGACCGGCTTCGAGTAGCCCCTCGCGTACGGCAGCGAGCGAGAAGAGGGAAAACGAGGAATTCGCTGTAAGGGAGGGTGGTTACACGATGCTCGCGGGTCGACACGCGGTGGACGACTGAACTTGCCGACGTGCGCGCACCTCTATATATACATATATATACGTCTCACTTCGATACCGACGCTCTTCTTCATCCCCTTGTCGTCGGGGGTGCTGTTCGCTGCTGCTGCTGCTGCCAGTGGTGGCGGTATCTGCGGCGGCGACGGCGACGCCGGCGGCGGTGGTGGTGGTGACGTTGATGGTGGTGGTAGTGATAGTGGTGGTGGTGGTGGTGGTGATGGTAGTGGTGGCGGTGATGCTGGAGGTTGCGCTTTCTTCCGCGAATGTTCTCCTTCCGCGTTGAGCGATGATCGACATATCACTCTCGCGCAAAATGTGTGCGACCCTCTAACTCTTACAGTCGCCACAAAAATCCTCGTATAATCCTCCATTTTTTTACTATTTAGTACAAAACTGTATCTGTGTTTTTCTGTTCATGACAATTCTCGTACTTTTTTTCCGAAATAAAAAAATATATATTACACGTAAGAAGCGTATATAATCGTTCTTTTTTTTTTATGAAGGTCTAGTGACTGTGAAGCGCTTATTCACTTCTGCAGTACTTCAACCCTTCAGCGCGTCGTATGGGACATCATTGACATAATCGACGACGATCCAAGTCGGGAATAAAAGAATGATCGAGAGCCATTTGTTTTTTAACGAAACTCCCGACTTGTGGTTGGGACATCTCTGCTGATAAAGCCGAGTGCTTGTCGGCGCGTTGGAGGAGCGGCATTGTTGTGCGACGAAACGTCGATACATCCGTTCCTTGACGATTCAATATTCATCTACCCTCTCATTCACGATGCGTCGCAAAGCCAAACGCCGTTAGCCTCGAGGTCATTGTTATCGCACCTCGCGTCTACCATCGCGGTGCTTTGGTGTCGAAGAAGTGAATGAATATCGCTCGAGCATCCGCTTGATCGAGGAGGGGAGCCTTAGAAGAGGATCCTTACGGGGAACATATGGGATTTCCTACGGTCGATCACACTGCCGATCCGCTCGAACGTGAAATCGGATCCAACCGCGAGAACGAGTTTAGACGCGTCGTCATAGTGGTGCGATCCTCTAGCCTCCCGACCTCGGTATAAGGGTAGGTGTAACGGTAAACGGAGCTTCCGAATCGCTTGGTTACACATCCAGAAAACCGATATCTTGTTGCGCGTAATACTTGGCGTAAATAGATCGGAGCCCGTGTCACGTCAGATCGCGCCACAAGAGAGAGAGAGAAAGAGAAAAATCTTGAGTGAAAACTTTATATACCTTGAATTCACTTTGGAGTTTTATAAGTGTTTCAGGCAACAGGCATCTTTCGGTGACAAGAATTGTACATTTCTTATCGTATGCATTTTGCTCTTTTTGTGTATTTTTATAGTATATTTTTATATTTATCATCAGAGCGAATTATTAAAATCGAGATACCGAGTCGGCAAATATTTTCCTAGTGACCTATCGCATTCTCGGGTGCCCGCGACCGACGTGCCTTTTCACAAACAAACATTAAAGCGCATTTCTGTCCACGATAGAAGTTCCGTCTCGCTCTGTTTATTCTAAGTATCTCACGCTCAACTAGACAAGAAAATCCCCACGGCGCTCGCCCGCCGTAATTAATGATACCCTACGGGAAAGGATTAACGTGTACACAAAGTATGCACATTAGTGCCCGATCGGAGTTCGGCATGCATCGCGATAACGTTTAAGGCGCTCTCCATGCCGGGCATTAAGGTGGCTGCAGCAGCATCGAATGGCCTTAATCCGGATCTATATAGCACACCGGTGTGCGGCTGCCATTATGCATTATACTCACATGTATATCGGTTCGCCGCGACGTCGAAGCTTGACTTATGCCGATGGCCCTCACTCGCAGATGGTTATCTCTCGCCTTTACGAGAGAGAGCCGATCCCTACGTAGTCCGTGCAAGCGCAACGTGCTTAAGCGATTTAACGTAAACACACGTAGCAATTTGTCCCGGGCTTTATGTCGCCCTCGGGAAAAAGGAACCCACGCGCTCGTTCCGTACAGTTCGGAAGAGAGAGAGGGAGAGAGAGAGAGAGAGAGAGAGAGTGAAAAAGACGTAGGACGTCCGTGAGGCACGAGAGAAACTATACGAGAGGAGAGGAAAAAAAGGAGAGCACAACGTAGGACGCAGGAACAATACGCGGCTCGTTTTCTTCCTTCGACGATATTTTACGGGTGAAAATAACGGAGAAAGGCGCGCGCGCGCGCCCGCGTTTCATTAACAGCGGCGAGCTACGTGTGACGTCTTGTTCGGGCGAGAACCTCTTTCGGGGGCAGCCAATTGCGATCGTCCATTTTTGCGTTAGCGTGAAAATCAACGCTTGGGTAAAAGCGAATGAAGAAATAAAGTGGGCGAGTTTATCATCGGGTATTGAGGCAGGTCTTCGCTCGTAGACATTACGTCATATCGACGTACTCCGTGCGGCGTACGCGGCGGGGTATGAATTACCGCGTGCTTGTTCCCCGCGTGTAGCACGTTGTATATCACGCCACATCTAGATAAGCCGCCGTTGGAATTATTAACGCGCGTGGCTGCCGCGATGACTCGGGACGCTCGTTTACATTCGCAGTTTTACGCGAAAAATTAGAAGGCGTAACCTATCTCGCCTGCCCGCAGTCATCTAAATCATTATCGGACAGGCCGAATGGGGGAATCACGATTTTAATATTGAGACTCGGATTCTTTTCGCGGAGACGAGAAAATATATATGGACGCACGTTGAATATACGAAAGTGCACGAGCCCCAAAGAGACGCGAAAAACTCGACGAAGTAAATCTCTCCCCTTCTCTCATTCCACGCGTTGACGTGTTATCAATCGCGAATAATATTAATTAGTCATTTCGAATGCAAACAAGATACGGGATCGGACCGCATATCGCATATTGTTACAGCCGTCTTTGTTCTATGTCACGGCATAACATAATGCACAGGCCATGGGGGCGTTTCGTGTCGAGCGACGTTTAGTGGAAATCACAATTCGCATAACGAGATAATCGGCAGGCGTAATTAAAAACAATGTCGCGTCACGTATGATTATGCGCGGCTTGCAAACCGGTGACAATGAATATTGCCCGATTGCCAAACAGACACCGCGCGTAATTGGCTTCCGCGTTGCGGCCGTTAAACGCCGGACGATAAACACGCTTAACGCGTATCGTCAAATATGTCGCGCGATGATCAATGCGATTGACAGAATGCGCGGACAACGGCGAGCGCGTACGTATAGCGACGCGGCCGGCGATTTAATCATTAAATGCGACGGCAGCGGCCGGTGGCATAATCCGCGACATTTGCTCGCAAATGAACTTCGTCCGCCGTTCGGCAAGGCGTGAAACGCTCGCGAAGTCACGCGCGTGTCGGGCGAATTGAAGGTGCCGCGATATGTCATTTCGGCGAAGCGGCTTGATAGAAATGCGGACCGCGTCCGCGTGACCGCATTCGCGGGCCACTATTTTCGACCGGCTGCAAGCCAAAGACCCGCGGCAACGCTGCACCGTGACGATCGATTATTAATATACCTCTTCGGTGTAAATTATATAATATCGTCGGTCCTCTATTATTTCCACCCTTTTCGCGCGAGACCTTCTGAAAATTTGACGCGTTCTGCCACGCGATTTGTCTCGACGATAAAAATAGGAATGAGATCGTAAATTATTTCGTCGATAATAACTTCGCTATACGAATCGTGTACAATAAATCCATGCCCAACTGTTCCGTAAATTTATTTTTATCTGTAATTGCTTTTCAGTTTGCGTAAGAAACTTGAAATTTATTTAAAGAAAGAGAATATAGCTCTTCCGGATATGGTATATATAATTCTCTTCCCCCCATGTACAAAGACATCGCATCACCTCAAGTCATTCCTTCGCACAATTCCATTGATGTGATACATTGTATAAGTACAGCGTTGTGCGATCTGCTGTATTACTTCAAATCGATAACCGTGCTCCTCGCTACTCTCTTGGCGTCTGTCTATACATTTTAACGGAACGCCATTGGTATGTACGTGTACACGAGGTTAAGGAACCGTACTATTTTTCTCTCATCGATTGGATCCCTCCCAAAGGGTTGCCCGTAGAATCTATCTCTCCTTAATATTTCAGCGAGCGTGCAGCTGTTGTCTTCGCAAACTCGAGAAAACCCGCGGCTATCCCTTACATATATCCGACGAAAAATAAGTCATGACGAGAAATAAGAAGACCCGGCCCTCTCGTACACGGCTCGCACTCGCGGCGATGTCATTCGTTTTGGAAGTACGTGGTGTGCAACTGTTATTAATTCAATGAGTGCTAAGGGGACCCAAGGACCAACCGCCGAGAAAGCCGGAATGCCTATTAGCCATCGGTTATTCATGTTGAAAGTTCGTCGCACGCAAAACAGCGTGCCGCAGCTGCCTCGACGGAACGGCATTGGTCTTGCAACGCCAAGAAGCGTGTAATCAGCAGGAAAAAGTGGATATTGATGCGTGAATATTTTGTTGTACAAGAAGACTAATAAAACATTCGGTTAAGCAGAGATCTCATTGCATTACTGTTACATTAATATTAATATGCAAAAGAGCGTTTAGAGACCATTAAAATTGGACATTAGTCATTCAATTTTATTATTCATCTTTGCCTTTTAATTTCATTTTTATTTTAAAATTGTATTACTTTTGTTCCTTATCATTTTTAGGAAACATAGTTATTGTCTAAGATAAAATCATAAAAAATATTTGGCCTATTCGTTTTTTTTTTATCTTCTGTATCTCTGATGCTCATATATGAGGAAAAAAATGTTTTACCAAGTAGAAATATTGTTTGCCTTTCACCACTCGCGTGCGGCTGCACACTCGTGGTGAATTTTCCCGAGACAAGATCGAACAAAGACGGGGTCCGATCTAGAGATACGTGCACGGTGACGTTAGTTATAATGCATGAGCGCCGAGGTAATAGAATACTCAAATATGCAAAGCGGCGACCAATGCTCCGGGAAAGTAAGTCGCTTAACCCTTCGAGGGTTTCACTTCCGTCTTTACATGTCGGCATCCAAGTTTAGAGCATCGTGAATATTTTCATCAAACTTTCACATCGAGAAAAAAAGTCAAGAAGCACATCAAGTATAATGTAACTTGCTAAAAAGACGTTCAACATATTACTCGAAATAGTTCGATGCGTTTCGATACATTTTTAAATTTAATTTAAATGTTCCTTAATTAATCTTTTATATAAACAAATAAATCTCTCCAGATAATGCTGTGCTACACTCTCTTTTAATTTTCTTAATTGCGTAATAACATTTTCGACGTTACTATGACAATACGGCGTCGTCATAAAAATGAAAGTTCCCCTTTTCACTCGGCGCGCACAATGGCCTTATTCGCGAAACGCCCACCACCAGAAGAAACAAAGACCTTGCTTTGAGACCAAACTTTCATCATCCTCAAGAGGCACGCTTTGCAATTTGCAGCGACTTGTCGCGAGGCAGAAACTCCCTTAAGCCAAACTTTTCTCTATAAGCCTTAAGCGAAAAAGAGCAACTATCCTCGGCGCGGTTTGCTCCACGGCATTACGGCATTAGGGAGCGGGACAAAGCTCCCAATTCCAGAAAGCACTCCGCGCGATCCACTCTCCCAGAACCCGGACACACTCGGCCGATCTCTTGCGATAGGCGCGGATCCATTCGCGCGCTCGCAGAGCTCGCTGTCTCTCGACGAAGGGAGGATTGCGACGGATGGCGACGGAGGAGGCAAAGGAACGTGACTCTCGAGAGGATACTCTCGGAGGATTTTCCGGCGTCAGAGGTAGGTAGTCCCGGTGGGCTTTTCACAACGAGAGGTCCTCACAATACGTCGTTACGGAACGGCTAACCCTCCCCCCGGCCGAGGGCTTGTCGAGTGGATAATCGTTTTAGGGAGGGCACCGCAGCCACCGTTCTAGTATTACCGCCTTTGTGGACGATGTTTGAACGCCGCCGGCACTCGGGCAATCAGGTCGATTCACAATCAGCGCACTTTCCGCATCGCGACCGATCGCTTGCGGCGTTCCTACGTAAGGGAAATCGCACCTCTTCCACGCACTCGAGCATTCGCGACGATAAGGTGCGAATATTGCGGATTTCAGATCTTTTTCCTTTAACTTGGAAAACGCCCGAAAATCTAGAACCGCATTCAATTCGTGAATATTACTTCCCGTCTTCCTTTCGTATCGATAAAATAAATGTAATGCAAATTTGTGTCGTATATTTAAAAAACAATCTTAATTATAGATCATTTTTCACTATTAATATTGTGGAATAATTGAAAATATGACAAACTAGGAAAAATCAGCTTAAGATTCTATTCGAGATTCCAGACAGAGATATTTGCAAGTAATGATTAATTCATCGGTTCATGAATTAAAATGTTCACGATCTCCATTGTAACGATGAATGTATCTTCATCCATTGACGAAGCAGCATTCAACGCGTGAATCCAATGTCGTTACGTGCACGAGAGGAAGCCATTATGTGCGAATAGAGAGTTAATTTCGCGAATTGCAAAAAAAAAACACAATAGTGATACCCGTTGTCGCTCAGAGAATTCCGAATGAGACAGTAAATCATTCATTTCTTTTTATTTCGCTCACAGTTTTGTTTCATTAAAATAATTCGTGCTGCGTCATAGTTGAAAAAATGTTCGCATGCAAGTATCTCACAATTTTTAATCACAAGTTCTATTTTCTTTACTAATTATCTTTATTCCTAAAAATTAAATTAACCTTAAAAGTATCATCAGTGGGTATTTCGGAAATTTCTAGAAATACAAGTAATTAAATTATAATAAATTTTTCCAAAACAAAGTACATATATTTGTTCTAGAAACTTAACAATATGTACGTTTATATAAATCTTTGGAAATTTTTTAAACTTTAAATCTTCCTATCCTATCCTATCCTATCCTATCTAAAAAAAAGCATGTAAAGTCGATTGCTCGCATTTCTCGAAGTTTATCGTTGTCGCTTTTCCGCAATGCCGATTGGTTCTCTCGCTGCGCTTACTTCGTGTTGCAAGAGTAGCTGTCATTGCAATTGAATTTTAACAGCTGTCAAATTTGTATAAATATTATCTACACATTTATTGTTGTAATTTATTTTTAAAAGGTAAAAAATAAAAAGTTAAGTAGCTGGCTGGCTGGCTGGCAGTGAGTGAGTGAGTGAAGAGTGAGCCAGAAGTGAACCAGGAGTGAGCCAGGAGTAAGCCAGGAGTGAGCCAGGAGTGAGCCAGGAGCAAGCCAGGAGTGAGCCAGGAGTGAGCCAGGAGTGAGCCGGGAGTGAGCCAAAAGTGAGCGAGTGAGTGAGCGAGGAGTAAGCGAGGAGTGAGCCGGGAGTGAGCCAGGAGTGAGCCCGGAGTAAGCCAAGAGTGAGCCAGGAGTGAGCGAGTGAGCGACTGGCTGCCTGGCTGGCTGACTGGCTGGTTGGTTGGCAGTGAGTGAGTGAGTGAAGAGTGAGCCAGGAGTAAGCCAGGAGTGAGCCAAGAGTGAGCCAGGAGTAAGCCAGGAGTGAGCCAGGAGTGAGCCAGGAGTGAGCCAGGAGTGAGCCAGGAGTGAGCCGGGAGTGAGCCGGGAGTGAGCCGGGAGTGAGCCGGGAGTGAGCCGGGAGTGAGCCGGGAGTGAGCCGGGAGTGAGCCAGGAGTAAGCCAGGAGTGAGCCAGGAGTAAGCCAGGAATGAGCGAGTGAGTGAGCGAGGAGTAAGCGAGGAGTGAGCCGGGAGTGAGCCAGGAGTGAGCCCGGAGTAAGCCAAGAGTGAGCCAGGAGTGAGCGAGTGAGCGACTGGCTGCCTGGCTGGCTGACTGGCTGGTTGGTTGGCAGTGAGTGAGTGAGTGAAGAGTGAGCCAGGAGTAAGCCAGGAGTGAGCCGGGAGTGAGCCGGGAGTGAGCCGGGAGTAAGCCGGGAGTGAGCCGGGAGTGAGCCAGGAGTAAGCCAGGAGTAAGCCAGGAGTGAGCCAGGAGTGAGCCAGGAGTGAGCCAGGAGTAAGCCAGGAGTGAGCCAGGAGTGAGCCGGAGTGAGCCGGGAGTGAGCCAGGAGTAAGCCGGGAGTGAGCCGGGAGTGAGCCAGGAGTAAGCCAGGAGTGAGCCAGGAGTGAGGCAGGAGTGAGCCGGGAGTGAGCCGGGAGTGAGCCAGGAGTAAGCCAAGAGTGAGCCAGGAGTGAGCGAGTGAGCGACTGGCTGCCTGGCTGGCTGACTGGCTGGTTGGTTGGCAGTGAGTGAGTGAGTGAAGAGTGAGCCAGGAGTGAGCCAGGAGTGAGCCGGGAGTGAGCCGGGAGTGAGCCGGGAGTAAGCCGGGAGTGAGCCGGGAGTGAGCCAGGAGTAAGCCAGGAGTGAGCCAAGAGTGAGGCAGGAGTGAGCCGGGAGTGAGCCGGGAGTGAGCCAGGAGTAAGCCAAGAGTGAGCCAGGAGTGAGCGAGGAGTGAGCCAGGAGTGAGCCAGGAGTGAGCCAGGAGTAAGCCGGGAGTGAGCCAGGAGTAAGCCAGGAGTGAGCCGGGAGTGAGCCAGGAGTGAGCCGAGAGTGAGCCGGGAGTGAGCCGGGAGTGAGCTGGGAGTGAGCCAGAAGTAAGCCAGGAGTGAGCCGGGAGTGAGCCAGGAGTGAGCCGGGAGTGAGCCGGGAGTGAGCCGGGAGTGAGCCGGGAGTGAGCCAGGAGTGAGCCAGGAGTGAGCCAGGAGTAAGCCGGGAGTGAGCCGGAAGTAAGCCAGGAGTGAGCCAGAAGTGAGCCAAGAGTGAACCTGTAGTAAGCCAGAGTGAGCCGGGAGTGAGCCAGGAGAAGCCAGGTAGTGAGCCAAGAGTGGAGGAGGAGGAGCCGGGAGTGAGCCAGGAGTGAGCCAGGAGTGAGCCAGGAGTGAGCCAGGAGTGAGCCAGGAGTGAGCCAGGAGTGAGCCAGGAGTGAGCCAGGAGTGAGCCAGGAGTGAGCCAGGAGTGAGCCAGGAGTGAGCCGGGAGTGAGCCGGGAGTGAGCCGGAGTGAGCCGGAGTGAGCCGGGAGTGAGCCGGGAGTGAGCCGGGAGTGAGCCAGGAGTGAGCCGGGAGTGAGCCAGGAGTGAGCCGGGAGTGAGCCGGGAGTGAGCCAGGAGTGAGCCAGGAGTGAGCCAGGAGTGAGCCAGGAGTGAGCGGGAGTGAGCCGGGAGTGAGCCAGGAGTGAGCCAGGAGTGAGCCAGGAGTGAGCCAGGAGTGAGCCAGGAGTGAGCCAGGAGTGAGCCAGGAGTGAGCCGGGAGTGAGCCAGGAGTGAGCCAGGAGTGAGCCAGGAGTGAGCCAGGAGTGAGCCAGGAGTGAGCCAGGAGTGAGCCAGGAGTGAGCCGGGAGTGAGCCGGGAGTGAGCCAGGAGTGAGCCAGGAGTGAGCCAGGAGTGAGCCAGGAGTAAGCCAAGAGTGAGCCAGGAGTGAGCGAGTGAGTGAGCGGGAGTGAGCCAGGAGTGAGCCAGGAGTGAGCCAGGAGTGAGCCAGGAGTGAGCCAGGAGTGAGCCAGGAGTGAGCCAGGAGTGAGCCAGGAGTGAGCCAGAAGTGAGCCAGGAGTGAGCCAGGAGTGAGCCGGGAGTGAGCCGGGAGTGAGCCGGGAGTGAGCCAGGAGTGAGCCGGGAGTGAGCCAGGAGTGAGCCAGGAGTGAGCCAGGAGTGAGCGGGAGTGAGCCGGGAGTGAGCCAGGAGTGAGCCGGGAGTGAGCCAGGAGTGAGCCGAGAGTGAACCTAGTGAGCCGGGAGTGAGCCGGGAGTGAGCCAGGAGTGAGCGAGTGAGCGACTGGCTGCCTGGCTGGCTGACTGGCTGGTTGGTTGGCAGTGAGTGAGTGAGTGAAGAGTGAGCCAGGAGTAAGCCAGGAGTGAGCCAGGAGTGAGCAGGAGTGAGCCAGGAGTGAGCCAGGAGTGAGCCAGGAGTGAGCCAGGAGTGAGCCAGAAGTGAGCGAGTGAGCCAGGAGTGGCAGGAGTAAGCCAGAAGTGGCCAGGAGTGAGCAGGAGTGAGCCAGGAGTAAGAGGAGTGAGCCAGGAGTGAGCCAGGAGTGAGCCAGGAGTGAGCCAGGAGTGAGCCAGGAGTGAGCCAGGAGTGAGCCAGGAGTGAGCCAGGAGTAAGCCGGGAGTGAGCCAGGAGTAAGCCAGGAGTGAGCCAGAGTGAGGCAGGAGTGAGCCGGGAGTGAGCCGGGAGTGAGCCAGGAGTAGCCAAGAGTGAGGAGCCAGGAGTGCCGAGGAGTGAGCCAGGAGTGAGCCAGGAGTGAGCCAGGAGTAAGCCGGAGTGAGCCAGGAGTAAGCCAGGAGTGAGCCGGGAGTGAGCCAGGAGTGAGCCGAGAGTGAGCCGGGAGTGAGCCGGGAGTGAGCTGGGAGTGAGCCAGGAGTAAGCCAGGAGTGAGCCGGGAGAGGGAGTGAGCCAGGAGTGAGTGAGGGAGTGAGCCGGGAGTGAGCCGGGAGTGAGCGGAGTGAGCCAGGAGCGCCAGGAGTGAGCCAGGAGTGAGGCAGGGTGAGCCGGGAGTGAGCCGGAGTGGAGTAAGCCGGGAGTGAGCCGGAGAGTGGGAGTGAGCCAGGAGTAAGCCAGGAGTGAGCCAGGAGGAGTGAGGCAGGAGTGAGCCGGGAGTGAGCCGGGAGTGAGCCAGGAGTAAGCCAAGAGTGAGCCAGGAGTGAGCGAGGAGTGAGTCAGGAGTGAGCCAGGAGTGAGCCAGGAGTAAGCCGGGAGTGAGCCAGGAGTAAGCCAGGAGTGAGCCGGGAGTGAGCCAGGAGTGAGCCGAGAGTGAGCCGGGAGTGAGCCGGGAGTGAGCCGGGAGTGAGCCAGGAGTAAGCCAGGAGTGAGCCAGAAGTGAGCCAAGAGTGAACCTGTAGTAAGCCGGGAGTGAGCCGGAAGTAAGCCAGGAGTGAGCCAGAAGTGAGCCAAGAGTGAACCTGTAGTAAGCCGGGAGTGAGCCGGGAGTGAGCCAGGAGTGAGCCAGGAGTGAGCCGGGAGTGAGCCAGGAGTGAGCCAGGAGTGAACCAGGAGTGAGCCGGGAGTGAGCCGGGAGTGAGCCAGGAGTAAGCCAGGAGTGAGCCAGGAGTGAGCCGAGAGTGAACCTGTAGTGAGCCGGGAGTGAGCCGGGAGTGAGCCAGGAGTCAGCGAGTGAGCGACTGGCTGCCTGGCTGGCTGACTGGCTAGTTGGTTGGCAGTAAGTGAGTGAGTGAAGAGTGAGCCAGGAGTGAGCCAGGAGTGAGCCAGGAGTGAGCCAGGAGTGAGCCAGGAGTAAGCCAGGAGTGAGCCAGGAGTGAGCCAGGAGTGAGCCGGGAGTGAGCCGGGAGTGAGCCGGGAGTGAGCCAGGAGTGAGCGAGGAGTGAGTGAGGAGTGAGCGAGGAGTGAGCGAGGAGAGAGTGAGCGAGGAGTGAGCGAGGAGTGAGCAAGGAGAGAGTAAGCGAGGAGTGAGCAAGGAGAGAGTGAGCGAGGAGTGAGCGAGGGAGTGAATGAGAGTGAGTGAGAAGTGAGTGAATAAGAGTGAATGAATATGAAAAAAGTTACTCATCTCCATGTAATGATAAATCCAATTCAGTATACACAAAACTTTGTTCAACTTTCATGCATCGCGGTGCGAGCGATGCTGATTTACTGTGTAATGGGTATCGAAATCTATACGTACAATCTCTCTCTCTCTCTCTCTCTCTCTTCTCTCTCTCTTTCTGGAATTAGGAATCACGCGTTTGCTTGCTACGAAGCGCATACGTGTCAGAACACAGAAGAGCAACTTTGGTACAAACACAGATTTGTATCGCGCGGTCCAACGAGAAAACTGGAAACCATGAGAAATTTGGCTCTTCGGGCTCGCACGATCGTCCAATTACCTCGTATACAGCATTTACATAACATATACAAACGCCTATCCACGCGTCCGACGCCGAAACCGCCCGCAACTGCCGCTCAATGTCGCCACCCTCACCCTCACGGCCTCACGGCAACTGAAGTAATTACAGACGCGTTTCAGGGAGCACCGACTGAATACAGAAATTATGCAGATGGCGTAATAATATTCGCCACACGTTTGCTCGGGTCAATATTGAACTAAGCTTCCTCGTAATTCCTCACGAAAGACACTACCGTGCGATTCATCGCGGCTGGCAAAAACTCGTTCTGCGATGCGCAACCCTTAAATTTTTGCCCATTATACCAATGAAACTGCTTAAATATCCGCTCGATTATATATATCTGTTAACCGAAGCTCGATGGATTCAGGTGAAAGCTGTCTGGCTTCTCTACGCTTTGCAATTGTAATACTGCGTCTCTGGTGGCACATATATTCATCCTCTGTGAATAAATCAACAGTTATTGTCAATCGGATCGATGTCAAATAACGCAATCTTATTGCTTTTATTAAAACAATTAAATTGTGATCCTGTGATTCGTGCCACATATTTAATATTTAGTCTAGATTGATAGAAAATTGATTAAAAGATTTAAAAATATTATGTTTTTTGGAAATTTTAAAAAGGGTAATGCATAAAGAAAAATTTTCTTTATTATATAAATATATTATACTTTTATGTTTATATTTAACAAATTTACTGTAAATAATGGCTGTAGCAACTGTCAACGCAGATCATGATATTCAAAACATATTTTGACAATGGACGTGCATTTGTAGCATTCTATAGATACTCTAAGAGTAAAAATTCTTTGAAAATCTTAAAAAAAAAATTTAAGTCTTATTCTACATGTAAGACTTTCCTGATTTATACATTAAAAAAAACCATAGTTGAATAAAAAAGACACAAATTTTGTCTAAAATTTAAGACTATTTTTTTAAAAAAAAATTAAATATTTTAATTAAAAATTCTATACAAATGGCAATTTGATGACAATTCTGGCAATTTTATTTCAAATGTTGAAGAGTTACACAACGTTTCGACCAGACAATTTCTGGCCCTTATCAAGTGTATCTGCTTGTATAAATTACGTTAATTACATTGAGTATTAATCCATTATAAATTCGCAAAAATACATTAAGTGTTGTTTCGAGATACGTGTTGGAAAGCACGTTTGTACTCCATTAATTATAAATTCTACATAAAGAATAAAATTAAATAGTAAAGAAAATGCTGTTAAAATTTTAGACAAATTGATAACGTACATAGTTTTTTGATATATCATGATCACTGATTTTGAAAAAACTGTTTTGAGAAAAACGCGTTTAAAGTTTCATATGAGAATCTCAAAAAATAAATAGTAAGCAAACTTAAAATTCGTAATTTCGTTAATTTCAACAGATTCGAGTAAAATTTACTTTACATTGCTTTACGTTCTAGATACTTAATACTTAAAAAAATGCAACAAAATGAATTTTTCAAAGTTTTGTATCTATTATCTCCCTTAAACATTACTTAATAATAATATTTCTAGGATTTTGACTGCGCAGAGTGAAAAGAGAGCTAACTAAAGGACTAAAAAGCAGATAAGATAAAGAAATTATTACAGATTAACTATCACAATCGTACAAACACCTAAGCATTTATATATTGAAATTTGCAAAATGTACACGTCGGATTTTGCCCGCTTTTCAATCTCGATACTTTTGTGGCTTCGTCGAGATCTTCGCCGGTGCACATCCGCAGGATGGAGATACATTATCCGTTCCAGCTCGCGTGAGAGGAAGCGACCGGAGATGGAGGATCCCGCACCTTCTCGCGACGCTCTCGAGCGGGTGGAGTGGCGCTTTGCGGATCGGCCACGGTGAATCGTGCCATAAATCAGCCGTTACCGAGTCAATTGAGACGTCGCGAGCACTCTTTACGTTCGGAGGCCGCGCCATTGGTGGCTTTTTGTCAAGCACGACGAACTCGTCGGGACCGACCGAGTGAGAAAGAGTGGAAAGGGTCGGGGTCGGCGCGGGCGCCCTGCCTCGCGCGGTCGTTAAACGCAGCCGTACTCGAGTACCGAAGTAACGATATGCTAAAAGGACGAGGGGATGGAGGCGGCGAGATGGTCTCGTCGCTCTTCCCCGATCGCGCAATGATATACGGCTCGATACTCGTCCTCCTCCTCTCTCTCTCTCTCTCTCGATCTTTTGTTACTCCCTCCTACCGCAGGCTCCTCTAAAGCTGCCTTTTCGACGCCCGCCAGCACGTTCTTCCGTGCCGTTCGTACTCGCAACTACGGCGTTACAGCCGCCGGCAAAGTGGTCCTTCGCGGTGAATTACGCCGAAACTTCCGTTCCACCGAGATGTATAGTCTCCGACATAGTCACGCGATCACCGATGCGCAGAGACAGACGCAGACCTGGAAAGGCCGTTGCACATTCGAGAAAATATAATCGTCGCGTATTGTTGTACCGCGAGCATGCAGCGCGAGCTTTTGTCCGCAGCTTCCGCTACTCCACATATGGCAGTGGCCATATGCCGCCAGATCCAGATGCATTCGCGACGCTGTTGCGAAGATTGAATTACACGCGCGCGCTACTCTCTTCCTTTAGACCTTAATTATAATTTTTATTAAAATTATATACTGTTAGAATTAATTTTGCATTCGTTACTAATTGGAAAATAGCTGCATCATGTAGCTGTACTCAACGAATATTCGATAAAAGGTTTCCTTCAATTATAAATATATACGATTATACATAGGCAATTTTCCTCATTTCTTCACCCTTATTTTTTTGCGAAAAAATGGACACATTTTATATACAATTACATGTATTTATGTAAGTAACCTTGAATAAAAAATTTGCTGAATTTTGGAAAATCTGTTTCATGAATAATTTCACAAGTCACATTCATACGAAATGTAACCATATATTTATCTGTACATAATTATATCGGAAGTGAATTAATAATGCGCCCTTCTTGGTCGAAATTCATAATCAAACCGGGAATGCAATTGTAACTTTCGCAATGCCTCGCCGTTATTTCGGCGTCGATGCTAGCTCGCGCGCGAGAGACTATCGGTGTTACACCATTAAAAGTTGCAACATTAGTGGGCGTTAGTTCCTCTAACTCGTCGAGCATTATGATTATACCGCGAAAGTTTCAAACATTATATCACTGCACAAATACGATATTTATCAAAGTAGTTTGCGCGGGAAAGTGACTTTCTTCTCGTTGAGTTATATCCGGCGAAACTTCTTCCATCGAGAGTAGCGACCGTGTTAAGCGCCGGCGATCGTGCTTGGGCTTGTTCAACCAAGTTTTATTGACGCCATGGAATTTGTTCGGCTGTCGCCGCGACATTTGATCTTGACGGTGATCGGTGACGAATGAAACGTCGTCCGACGCGGCGTCAATTTCGCCGGGCACGCGTATCTTTTTCCGTGCAGTGAATAAACTCATCCGACTTTAGAATATTTGAAAAATGATGTAGTCGGCGTGTCAAGTCTGTAAACGAGATACTTTCGCTATTAGATTGTCGACGCGTATGGAAGCGAATCACGTCGGGACGTTAAAGAAATCAGTTTTACCTCTCGGATTTCTTCCTCGCGTAGGTTGTCTGTAAAGTTCGAATGGAACGGGAGGGTATCAGGTGGAATTTAATCATATAAATGGACGGGCGTCCGATCCAAACTCGGCCTGATACGAAAAAAAATAAAAGTTTAACGCGCGCGCGGCACCTCATCCCGTGCCGAAGGAGGAGAGGAAATCCCCCTTGAAATTTTTTCCGATCGAATTAGCCCCGGTAAAACTTTATTTCGCAAACCTGCTCTCCCCTTCTTCGTTGAGTCTATTTTTTTTAATTTGCTGACAAAACGTGCAACCGACCGACGGAGTTACCCCATGTTTATTCAGGACGGTTTTTATGCGGTTTAAAGACAAACGCCGAGAAAATCGCCATTACAGAGGAAGAAGAAAAATAGAGTACTAAAAGCTGTCCTCTATTTCGTGCTTATTTTACAACTTTCAAAAGCGCTAAATAAATATTGCATGCATAATTACATAGATGTAACGTATGTATGTTCGTTTTTTTTTTCTTTCATTATGCTTCGCAAATTCTACCGTTGGAAAGTCGATCTCAATTCCGTTGTGGTCAAAAGTATCCGAAAGCACTGCGAATCGTGAGAACGTGGCGAGAAAACAACGGTCGTGCGACTTTTGTTTCGTTTTGCCGTCACGTTCGTGGACTTCGCGTGCCATCGCGTCGCGGATACTAATCGAACGTAAAAGAGAGGAACTAAAGTCGTCCGCAGGATCGACGTCGCCGAGTTTTTCCCCGGGTCCGGGCTACCTCGAGGGTAACTCCCCAGCGCTCTTCGAAAGAACAATTAGTATTGTCGAACGAACCCGAACTCTCGTGCGATGTGCTGCTTCGAACACAGTTACTCTGGAATTTTCCAGGATAGAACCAATCGTAAAGCCTGCTTCGTCGGCGCCGGTGCCTTCGAAGTTCTCGACAAGTCTTTCTACGCTGGAATAGCAGCCATCGAACTTTCGTAGGTACAATGATATCTTAAGGATAAATTGATTTGATTTGTTAAGCACATTTTCTCTGCGGGAGAGAGTTGTCGAATGCGAACTTATTATCACTTATTACCATTTAAGTTATTTTTTATTATATAATTAATTATAATTATTGTAATTAATACTTATACACAAAATACTTTTTATTCTGTTAAGTAAGAAAAATTAATAAAGTACTATTTCTCGTACATTCATGGATTCTCAAATTATATTATAGCATTTTTGAATTTTTATTATTGGACAACCTGTTACATCGGGTATATTTTAATATAAATTTTATATTTACGTTTTTTCTAGACCAATTATAAAAACGTATTTGTCTCCACGAATTGTAACAATCATCATTCTAATGTAAGTACAATTTTAACAATACTTCTATAACTTCATACATTGATCCATAATTGCATTACAGAGTCCTTTATTTCCTGTTGGCCGTTCTCCATATTGTGCTATTTAAAAATTGCAAATTGCTATGTGTGCAGTTAATGTTAACTACGATTGTGGTAAATGATGTATCGTAGCTGTTAATGTCAAAACAAAATTTTTCCTGCGATTTGTGACGGCATCAGCTAAAATTAACAATCCTATTACTTATATAGAAAGTGGCACTTGTGCTTTTGCTTCTGACATTATTGTCCATGACAAAAGTGGAGGGCTGGAATGCGACTGGTTTAGTGTCATTAACGTTAATTACCATCGTTATTATAAAGCTCTTCGGTATCGCCATTGCGTACTCCGATCTGGTAAAACGCTCCTCTTCCTCTATTCTACAATACATTAAATCAAAGAAACGTTTGTGAGTGAGAACGAAATAAATTGCGTCAGTATGTTCGCCATGGCGTCGAAAGCTCGTTGACCTGTTTGCGTGCATTATCACATGCGTTAAGCTCGACAAATCAATTGGCCGACAGGTGGACATGAGCGGTGACTGGGCGTATTTAATAGAATTTGGTTTCGGCATTATATTAATCGCCATTGTAGTCGGGATAGAGTTACTCGTAATTATGCGCACGCTGACAGCAGTGGCTATTGTCGCTGCTGTATTCGGTACATTCCTCAGCTCGGTAAATACTGCAGTAAAACGTTGCTTACGTAACAAATAAAGCAGGTAGATAATTATATCTCAGATTAATAACTGGTATTCTCAGGTATCACTAATGGATCTTCATCAGAACATGAGCATCAATTCTTGGTGGTGGGAGAAAAAGCTGATCAACGGGTGCGTGTACCACGTGTCCAGGCAGTACACGCTGTTATGGTGCCTGCGTATCGAGGAGAGACCACGGGTGATAACGATCTTCGATAACCAGCCTCAGGAGCAGGAGCACGACGCGACTGTGTTAAGTAGCCAATGAAGTCTGACGCCTTGTCCTTAACGCCGCGTTAACTCTTTCTATTAAATGTAACGCGCTCGGCGGAAGGAATTTCGCGGGATTGCAATTTTTACGTATTCTGATTTAGAAGATATCGCCGGGGCACGACGTTTCTTAAATTGCTTTCTTTGCAGACACTGCGTGACACGTATACATAAGAGAGCCGGTAAAAGAGAATTACACACGTAAAATATATCGTCGACTCGATATCCTTACGATCGATGCGATCGCAACGACTAACTAGAGCGACTTTGACAGTCGGTATTCCAAAGAAAACACTGCACGTATCCGTAATACCAATGTAGAAACTGAGCTCGTCTTTAAATTAAGAGACTCGATTTTACGGCTATCGCCGTTCCCTCGCTCTCCTAAGTGACGTCCCACTGAATATCTTGGAACTATTTTACGAGATCGCGGTCTACGTATTACCGGATACGCTGCTTCTCTTATTGAATCATATGTCTTGGCTGCAAAAAACGTGCCCATTTTAAGACATCCGAGTTATTTAATTTTCCTTCTTATCTGACTTTTATTACTTACAATCGTATTTATATATTCCTCATTACAAAAAAATAAAAAAAAAATGCACGCGTTATTTTTTGACTTTATTTCAAACGTAATTTTATTTAATATTATATTCGTCGCGTATAAAAAAAAACACAGAAATAGACATTCCACGTCAGATGCGTGTATCTGACAAGCATTCTTTCTTGCAATCCTTTCTTACAACTTTTCACCAACGCCCTAAAGTGGAGTGAAGCATCTATCTCGCGTTCGACAATCGTGCAGAAGAGAGGAAAATAAAGACACAAAGCGGACCAAAAGGACACGGTAAATATTTCGCCATCTTCAGCTGGGACTTATCGGTCATAAAATGGCACTACGAGCACTCGAGGGAGAACGTCGTGTCGACCGTCGTGTCGACCGTCGTGTCGCGATGCAACGGGCACTCGTAGCCAGGGGACAAATCTTATCGACCTGTGGCACGAGGCAAAGAAGGTGCGCGCACTGTCGGACCACTTTCGAAAAAGCAAACAGCGGCACCGGGCAACCGAGCAAGGAGAGATCGTGCCTCCTTCTGAATGAAAGCGAAAGAGAGAAAGAGAAATAAAATACGTAGCGGTCTACGGCGTGGAGAAGGGAGTAAGACGGCCCAAGGGCCGGTCGGGCGACGAAGAAGTAGGGAAACACCTTTCAGTTCCCACGAGATTTTGCGGCTCGTGGTCGAGCCCGAGGGAGCCGATGGAAGTAGAATCAATTTTACGGACGGCCGACTATCGATACCATGCCGATTGGCATCGATTCTGTAGAGGAAGAGCGAGAGAGAAAGAAAGAGAGAGGAGGGGGGAGAGATTGAGGCGCTTCTTCTATCCTCACAGAGAGACACGATGTGACGCGAAATTACCCGCCCTTCCAATCCGGACGTCCTCGGGACGTTCCAGCGCTTCCGCTCTCGTCAAACGAGAAGCGGCTTAGAAATCCTTGCCTCTTTCAATTTGCAGGAACCGGCTAGCGACCGTCTACATCGACGGCGAAACAAGGCCACCCGCGTTACTTCCATCGGACTACCGTAGTTCCCTCAGCCCCGGATGACTACCTGCCGAGCTTATTCCTTATGAAAGCTCGCGTCGCTCCGTTCGAGACCGCACACACGTGACAGAGTCAATTTTCCCAGAATAGGGAAACACATCAGTGAGCTTTCGCCGAAGCAATCAGTGCAAATATAAAGGATACGCCTGTCGCGTTATCGTTCGTTCGTTTAAAAAGCTTCATAAAAATATTGTCATTTTTTTTATTGAAAAAATATATGTACTTGTCCCGTTGGCAATCCTCGCACAAAAGTTTGACAGACACATGCGCATAGATAAACGTGTGTATATTGGAAAAGGCAGAATAAATTTACCGGTTTGAATTTTTTCAGAATTGACTCGAATAAATAGCCTTCCGCCTCTAACGATTTCAATCCGAGAGACTTCTGCGATTTAATCAGCTACGACGGGAATTCCGAGGTATTGTAACGGTATTGTCGAAAATCTCGCGATAATAATAGGTTGAATATGATTTATTAACCGTAGCCGTTCGGCATGGCGATTATAACCGCAATTAACTCGACGGGAAGCAAGAACGTCGAGGATCAGGCGGAATCGTGCACTTGTGGCAGCATGCGCAATAGCCCGGGCTGATAAAAACGGGCGATAAAGGATGACGAGTCGTAGAAACTGTTGTTGCTACGTGCATTTATTATTATTTTCACGGTAACGGGCCGGGGATGGGATTTGCATGTCGCACGTAGGATTGAACACGAGCCACTCTTTATCTTGATGATGCCGGGATTCGTAAATCACATCATGCGGTGCTAACTAAAAAATTCGTATCTTGGAAAGCGGCATTTCCCGCGACAACGGCGCGACCTCAAATTATTAAGGAATATTAAAACACAATTATTATAAATCAAACAGCGGGATTGCGGGTCCGCAGAGTGGAATAGAGGAACTGTGCAAATACAATAGGGGGATATCGTTTACCGAGCGGCTCGTAACGAACGATTTAGATGATTTACGGCGACGTTAAAGTCGAGGCAACGTGGCGAGGCGTGCGCGCTGCGCGATGGTCGCGTGATTCGCTTTTTCCACTGGCAATAGGCGTCCAAGAGAAGATAATTATCTCGAATCCCTCGTGCCGCGTCGTGAAACGTTATTAAATCAGGCAATCAGTTTTTCGAGCGGGGCTCAAAGCAAAGGGTACGAGGCGCGAGAAATAAGCGACGCGAGCCGAGTCCGATTTGCCAGCCAGCCAGTAAGGCGCCGCCTCAACGAGGCGACTAACGACAGCCACTTTACGACACCCACGCTCGGCGCTCGCCGCTCGAACGGTTATTAATTACGCGGGTTTTCGTGTTCACCTCCACCCTCCGTCTCCTTTCCAGCGCCGTGTTTTCCTCACGCGCGCTGGCTCCGCCTCGACGGCTCTTTGAGGCCGGCGGGGCTTCGATCGGCCTCTCGCGGCGATACTTCGCACGATCCTCAATATTCCTCTTCGCCTCTTATGCGCTTGTACCCCGATGGCCTTTCAACGTCGCCTCTTAATGTTCCCCATCGTTGATTCGTATCGTTTTATCAGTCGAAACACGAAACAAAGCTCTGTCTTGTTCGTCGAATCTGAATGTGTCTTTCGACACATTCGGTAAAACTAAAGTCTGATTTATGCGCCTACATCACGGCGCCTGAATCACGCTTTCAGAATTTTTAGAAGCGCCGCCGCCGCCGCCGCCGCCGCCGCGCGGTTGCGTCAGACTCCTCGCGCGAGAAAAGCGTCCCGGCATCCAGATTTCCATAATCTACGTACGACGGCGTTTAAGCGACGCTGCCGGCGTCGGCGGAGCCTCTAAGGAAATCTTCAAGACATCGCCTGCAAACACACGGCGTTATTTGTCAAGCGCCGGATTCAGGCTCTCCTTGTTCTCAGATTTCTTTTTTAGACAACGGCGACACCGACGCGAGGCGATTCCATCGCCATTCGTCCGGAACGAACGATATCTCGTGTATACTTCTTTTGCATAACGCAACGACTCCTCCCTTGCCCACCGCCTTTGACGCTCTCTTTGTCGCGTGCCACCGGCGAGGGGTGAGTTACAAGGCACCTCCTTGAAACTTTCTCATTCGTCAAATTAGAATTCGCCTTTTTGCCGACGCGACGGCGGCGGGTTCCCCGGGGGCTCCCCGACGACGAGACAATGGATCAAAGGATCACACAGCCATCGGCTGTACTGTATTTCCCCTGGACCCTGGATGCCGCGCGCTTGCCAGGCGCGAGACAATCCGATGAAAATGGATCGAGTGACGGCGACGTTGGGCGTCGAGAGCGCGCGAGGAGGGGGAGCGCGAACGAGGAAACTGCGTTTCTCTGACGTTTCTCGATTCCATTCGTGCACACCGGCTCTTATCTCGCTCCACTTCTTCTTCTTTATTTTTGCACGAGAAAATTAGAATGTCGCGTCTACCTGTTGCAGCGAGAACGAGATGAAAGTAGCGCAGCGTCGGAGACAAAAAAAGAGAGAGAGAGAGAGAGAGAGAGTCGCTCGAGGCGCCAGCTCTATCTGCTCTCATGTTGCGCGTGGAAGGAGACGCGGCAATTCTACGCGGCTAACGCGAGCCAATATCCCGAATAAATCCATCTTAAATCAATCTTGATAAAAATAAAATGAGAAAGGAGAGAAGGAGCGAGGCAAGACCAATGAGTTCTCCTTCCTAGCGCTTCATCGACAGCCAATAAAAGCCGCCTGGAAAAACAGAGGCTGATCGAAGTTTAATCAAAGTCTTCCACTTCGTCATCCAGCGTTATATAACAGCCACCACCCGCCCCGGCCGAGTCTAGAATAAGCAAGCGCGACGGTATATCGTAACCGTTCGATTGGCTCGTTTTCATGATTTAAAGTTACGACACACCGCGGCCGGGGAAAACGGGTTCGCTTCGCGGGAGGTTGCAGTCGGGAAAATCAATTTCGGAATCCTTCGTATAGAAGTTACCTCGGGGCGCGGCGCGGAAAACGCTCTTCGCTCATTCGAAACGTTCGGGAAGGCGGACGGTATAGGAGTACGAGGCGGTAGCAAGTGGATGGGGGAGAGGAAGAAAGGGAGACGAGCGGAAGCTAACGGGAACGGGGGAGGAGTGAGCGAGGTGACTGGGTCGGACTCTTATATAAGGCGACTCAATTAGGATTAGCCCGCCGGCCGGAGCCTTTCGGTCTTTGCGCGCTGATCTTTCGACTCGTCTCATCGGCTTAGGATTTACCTAAGGATCTTATTGGCATCGAAACGATCGATACGCCCACCGTTCACGAGGCCGCCGCGCTCACGAAGTCACGAAAGTCGTGATCCGCCCGTCGACAATGGGGACGTTATACGGGCTCGCCTATATATCGCATCGACGTAAGGGAAACCGGCGGAGCTCAACTCCAGAAAATCGTTTTTCACACTCGCGGACCCGATGATGATGACGTAATGGAGGCAGGCAGCCCTTCAGCGACGTTATCGAGCAACGATACTTCGTGGACTTCCGACGCCGCGGAAAATCGCCGGTTAATTGAACGAATTTCAATGCTCCTCGTTGGAGGTACGTTTACCTTTCTAATTGAGGGCGCCATGATTGGCGCCGCTAAGAGTACGTCTTTATTATTACAGGGAATACCCCCTCAGCGGCGTGCAAAAGTTCATTTCTGCATAATCAAGTTTCACACCTGGGCGGACTTCAGTGTGTCGTGTGCGCGCGCGTACGCGGAATCGAATCGGAAACGTGCGGCTCTTGATCGCGAATCAAAACGAGACCAAAGTTCTTTGTCGTGTCGTATCACCCCGGTTTTATCTGCGAAGCGCACACTCGCATAGTATGACAATGTATCGGACTCCCTCGCTCTATGTCTCTCGATTCCACGTATCGGCAGGTAAAATCTCATCTCTCTTTCCTACGTTACTTCCCATTCTCTCTCTCTCTCTCTCTCTCTCTCTCTCTCTCTCTCCTCTCTCCCTTCATCCCTCCTGCCGGAGAATAATAAGTTTCCGGCGATGTGACCCGTGAAAATCGAATACGCTTGCACCGGTTGCAGCGACAGCTCGGTCGACAAGGCAGCTCCGCGTCCGGTCGACTCGGTTATGGAAATCCCTTCGGCGCTGGCTCATCACTACCACCGTTTCTCCGGTGATGTTTCCAGCGAGTTCACTTCTCGCCCCGATCTCTGTTCAAAGCCGATAGTGAAATCTCGTTATTTCATACCTTGCCCGCAATAACGAGAAAAATTGCGTCTGGTTATACGCAGCGCGCGCGGCGCGACTCCGCATAGGAATTCGCATGGCAATATTTCAAGCACTTTATTGCCACTGCTAGTACGCGTGACAGTTATTAAAGCAATGATATATCCGCGGAAGTATTTTAAGCGCCACTTACGCGGTGGGGTTTTAAACGGTGCAGAGCCAAAAGACGTGTTTCATCGCCCATACACTACTCTCCAAATTACAATCAGCGAGAAATCAGCGAAATCAGTGAAAATACACTGATTTTCAACGATATACTTATAACTTGTCAATCAGTAAAATAAATACATTGATATTTCAGTGATTATACACTAATTCTGAAGTGAAAATCGTTAAAAGTCAATGAATACTCACTAATTATTACAGTTATAAGTATAAATATATCACTGCAAATCAGTGATAATACATTAATTGCAATTTAGAGAGTACGAGCAATTATAAATTTAACGTAGAGAAATGTTAGAGAATCAAATGATAATAAAATATTCCGCGCCCCGTTATAATTAAACATCGCTTGACACGTACATACGTATAATCCATTTATACGCGCGCATATTAAATCGCGGAGCGGGGAAGTAGCCGGAGATCGGACTGCTATTATGCGACCCTCGCGATACTCGTAATTACATTAATATCGCTTTATGTTATCCGGCCGACATTAATCCTTACTTTTCAGTTTTTAAGTTGTTTCTCTCTCGAGAGTTATACACGCCTACGTCATTCCGTGGAGTTCGCAAAGACTGCAAAACTTTTCCCATAAATTTGCGTGCTTCCTTTCATTTCCAGACTTGGTACATCGATCATCATAGTAATTTCTCCATTGCTCCTGCATCTTTTACGCTGACGATTGCTCGACTCCTTCCAACTAGCGTAAGTTCTAACGAACCTACCTAATTAATAGACAAATTCCGAAGAACCTACTTAATTAAGGTAATACCAAATAGTCGATTTTGAAATGTTGCAAAAGTCTGTTTATCGCTTATTGGAATTTTTAATAATAGCAAATAAAATTTAAAACATTTTTTTCATTATATAATATCAAATTATATACAGTATTATAAATTCAAATGTTATGCGAGCAAAGGTACATTTTAAACATCAGGATTAAAGTAAAGAAACCATTTCCGATTTCATTTCAAATTTGAAGACTTTATTCCGTTTGTCCCGCGATTCACTCAATCGAGGTCACATAAATATTTAAAAATCCCATTAAGTCACTGAAAGAAGAAAGGAGAAACCCAGTTTCCTCGATCAGACACAAGAAGTTTACATAACATCGCGTAGGACGACGGGACTTCTTGCCATGAGGGGTGATGAAGTTTGGCGACTCGAGGAGGGCGAGACCGGAGGTGCCGAAGGGCACGATCGCGAGGGCACCGACTTGAATAAACCGCCTCATTGTTTGCCCGGGGCTCGATTACGGGTTAATAACGTTACCGTGACCCTTCGTCTCGCACGGTGTATACACCCCGGTGGTTTTGAGGAAGACCGCATTGCTCGCTGTGGTAGCACAGCCGGCGCATAAAGGAGTCGATCGGCCGATCCAATTACCGACTAGCTGTTTCTTGGTTCGTGGCTCGTTAACGGGAAGAAGAGGCCCAACGGGGCTTAAGGAGCTTCGTAAGACTTCCTTCGTACCTTCCAGGGAACGTCTCGTCGACCGCGATACTCCGCGGTTCGGGTTACCCTCGCAAAATTACGCGCAAAAACTATAGGAGCGATCGCTCGCGTGGGTCTTCCCGTGGGCTCCTTGGTAGGGATCGCGAGCTGTCGGCTAAGATTTCTCTAAGCCGACAAACAGTACGCAACCGAGACTCTTTTCGAGGTTGCAATCGGATTATCCATGCTATTCTCTGCCTCGTTAATAATATTGCAGCAAAAAAACCCGAGAGTAAAGTTGCCATTAAAACCGCTAGAAGCTGACAAAAAACAATTGTCAAAAAGTTGAAAGAAGTTAAGGATTAAATATTCAGAATTTAGATATAAGTAAATCTAATATTTACTGAATCCAAGAATAACTCAAATGTATAAATAATTGCAAATATAAACCTTCACGGTTGTTGGTGTTTAAACAATAAGAAAATGACAAAGCAATTTAAAGTTGTAAAATGTGTCCTGAACTCTACATTTTTCATTTTTAATAATAAAAGTCATGTATAAGCAGACATTTGAAATTCCCTTCTTTCTCTTATTACAGCTGATCTTGCTTTACAAACTTTAAAAGTCCAAGTTTTTAATAATTTTTCATTTAATCCGCCTTACTTTCTATGTCAGACATTTAGATAAAGCACTTATAACTTTCAATATGTACCTAAACTTTAAGAAAAATGTAATTCTTTCCATTCGAAACTAAAATTTACGATAGAGTAATAAGACAGTATGTAATTGATTGCAAAAAATTTTTATTTATTACATTTGTAATAATTGTAATTGAAGGGCTTTGCTTTTTTTTTTCATTTACGCATTAACAACTGCAAACGTTCATATCGGTATTTATTTACACAAGTTGATTTAGAATTAACTGGAAAAAATCTAATTCGTTATGCTTCAAAATTAAGAACAACAAATTATTATTTCTAATTAATTTATTAAAAAATGTATTAATTTTACGAAAAAAAGCTTTTTATTAAACAAATAATAATATTAATTCTTCTTATTATAAATTGATAATAATATCAATTAAATTGATTCTGTCACGAAACTCAATTCAATTATTTAAACTCGTTACGCTTTCATATCTTAAGAGATGCGTTATTCTGGTTAAAATTAACGACGATAGGTATGAGAACAAATTAATAGCCGATTGGATAAGAGCAGTCGTATATAATGTTGCTTCGGATCTAATTATGCCGCGCAGAGGGACATATCGAGCTTAGCGCGCAATTAACCGGCTTCGTGCGTCGGACGGCAATTAACGATCTCTCCTAGGAGAAACCGGTGCACATAAAATCTGAGAAAATTACCGAAGCCGAGGGACGGGGGGGAAGAAGCGCTTATTCCAACTCGGCGACATGGTGATGTCGTCGTCAAGGAGATCCGCATAGTCGCACAGCCTCGGCCTTGGTCGACGTCCGCGAAAAAAAATTATGGCGGATTGTAAAGAGAATTTAACGATTCCCGTCTGGCCGGCACGCCCCCGCGCCACCGAAAACAACGAAAGCTCGCACTCGATAATTTGTGGCCCGCGAGCCACCGGCGTGGAACCGGCCTCGCTGTAATTACCAAGGTAAATAATGCTCTCCCGGCGTCCAATGGCGTAACTCCGTTCACGAATAAATCCGACTCTATATACGTGCCCGGGATGTGGAATGCGCGGCTCCACGTGCGTCCGAATGAGGAAACGAAGAGATCGTTACGATAATCACGGATTCGTTTTTTGCTCCGGAGATTTGTTCCGCCGAGGGAAGATTACATTTCCGGTCGCGTCCCCTAATAAGCTGCGGTAAAGTATCGGCTAATATATTTTGCACGAGTGTCGTGCGCGACTTTTTGAACGATTTCATATTCCGGCATCGTCGCGATATCTTCGGTAATAGACTTCGACTTGACCTTCTTCGCGTAAATTCACGAGCGTAACTCATTTTGTTGCGCTTTAAGCGAGCGGAATTTCCAATTGGCTTTCACCGTCATTTTTCGTGCGGTATATCCTATAATTTTATCTACTTTGAATAACACTCCTATATCAACTACTTATTATTTTGTAAATACAGTACTCCTCTTTCATCTCAAAAAAGATCAGCACATTCATATTTATAAGGAGAATTTTTGCACGCATGATAAGACATAATGATTAGTTTACCAAATGTATCTGTAAATGAAAGTTTATCTTTATAAAATCGTATTGCAGTGACATTCTTTATAGTCTCTCTATTCTCGCAAATTAAATCACCGTTCACATCCAAAAGTAGAGATATGGAGAAAGAAACAAATTACTTTGTGATTCTGCAAGATAAAAGTGCACAGCCTTCAGAAGAGACGCGTACATTCGTATAAAATACATGGTCGATTCAGTCCAATTCATACATCAAACATCCTCAAGTTCTCAATTAAGATACCGTGCTGCATTGAAGTCACTGGCGGGATTAAGATTGCATTTATATTATCCGTCCTCCTCGCGCCGGAATTGTCTTGGCAGCCGTCCAACGCGGCGCGAGATGCTCGAAACGTTTGGCGAAATGAGAAAATAATCGAGTCCACTTGAAATAAAGAAGAAGTTGAATAAACTGCGGTGAAAAAGACTGAGAGAAGGTGCTGGGGGCGACGACAGATCGCCGTCTACTTTGCCGACAACGTCAATGATTCTCGAAGCGGGAAGAGAAGCGAATTTCCTCATTCCCCATTCTTTCGCGTTTGTCCCTCCCTCCTCGATTATTTTGGTTCTCTCCTTCCGGATTCTCATTTTACTGTAAGCGTTCCGTCTTCGTTCGGAACGTCGGCGGGGCGCGATCGCCCGAAACCATACGAAGGAACGACATCTGAAGACGGACGTGTTTCTCGTTCTTTGATCATCCGGCTCAACTGAATTAGAGATGAAGTTCTGCGCGACGTTTGTTCCACGACTCGCTCGAATCGTCAGTCGTTTCGTTACGTCTCGCGCGAGCCAGCACTCGATTTACAATCGCTTCCTTTTCCGCGCGCCAAAGACCGATCGCGTTTCCACTCGGGTCTGATCGAACATTATCTATACATTTGTCTCTGGCTGTGTTATTTCTCGAGAGTAGACAGCTCCCTATCAAAATTTACACTATTCTACAACTGTATTTTTAAGATATTACGATGTACTCATCGCTAATATTTTTGAACGGCACAATCGTCAAGAGAAATCAGCAGCTTGAGAGATAATTAAAGTTATACATAATTTTAATGGAGAACGAAAATATTAAATCTAGACAAAATTATATAAAAATGTGTATTTTATTTATAAACGAAGATTTTGACTCCATTCATATTAATCTTGATGGATATCATTTATGAGACTTAATGCTCGGGGAAAAAAGGTGTTAGATCGTGACATATATCACGTCCTTATTATCGGGGAATAGCACTGATTTCAGTGGGGAAAGTCGCCAATTTGTGCGGAAAGGCAAGGTCCCTAGAGGCACCGCTATTAAAAGTCTTTGGAAATCAATTGAGCTGAACGGGAAATCCCGTGGAAGATATCGATAAAGCACTTGAGCAATCATATGACATGTAAAAACAAATTTGAGATATGTGCGCGTGTGTGCCAAATTTGTATTGTAATAAAGTTAAATGTAACAATCGAATGTATTATAAAATATATTATTTATTTTAATAGATAGTATTAATACGGTAATCGTAGTCGAGCAGTTTAGATCTTTTTACTCTTAGATTCTTTATTGATGTCCTCGTGAAACAGTAAAACGTTTTTTTGCCGATGTCGAATCCTTTCTCTCACAAGCAAAAACTCCTCTTGACGTTCTAACGTAAGTGCTGCACTATTCAGATCCGAGGGGAGCGTCCAATTTGCGTCGATGCCCGGCGATCAGGGTCGTGTCCCCGCGGGTCGTGTCATTTAAGCCTCGTTCGAGTCTCGTCAATGGAAAAGAGAGCAAGAAAGGGAGAAAGAAGGAGAGGCGGGTGTTAAGCCGTGCCGCGGGAAGGCTCGTGGCGGCGGTGCGGGGGGATTTGATGAAAAGGCAATTAGCCGAATGAAAATGTAACACGAGACCGCACGTGACTACGAAATATGCGGGGGGAGAGTTTGCCCTCCCCTGCCCCTGCTTCAGACGGGCCCGCTGGTACTCGCACTACATGCACACCGCGTAATTGTCACTTTGTCAACGTGCATCACGCTTATCCCGAGGGGGTTTTCTCTCTCCTTGTCGAGCGTGAGAACAGAGAGTCACTTCTTTTAATTGGCGCGAGGAACCGGCCGCGCAAGAAGACTGGCGTAAAGAGGACGCACAGAAAGAGGGGTGAAACAGGAAAAGGAACGGGTGGTGCGCCGGAGACGTCCGAGGAAGAAAGGGACAGAGTCTTCCGGTCGCGTTTGTAACGGCGAGTCTCCTCGTGAAGTAAGGGGGAATATTCGTGTCGAGGAGGTTCCCTTCGAGGTTGCGGAGATGAGACATGAGACTCGTGTGAGAGAGAAAGAGAGAGAGAGAGATGCTGCCAAGTCGCCGTAGAAAGATGAAATCAGGCGTGATCGAGCATTCTCCCGCGCTTCACCTTCGTCTTCACCGTCGCGTCGGCTCCCCTTCCGAAAGAGCAGCAGCTTCCCGAGCACAAAGAGCGTTCTCTCGCGGGCGGGGAGTCGTTACTATGCCGCGGTTCCTCGTCTTTCCTTCCTTCCTTCCTTCCTTCCTTCCTTCCTGTCACTTCCTAACGATGTATTTCCCGCTATTGGTTTCCCGTGCGAACAATGGCCAGGAGGGAGGAAGCCCAGGGAGAAAAAGCACGAGGAAAAAGAAGCAGATAGCGCACATCCTCCTCTCATCCGCCGGCTTTTCCTTCGCTTCACGGTATATATGTGCAAAACGATAGGAAAGGAGGCGGAGGAGGAGGAGGAGGAGGAGGAAGAGGGGAGAAAGACGGAAGAGCGACAGGAGAATCTATCGAGAAGCGAGAAAGGAGGCAACAGGGCCGGATCAATTGGAGGTAATCCCTCGGGTAGAGTCTCCCGCTTCGCAGAGCATGAAATTCTTCCTGTCTCCTCGCTGCACAGACCTGCTCGAAGAGTGGCCCTCTCTCTTTCCCCGCCCGCTCCTCCTCTCACACGCGTATACGAGGACGTGTGCGCGCCCGACGGTGTGCACGTACACGCCGTTCTCCTCTTCTGCCCTAATCGCTCCTTATCCGCCTCCTCGGGCCGAGCGGGGGATACGCGCCTTGATTCGAGCCAATTACACCGGCGGTTCACAATTCAATTTCACTTACAGAGCGGTCCCGGCTCCACGACCCGCAACTCCACGAGTATCGATTGTCGATCTACTTTAGCCTGCGCCAGTCGAAAGAGAATTTTGGAGAAATCTCGCGCTTGGGGGATTAAGCCTGAATCGCGATTCGAATGCGAGTATGCAAACATGCAAAAAAAAAAAAAATAATTCGCTGCAGAGAGATGAAAATCAAGTGACGAACTACGGCAGCGATTTGAAAACATTTCATTTCCTTCCATTTTAAAAATATAACTGCCATTACATTTAAATGGAATATAAATTTGTGCGAGAGCACGGAGTATTTTTACTTGCCACGCGTACATCAGTACGACTCGAGGGTAGCATTTTTCTCGCGAATCAAATCCAGGCAGAAAAAAAAATTGCAAGTGCCCACTTGCACATTTTTTATCGGCATACCAGAATTGATCGCCGGCGATTTTTTCATTCTTTCATCTTTCTCTCCCCTTGCCTTCCCACCTGTGCTCCGTCTCCCTTCATCCGGCCGGGAGAGCGAAGAAGTGAAAAAAATGAAGAAGCGCGGATGAGAAAAGGGCAGAGGGGAGAGGGGAGACGATGGGATACTCCGAATGAGTATCGATGGTGCGAGATGGTCGCGTGGGCGAACCCGCGGCTCTCGCCATCTCGTACATCGCATCGCATTGTTTCTGACATCGGAGATTTATATTTGCCGCCACACGGCCGACCACTTTTTCCGTCGATTGAGCTCATTGTCCGCGAGACGATCGTGATTAAGAGGCGCGTTAACGAGCTACATTGAGCGGCTTCGGTCGGCGAGCGCGCGAAACACGCGCGCGCTCGTTTCACGGAAGATCGGAGATTCATTACGCTTACGTGTAACCGATGGCGAAAAACCGGAAGAACCCCCCTCCCCCTGCCCTCATCCGGTACGCACGCAGACGCTTATACCGCCTAGCTACGAGTGGCCGGCGACGGTTCGATAAATTTCTGGCGACGCTATCCACGTTTCGTTTCCCGATTTATAGCATTTAACGGGACGAGTGTTTTCGTTGGATATAGGGCCGCGCGGCGCGTCACGCCCGACCGAGCAATCCAACAAACGAATAAAAGGTAAATCGATCAAACCGTTGTTCATTTACTCGTTTTAGCGGATTAATCGAACGGACACTTGCTCGCTTCGGTTGGTCAGTCGCGTGACCAATCATTCGTTTTGATCGCTCGGGGCAAATGATTTTCTTACTTATTGGCTCGAAAACCTTTTAAGATATCGCAATTAATCTTTATTTATTATTGAAGATAATAAAATATAAAAAAGAATAGAGATGGATTAATAGGAAATGACTTCAATCGACTCGGAGCACCGAAGGACGTCATAAATGTAATCTTTATATACATGTGTATATACTGGTAATTGTATAATTTATGCAGAAAAGGAGCTAAACGAACGAGTGCGCCATATGCGAAGGAATGTTCTTAATTAAGATGCGGACACGTGTGTGCTACTATCTGAAACGGAAGTTAGGCGATGGAGACGAACAGACAAGCTCCGAGAGAACGATTTCATACACGATGTAGCAATCTACAGGACGCTTTGAAGCAACTTGTGGTTCGAATTAAATTTCTCGCGGCGGACTTCCGTTAAAACCGACCGAGGAGGAGACCCCCGAGTGCGGCGCCAAGAGACGATAACATCGGACATCGCACGTGTTTTCATTTTACGTGTTGCACTGGCAAGCGCGCCAAGAATATCTTCACACTGCGCCTATATAGAAGTGTCGCTAAATAAAGTTCTAGCCGCATATCTTTACACTTTAATACTTAAAAGATCAAATTAAAGAAAAAGAAGCTAGTTAAAAAAAGAACTATTTTGTATTTTGCTTTCAGAAGAAAAACGAGAATTTATTGTTTTAACAAAAATTTACAATTTTTAGTCTTCTTTCACATCAATACTGTTAATTAAAATCTTACAAAAGAGAGGTCAAGCTATCAATTGATAAGAAAATGTTTAAGTATTAAATGATTATTTTCATTTAATGTTTGTTTAATATTTGAAATCTTGTATTCTTACAGAGATTACATACATTACATACAATAAACACATTCTTCTACCGTGCTGCATTGGTTTTTGCCGCGGCGTAATTAAATTTTTTTTAATAAATTCGTAGCGCGAATGACATTCGAAGCATTAATCTTCCGCGGCATACAAAATAATTCGCATGTACCAGGAAACGAAGTGGGATTTCTGTGAAGCTATTGTCGTGACAACAAAGCCGCCACCCAGCGTAACGCCGGTACTTCGGGATCGACGTTAAGGAGCCGACGATAGATCGTCGTAGTGACGGAGAGGTCGGGAATTTCGCTCGTGGAATATGGAGAGGCCAGAGGCCTGTCGATCGCCCCTAAACGACGTGCATTCAAGCTCGCGTCCGTTGTCATGGAAATCGAAGGACGACTTCGTCGTAGGAACCCATTGAGTACGTGACGGCGTCAACGCGTTTTTGCACAAAAAAAAGCTGCGAGATTTCAGTCTTCCGATATCTGTCATGTGGAACATGCGGACAAAGTTGATATTTGTAGGGTATTTTGAACGAGACTACCCCTACACATTGTTACTGACTCACAGATCCCGAAAAAACGTGGCGACGAGAAGAAAGTCCCAGTAAGCAAGAAATTATTACCACAACGTTATTACAATGACATTTTATAACATGTAACGTTCTCAATTATGTAGTTCTCAATGCAGTATATAAAATTATAAAAAATATCTTAGTAGAACATTAAATAATAATATTTCTATAATGTTATAATGTTTGAGAATTCGAAAACATTTATAAAATATTATCTTATAATGTTCATAAAATCCACATAAAATCAATGTTTGAGGCTGCAACAGTCATTTAACAGTCACCAATAAATGACTATTTAAGAAGAATGTTAAAATAAGGACACTTTAAAATAAATTGCAAATTGATATTTTTTAGATGTAATTTTTCTAGAGATTTGATTAAATGTGTTTCACTTGAAAATGTAATTATATTAAATGGAAAAAAATGCACCTTATCAATTATGATACTTGTAAAAAATAATATACAGTTATTCATCTCCAATGTTTGATTATTTTTATTTGTTCATCGACTGGCAATGACCCTATTACAAAATGCGGTCTAATGAAAATGCGCAATTTCGCTCGATTTATTCGATACATCATGATAATCATACATATTTAATTATGCAAAAGACGGGACCGCTGCCCTCGTGCGATTAGCGAAAGTGGCGAGTATTCGTCAAAACCCGGCCTAACCCAGCTTTATCTGGACCTTCAGACCGGAATAAACTTAATCCGTAATCTACTTTCCAGGAAAATCACATTCGCAATCAGGGTTCGCGGGCATATCAAAAAGATTCGCGCATGAACGACTCGGCGAGCAATTATGTTTCTTTCTGCCCTAGAGTCCCTCCTCGTCCGAGCCAGCCCCTTAGATTCGTGTCCTCTCTTAATTTCGTGCGCACCCTCCCAGAGTGAAAAAGTATCCTCTTAGTATTCCCCGTCGGCCCCCCCCTAAAAAAATCTTCCGAGACGGAATATCCTCCCGTCAGCCGCGTATCGAAAAGTCGCAACCGCGTCGCAATTTGGAAAACATCGCGTCGCGCTTCGCCGGAATATTACGGTTGCTCCATGCGCATGATCTTTTTTTCGACATGACGCGCGACATCCTGGAGCCTGACACCCTCTCGCCGCCGCCTTCTTGTCAAATATTGACCTTTCAATGGGGAGGGAAGATGTGCTCCCGCTTTCCCTTTCTATCTCTCCTGCCTCGGCGGGAACGTATATCGAAGGCGCGTCTCACGGAAAGAAATGAGATTTCGTCACGGATCGGAGCTCACGTCGAATGCAAAAAATAGCAGGGGAGTTCGAAATATCGCTCCCGATTCTCCAAACTAAGATTTTCCCGCGTTTTATTCCGACGTGAGACACGACGGCGATATTATTGTCTTTACACTACTGTGCTAGATTATCGGTGAAATATGTAGCGGCGACTTTGCCGACGACATCTCATTAATTATCGCGGGACGAACGGTGCTAGGGACAAAAGTGATGGTAGATTAAAAGTGGAACTTTAATTAAATAAAACCGTTTTAAAGGAATATCAAGAAAAAGAGATTTAAAAGCGACTTACCAGTATATCATATCTTATAATTTACGTTTATATTATAACTTGGTAGATACCTCGTAAGAATTTATTGCGTAAGGTACTTTATATCTTCAAAGTTATTCCGGATATGTCGCTGAAAGAGATTGGTAGATTCTTTTTAAGGAAAAATTAAGACTTTCCTTTCGCATATACCGAGATAAACATAAAAATTTGTCAATAAAATTATTCTGCAATTCTATTATACGAGTCGTAAAAATTGAAGACTTAGGAGATCTCGAAGTGCGTTGGAAAAATGTTCGTGTACTCGATTTCATGGTCGCAATCGTAAAAGGGATTTACAGTGAATCAACAGCGTTGTATTATCGGCCCACTTTTTACGAAAATTTCGCGTACCGTAACCAACGGTCCTCCCCTCGCAGTCGTTAGTACGCCGCCAACGAGGGGTGACTTACCCGAATGTACGCGAACTTGTTAATTGCCGATATAAACACTGCAGTTTCCGGCCTGGCGCCAGAAACGCGAGCATCCGACCCCGTCGTCAAAATTCTCCCCCAACGATTCTGCTTTTATAACACCAATACCCGTTTTACAGCGTTTCCCGATGAGCTCCGATTGGCGGGGTTGTCTAACGAGCGAATCCCCATCTTATTCCTCTTCCCAGTCTTCACAACTAGCTAGCAAAAATCCGACTCTGGCACAAACGACGATATTATTATAAAAATCATCGATTTTTCGCACCGCACGAAAATCAATCTTCTTCGAGACGATATTCCGAACATCTTGGCTAAAACAGCTCGCTGTTTATTAATCTGTTTATACCTACTATCTTTTATCGCTCGTGAAACTTCTATGTGTAATAATCCCTGGCGTTTCCGGTGGCGATCTTTTTTAGTAGTTTTATTCAACAGTATCCTCGATAAGATGATGGCAGTCGTAATAACGACGACAGTTTACTCGCAGAAATTATTGGAAATTTATGTTAGCTTTTATTGTTACGAAACGCCTTTTTTGTATAAAATAATGATATAAAAATTACTGAATGTAAATTGGATTGGAATACTGCGCGTAATGCCGACGAGTTTTGTGGGACTTTTGAAAACTGAACAAGAACGCACGATACGTGGAGCACGGTCGATACGCGCATTTAAAAAATGTATTTGCTCTTCATTCACGTGATTCCGAATCTATGATTTGCAGTTCGATACACGTTGGAACGCGCGCATGCCTGAGTTGTGATATAACCCGACGCGTGCAACTCCCGCGTCAAGATATCCGTGCGGTAATTCGAATTTCAAACAGTCTGGCGAATTTCCATTGTGCTCGCAACGCGACGTATGTAATTGCTATGCTCGGATATCTGTAACTGGCTTGCTGCTGCGCTGCTGATTGGATAGCACGCCAGATATATGAAACGTTCGCGCTCGCCGATTTCAATGTGATTTCAAATTATTTCAATGCGACGGCGGCCCAACTTTTTAATGATTTATCGCACGCAGCGACCTCCCCATGCGGAAACCACGCGAGTTCGTCTCGCAAAAAGTTATTTCGGCGGATTTTTTTATTTTTATTCATCGTGCTTCTTCCCGCTGCCAATTGTGGTATTTCTGTCGTTGTTGCACCCACTGATCGAGACGCGGAATTAAATATTATAATTGTAATCGTTAATTTAGGAACCGAGACGAAATTTGTTCGTATAAGCAAAGTACGCGCGAAAAGTGCATTTTCCCCTCCCCTCCCCCCTTTTTTTTTACATAACGCATATCTTTTTCGTCGTATTCGAGATACGCCGGCGGTCTCACGTCACGACCGGTTTCATGAGATGAGATTTCTCCGCGGAAGGGACTTGAGTTATTACACAACTTCCCATATTTACGATATTAGCGCGAGGCTAAATTACTGTCCTCGATGTAATAATTTCTTTCCTCTTTTCCCTTCAGAATGCTCATGTCCCTACTCGCAGTCGCATGTCGCCCCGCCGTTTTCCTGCGGGATGACGAAAAACACCTACCCTCCGGAATTTGTTCTCGCAGGAGAGCCGAAGCGAAGTTCTCCCTTTAATCCGTATCTCGCGTTCACGCCTCGATTGCCAAGTTACGCGGCATAGTTATTAAGAGAAACTTTGCCCTACGGACTTCCATCTCTCTCTCATGCTATCTTTCCAACCTTCCTCCGCCTCCCCCTATCTGTCTATCTATCTCGTCTATCTGTCTTCTCCATCTCTTACTTTCCTGCTACTGCCGCTTTGCTGCCACTGCTGATGTTGCTGCTGCTGCTGCTGCTGCTGCTGCTACCGCCGCTGCCATCGCTGCCGCCGCCGCTGCTTCAGTGTCTCCAAACTTTCGAACGTCGTAGGCAGACCGTGAAATCTGTCCCCGACGAAAATTCCAAGTAATTCGCCGGCGATGCTCCCACGGTCGGAGGCAGTCCCACCGTCGCTCATCGTCGATCGAGCTCCCCAAAAGCGCACGTCTCTCCCACCGTATATCTTCCAAGAGACAGGCAGACAATCAGCCAAGATTCGCGCCTTTCCACAATACCTGCTGCCGTGGAAATTCGTACGGATTGTTTCAAGTTTACGCAGTTCGCGGAAATGAAGCGAGTACGGGGGAGCAAAAAGTTTGAAACGTCCTCTTACACCATTGGCTTCACCAACGCAGATATGATTATTCCAGTTAAGAGGAATTAATTCGAATAATCCTCGGTAGAAAGATCCCCAAAGGAATAAAAAAATATCACGTAAATTCTTAATGGCTAATTCTGTGCATACGAATATTCTTTGAATATTAAATAATTGATTACCTGCGTCAAAGCTGCTTGTTTCAATCACATAAACTTCCAAGCCTAAACTCTTTGCAGATTAGGGTTCAGGCTGCTGAATATCTCAATGCTGCGTAAACGTCGAGATCTTTATCGTAACAATGATAGGGCAGGCCGACCGACCCACTCCGGGAACTGGCGCGGTATCCAGTGCGATCCTCGGATCACAGGAGGGAAGAAAGAGAGCTCCGACCTTCGACCTTACGTCGTAACCGGTTCGAAGCGGCACGCGGGTGAGCACTACTCCTTTCGTACGCGGGCATGCGGTAAAGCGGGGAGGGTTCCCGTGGGAACGGCGATCACGCGCGAGCCGGAATATCCGGGGGAAAAGCGAGGGAAGGTGAGACCACCGAAAAACTCCGAGAGGCTCGACGCACCAAGAAGACGATCGTGGCGGACGGTGAAAAGTGTCGCGTCACGTCGGGACGGGACAAAGTTTCTTTTTTTTTTTTTTCCTTTACGTGGCAGCGGCCATTACCGTCGCCACCGACGATACTACCGACGCCGACGCCGCCGTCGACGATGCGAACGTTGGTGCGACACGCTGGTACTTCGAAGGTGAAAGTTTCACGAGGGTGACCGAGGAAAATTACGACAAAAAAAAAGAGAGAAAACGAACACGAGGCGACGCGTCTCCTCGTTTCGAAGTTCGAGACCACGCGCACCGATTACTCTCTGCTACTTCGTTGCTCCTTCTCTCGTTCGCCGTCCATCCCATCTGCTAGCTCCGCAGAAAGAAACAAAGTTTATTCGTTTCGAGGGAGTAGGAGTCTCCCTCTCATCGTCTCTCTCTCTCCCCTCCCCCCCTCTCTCTCTCTCTCTCTGTCTCTCACCAACCGCTGTGTAAAAAGGTTTTCGAGAAGCTGTAAAAAACGTGATTAAACGGCGGGTACAATGTAACTGCTCGTTGGATGTGCACGCCGTCAGAGAAACTTGGAAACTCGCGACGATCGGGCTGCGCCGCCCTTCATCCGGCCTTCGCTCGCGCCAGCTCCGAACCGCTAATTTAAACGTCGTCCCAAGCAAGTTCGCTTTCTCTCCTCTTGATCATTTATTCGTTTTTCTTCCTTCGCGACTTACTCTCGCATTAACGGTCACAAAGGAACACAACCGCGGGACAGAATTGCCCACCGCTGCTTTAAGAGCCAACCTTTTAACCACCATCCACTTCGTTTACTGCCGATCGATCGACAAATGAATCGTAATCGAATGTTTCGTCGAAACGTATGCAAAGCACAAAGCCTCATTGTATCATTCGCCACCATTACTCGTGTCAATTTCGGACGGACGCGCGGGCGAGTCCGGGCCGAAGGGCGAGCGTTCGAAAGGTAAAGGGAGCGAGGGGCGAGGCCGTCGTGCAAAAGGGCGCTCCGCCGAATCGTGCAAGGCATTTGCGTACGGTAGAAAACAATTAATGGGCGCGGTGTATCCGGCACACTTGTAAGCGAGAAGGGTACCTGGCACACACACGACACATGGCCCATTACGAATTAATGTAGCATTTCACGGCGAATTAATTACACGGAGCGGAGCCTCTCGAGTGCCCTCCGAGAGCAAAAGAGTCGGCCGTGCCCGGCTGACTCACCGTGGTACTCGAGTACCAAATCGTTTTAATGGAACAACTGTTACCCGTTGAACGTGCGCAACCTCCGATCGAACATGAGTTTCGCAACGACGCGGTTCTTTTTTTAGGGAGAATCGCCAAGTAGGTTTTGCGTGCTCGGAATAATTCATTCGGCAGATTCGGCATTGCAAGATTTAATATAAAATTCGAGATTTTATCAAATAATACCAGCACACGCGTCAAAAACTGTATGAAACGTCTATTTTTAATTTAAATTTGTTGAGCTTTAGTAATTTGCATTTTGTTATTGAGATTGCGTCATAACGATGACAGTTGAAATGATACTGATGATAAACAGCCAAACAAAATTCAAAATTAATGTGCTATTTAAGTTTTTTGCGTGAGACTTACGGCGAGTAAATCCAAGAAAAATGTGCAGACGTCGGCGGGCAAGAACCTGATATCGTAGGAGAAATGTACCACTTAAGCGTACACGTACCGTGCATCTGCAAGAACTATTTTTCATTAATGTATTCTACAATGTTTTATATGTGCAGTGATTTTTATCATTGAAACAATAGATTTGTTATCTTAAAAATTTTAAGGCTCAGAGTTCGACAAAGATATGCAAAAAATTACTTTAGGTTTGAAAATTAAAAAGGATTAATATGAACTAAATCATCAGCTTAAATTATTACCTAAGTAGAAAAAAGTTACTGTAAATACATACAACTTAAGCTTGTTATTTGGTTCTAGCTAGGTAAATTAATAGAAAATTAACATCAGTTGTAGCTAATTTTTAAAAAGTGTTGTTAGCACATACAGAATAAGGTGAAACTTGTTAAATTTTTGTATCACTCATTTCTCGTTTACTTTATATTTTTGTCACCAAATCTTGTTTGAATAAAGTAAACATATAAATATTGATGAGATCCAGTTTAAGTAATCGTTAACTTCATGCCTATACGTTTACATTAATAATATAAAAGACAAATCGTTCATCTGTTCGAAAATTACAATATCGATCCAAAGTCCTATTTACAAAATGAATTTGAACCAATAATTTTCGCCCTGTTAAAAAGATTAAAATTAACGAGCTCCGGTATAACTTTGTTACATTGCATCGGATATTTACACATTACAGATTTTATTCCTTGCGGGACGCGCGACTGCGGTATGAAAAAAGAACGGCGGGGGAGAGGCGACCGCTAAATTTCGGCAAACGAAATCTCGTAGGTCGTGTATCGTGCGCGCTGCAACCCTCGCGCCGTTCCTCGTTCGATTTATGACGCAATCAGATACCATGGCGCACGGAACTGACCATAAAACATGGGAAACTACGTTGTCACCCAGTGGTAGTGGGTACAGTCCTGGTCAGAAATCATCGTGTCGGTTCTTTCGTCCGGCTTTTTTTTATTTCTCCCCGCCCTCTCGCGACCGCGAGGTCGGTTCTGAAAACGGAGCAAAAATTATTACGCGGTCGCGTACGGACGGTCACGTCGAATTAATTATTCCACGCTTTAATAGCCGACACGATAATTTGCGACTTCGCCGCCGCCGGTGCCCACAGCGACATACAACAATGCGCAATGCGCACACCGGTGCTACATCATCGCGGATGTTTCCCATTTTTACCCACGAGAATTTATAATATAATTGTAGTGTAATCACAATTATACACGTTTCGAGTTACGAGAGAGAGAGAGAAAGAGAGAGAGAGAAGTACTCAACCGCGTGTCGCGGTCCAGTCTTCCGTCTGGATTTTGACGCGATGCCATACATAGAACGGTGCGACGTCGCCGGCGATACACCCGCGCGACGCACCTGTCACGTTCGTCGAAACGTCCATAAAAATGAGCTGCCATTCCGGCCGTATAATCTCGGGGAACGACGCCTGTCGCTTAAATTACCCCGCGTGTATTTTTGTCAAAAATCAATACGTCGCGATTGCGTCGCCGGCGACGCGGTCACTACTCACGGGTAATAACGGATGCCGCAAACGCGCCGGCGGCGGCGGCGGGAGGTGCTATGGGCTTTGAGAGGATCGCCCTCTCCAATATTCACGAACTAGCCGCGAACAATCGGGAGAGTGTTTTTCCTTCGGCATGCAACGGCACACGCCGGACGGTTCTCCGGCCGGCGATCGCGTAATTCGATAAACCAAAAATGATTGGCGTGCATCGTGTTACGCGTATCACTTTTTTTTTTCTCTCTCCATCTATCCACCGTGATATTTGTCGTTGGCCCCTCCGAAAATTCTATAAAATCTTTTTTGTTTTTTCGAATCGCAACAACTGCTATGATAGCCGCCGCGCTGTCGAAAAAAAAAAATACAGAATTCGCAGCGTCACCGAGTTTTTAATTCGATCAGCGTGACTCACGGCGTGGCTGCATGCCAAGTGAAAATCCATAAACCGTTCTGAACGCAGTTTTGTCGTGTCGGATGAACGACACGACTAACGGCGTGACGCGCGAGCGGTAAAATCGACGGTAGCCGAAAATCAAATTATTGCGCTACGGGCGATAAACGTCCGTTGGCTCGACCTGGCGTTCGTTTCGATTTCGACTAATCAAGCAAGGCGCCGCGATCGACGCCCGATGTCGCCGTTTTGTGTTTCTCGTCGCCTGGCGCGCGAGAAAGGCGAACAAAGAGGTAAAGAGAGGAGGAGAGCGAAACGATGTTGAAAAAAAGAAAAAATCTCAAATCATTGTCTCATATACGTATAAGCAAAAATGTAAAATCTTCTTTAAAGAATTTGGTAATTAAATAAATATGACTTGGTGACATAAAGAATTTTGTCAAGAAAAGTATATTATCATTATTCAATAATAATTTTCATTAAATTGAAAAAAATATGGAAAAAAGAAATATCTTTAATTAAAGAATTAGAATCTTTTAACACTATTATTATTAAAGCCATACCAAGAGAAGAAATATAATTGCAATCATAATATTACTATAATTTAAAATCATTTTTGGACCCAACATTTTTCTGGTTATTTCACATAAAAATTATAGTTTCTTTAAACTATAATAAAATTCTTATAATATTGATCTATGCAACTTATGGTTGCTATAATCAAAATAAAGATTTTAATACAGTAATTCGTACTATAAAATAATCACTATAAGCATCACTATAAGTATCTCGTTATTGTTACCAATATTATAGTAATAATTACTATAAAAACGATATTCCTGATTATAATTATTTTACTATGTAATTATAGTCTCAAATATCACACACTTTTTTTCTCAGTGTATCATATATATCTTTGATGAGATGACTATTATATTATTGAAATAAAAGTATCATATTTTATTAAAATTGGAGACTACCAAACTCTCTAAGAATTTTACATGCTTGCTTGTATATAAAACAATTGTTGACGCCAATATTCTTTCTGACCAACGAGATAGCGTCGCAGCGTGGTAATCTATGTAAATTGAGTCGCCAGTCAAACTGCAATGGACTGTGGCCGCGTGCGAATTGTATCACAAGTTTGCACGCGTTTTCCACATTTCGTCCTCCCACTGTCGTCATACTATCAGTGCTCTCTGATAACACAACATAAAGAACCGCGGCTGTTCATCCCTTTCTGCCAGGAATAAGCCAGTTTCCTGTTGTCCGATCCTTTCTACTCTCTTCCTCTCTCGACGAGCGATCGAGCTCTGTGGACGGAATCCGTTTCCCGCGTTTCGTCCTCGCGCGGAATCACAATGGATATCGGATCGGTGTATTTCCGGCTCTCAACGTCCCAATGTAAATAATATCTGCGTCGGATATCAATTTTCGCCGACCTCGCTACTTTAATATCATTATCACTCTGATTACAGAGTAAATTGAAATCTTTTCGAAGAGTTAGGACCGTTGGAAGCATCATTACCTCGCTGCTTCGAGCAATCGCACAAATTGCATCCTCAAAAAGATCAACAATCAGCGTGGGAAATTTATGATGGTGTGTGTGCGTGTGTGTTAACGATGATATTCTTCTTGGTATTGTTTCGATTTTCAAATGGAAAAGGAGGAAGTACCGAAAGAAGTTTCACGCGCTAAAAGTTCCTTCATAGAACTTTCAGTGTTACCTAACGATTTGAATATCCGTGTGCGGGTATTCAATCAGGAGAACTGGACTGGCGAATAATAACGAGCGGCGCATTGCTCGCGCGCGGAATAATTGGAGTCATGCAGTTTAAGCGCGTAGATACACACACAAGTCAGTTGGCCAGCACCGAGAACTTTATGCACACCGCGGGAGAAGTTGCGGAGGTTGTGCCTAACGAAGCAAAGTTCATTCCTGCCGATCGACGAACGTGCGAAACAACCGTCTTCGTCGACCAGCGCGCGCGCGTGCGAGTTTCGGACGTGGTTGGCATGAGAAGAGAGACGCACGTGCACGCACATTCCGTCTGAAAGAGAAAAAAAGTTCGGAGACGTGTCACGGACGGCCTGCGAAAGAGGGAGAACGGCGTTTGCTCGCGTGAATTACTCGCCTCAATTACACGACCGTTCTTCTCAACGTCTCGACTACACCTATAAATATTTCGCGCGACGAGAATTGCGAGCACGCGAACAGCTCCTGATCCTCGAGTCGCGTCGATTCGCTCGGAAGGATGGCGATCGATTTAAAAAAAAAAAAAAAAAAATACTAAAAGTAAAAATAAATAAATAAAAATAAAGACGTGGGGAGAGCTGTCATCGCGCTTTACGTAGGACGGCGATCGCGAGCTTACGCGTAACCGGTGTTTACGATCGCACTCCGGAGGCGTCCGTCGTCGCGGCAGGAGGGAGAAGCGGAACGAGCGAAACCGTGCCGTCGTCGACGCGGCCCGTAAATCTTCCGAGTCCGCGCTTCGATCGTTCCCCGATCGATCGAATGATTTAGGGCAAGCGATCGTCGCGTGCGTCGCGTGACTCCGCCATTAACGACCCGCCCGTCGTGCAAAAAAAATCGATCGTGCGCCCACGGGGGACACTCGCGAACGCGCTCTTGAATATTACTGCCACACGCCCGGGACGGCAATTCCCGCGGCCGAGTCGTTCGTTTTCTCTCTTCGTATCACTTAAACTACTTAGAGTGACGAAATAGCCAGTTGCGCCGACGTCGTACGACGCCGAGCTGCGCTGAACGACGCCTGAAATGCGCCGAACGACGTCTTCTCCCCCGTTTGGAAAGGGGGCAGCCACTCTCCCGAATTTTATCGTGTACCACCTTATCAGCGATACGGACGGCAACGCGACGGAAGAGAGCCACCGCGACGTTATCCTCATTCACCCCTGCCGTAACTGCCGCTTTACTATCCAATTCGCCGTGGAAGGAGCGCTCGAGGGAATTAGGTTCGTTCCTCCTCGGGAATCTCTTCGGGAATTTGCCCTCGTCATCGGTCCCGGGAGAAACGGAAACGATTTTCGGAGCTCCTTTTCCATCGCGCGCGGCACCTCCTCCCAATCGTTTTTTGGACAAAGTGGATGAAAACGGATTAGAAGAGTACTCTAGGCGGAAACGTCGGGGACGTACCATCTCAGTGTCAGTACAGAGTATCATTACGTGAAATGCTGATAGTGACGAAAACTTGTAAAGCGTCGATATAAAAAATCGAACGTACTGTATTTAAGAAAAATGTGAACACGGATCTTATAAACAAATAAAGTAAATATGTTAAGTAACTGAACATGTCCCTATACTCGGACAATTACGCGAAAACTCATTATTATTAATCTTAATAGTATCAATTATTTATAAGATAGATTACATTTTAAATATTATAAAAATTCGCGTAAAGAAATTAATTTGTTACAACTCAATTAAATTAAAATTTATATTTTAATGATGTTCTCTAAACTTTGAAAGAAACATTATGTATTTATCGAAATAATAATTTTTGTATTTTATAAACAGCATACCTCGACCATTAAAAATAAGCACTTAGGACATTAAAAATAAGTGTTTTAGATTGTCCAAATATTAACTCATTCAGATGCTTCATAAGTTTTTGTTACTTTTTAGAAATAATAAAAAAATTTTTCGAGCTTTTGTATGTAATAATAACGTTCCTCTCTCTCTCTTTCATATTTTAATTACTTAATAATAAAAATATTTTATATCCTAAATCCATATAAAAATTCAACATTTTTTGCTCTGCATTTTTTGCTTTGATTGTTGGGACTATTTACCTTACATAATATATAAAAAAGCGAAAGCTTAAAGTTAAATACAAAATTCGAGAAAATGTATCTTTGCGAGAGAAGCATTTCTCCTTCGGTAAATAATCGTGCTATTAACTACGTTACGCTGAAGTGAAATTCAAATATAATTAGACCTGCGCCACAGATACACGTGTTAATTGCGAGTGTGTCCCTGACAAGTACGAGTATTTAATATTTCCCCTGCCGTAATTACGCTGGTAAGATCGTGCTCTTTTATTTGAAAAGACATTACGACGAGCAAGTAGGAGAGCAATTTTTCATGCCGCTAATTACAACGGGATTATTTCGTTAACATTGCGATGAAAAATTATACACGTCCCATGGCAAGCTCGCCATTCAACTCCCACTCGACCGACTTAACATACAATCGCGTGGCACACCCATGCCGTGAGCAAAATGTAAAACAATTTATCTCAATAAAAATTAATTAATATAGCGAATCACATAATAGCACGTATTTAATGATGAGATTAAAGATGTTTGTTCGCAACGTTAATTGTTTATTTCTTTTGTCTTCGCTGGTGTCACTTAAGGTCTGCAAAAATACGCATAGTGTCATCCCTTTTCTAATTACGGTCGCTCCTTCTCCCAGGTCGAAAACGCGTTCGACTGCCCACGGGGCAGCCGTGAGAATTAAGCATTAATTAACCCGGATGTGCGGGGGCGAATCCGGTGGCGTTTTGGAGCACGAAAAACCGGAGAACGAGAAATGCGACAACTAATAATTAATCAAAACAATGCAACGCGGGACAAAACGCTTCCCTTAACGAGCTAGTGTACAACCGACATCGGCGCACGTCAGATTCGCTCTTTTTTTCTTTTTTTTTTTTTTGCGACATTTATTTTCCGACCGTAGCGCACACGTAACGTAGGAGAGTTCGTGCAGAATCGAGCGAGGCGAGCGACGGTGACTGCTCGTTAGAACCGCGGCGGAATAGAGTTTTGTTTCTCGAAACAGGAATAGAGAAGAGCCTGCCGCCGTTTCGCGCGCGCGATTCGCACAGCTTCGAGCGGGAAGCTACGTAATTTCGCGCCTGGCTAAACAGGTGCCCGTCCCCGTCGTACGGGGCACTCAAATAAAGGTGAAAAGCGATGTGCTTCGCGATGCGCCACGTCGCGGCGATCGACCGTCTCAGGTGGCTTTTCCACTTCTATTTATCCCCAACGTGACCGCCGTGGAAATTCGACGGACGCGCGAGTTCGTAACGCAATTAAATTTCACACGACGTGAACTCGGCGCGATTGGTCCTTGACCGCAGTCAGTCCCTGCGCCGTGGTGCAGCGTCCGCCGAGAAAGAGAAAAAGTATTTAGAGAATAAACTTAGGTACAATGCTACCGTACGGCAACCACAATCAAAATTTCAGAATAAAGTATTTATTTAGAAGTGAAACCTTTATTGTATTTAGATATTTTAATATTCGAAGAGCAACGGAAGAATCCCTTTGAATTCTAGGAAGTGTAGTCATTAAAAAAATTGTACTTTAAATGTATAACGATGAAAGCACTCATGCTTAAATAGAAAGCTTGTTTGATGCTTCCTTTACCGGCCACTAGCAATGTAACAATTATCAATTACTCAATGCAGACAGGAGGCAATGAATACGAGAGAAAATTCTCCACTTTTTCTAAGAATCTGCTCCATTACTGTTCTTTCGTGTCAGCTGGCAAAGTACCGCGTTTTACAGGAGCCGATCCGCCGTGCAAGCGGGCGTCTCTTAAAAAAGGTTAATTGTCAGTAAGGCTCTCGAGACAGCTTCTAGCAGCGTCAATCCGCTTTCGTCGCCGTTTTTCTCCGGCTCTGTCTTCCGCCGTCCACTTGTCGCGCTCCTTCGTTTCGGACGGACGAAGGAAGGGCTATCTGGACACCGTCGAGTGGTTATAATTAAAGTTTCGCTAACGAGAATCCGTTCGACCCGAGATAACGAGGCCTTCGATTTAAAGAGACCTCGGGGAACACGCGACGAGCGAGAGAGGAGATAACTCGATGCAGAGCAAGAGCTAGAGAGAGAGAGAGAAAGAGAGAGAAGGAAGAGGAGGAGGAGGAGCAGGAGGAAAGCCCGTCGTGAGAGTATCTTTACTACCTGCGCAAGCGATGCGTGTGCGTGCATATATTTGCGTATGTACATATGGAGGCAATGCCTACGCAAGAGGTAACAAAAAAAGGAAGTTTATTCACCGGACAAAAAAACTGCATTCGCATGGAGGGAGACTCGCGTGCGTCTACCCCCTTACCTCCGCATTCGATTGGTCGGTTAATATTTTATTCAGGGCGGAGTCGGATTTGCATATGTAGTGGGGCTCAGTTCATGTCTCCTTTGCTCTCCTTTATCTCCGTCTCTCTCTCTCTCCCTCTCTCTTTCCTTCTCTCGGGATGTGTGCATCTGTCTGGGACATAATACAGATGATACTGTAATCGGGGGGGAGCGAAAAGTGCATCTCGATTTAGCATGCACGTTTCAATTTTCCCGTTTTACTAAGCACCGCTCCGCTTATTAATTTTTTGTTCGAAAGTATAATTTGCCCGAGTAAAATTAATTACGACTGATGAATATGTAAATCTCCGCAGCAAGGTGAAGAATCGCCATCGTAATCCACGATCTCGCTAAAATCCAGAAATCTCTTATACTTGGGAAGATAGCGACGGGACGCGAGGTTTACAAGGGTAGAATGCAACAATAACGGGCGCTATAACATGGCATCGTGATATATGCATACGCGTCTGTGTAACAAGTCTGCTCTATTGTAACGACGAAGCGCAGTGTAAAAGATTAGTACGAGTTAACGCGACATTTCCATATCGCAATGGAATATGCATGAGAGGAGCCATTGCAGCATATGTGGTCCAAATAACGAAAGCGGGTCAGCGATGCTGGACATATTTTACTTTATGATTCTCCGCGTAGCGTAACGCTACGAGGGACGACAAGGCGGTAATTCTTTTATGGCCAGTTACATCTAGTAGTTCAAGCACACAATGGAATCTGTCCGCCATCACGTTAATTATCTCCAATTATCTCTCGAAACGCAAGTAAGTTTGAGAACGCGAGCATTTTTTTTTTTTTTTTTTTTTTCCGGAAACGAGAACAGGCATTTGAATCAAACGCAGAGAACTGGGTTATTACTACAAATTCTCATTAAAGTCCTCAATAGGACATCCAATTAAACCGCGTGAATTTATGGCGGTTCGAAAGCTCGCGAACAATTTGAGCAAAGTTTATCACTGACTGCCAATTAGCCATGCTTACGCTGTACGGCGCTTTCACCGCTACGAGCGACACGTTAACCAGGAGGGACGCCAATTCGAAAAGAAAAAAATAAAGGGGAAAAAAAAACTAAAAATCGTCACGCCGGATAAAGTTCCGGTGGAACGCATCGCTAATTAGTCGATTACCGTTCGCGTAAACGCTTTCACGTACGCCGATCGTCGCGTACTCGGACTGCAAAGCCCCCCGTTCGCGCGCGCGCAACGGATCGCGTAATCTGATCACGCGCGGGGGACCGGTAACGCGCCCGCAAATACTCCTCGTCACGTACCGGGGCTTAAGGCCGGATCCGCGCCGACCCTGGGATGCGCGACGTGGCGCGGCCCGAGCGGGTACGCGCGCGGAGCACGGCCCGTGCAAAATATCGCGAAACTTAGCATCCGCTCGTGAGGGGAGCGAGGAAAGCGACGTATCGCGATGTACGTCGATGGCGTACGTAAAGCGGGCTAAAAGCGCTCTTCTTTCTTTCTTTCTTTTATTTTTTTCGAACGGCGAAAGAGCCACGGCGAACGCATGTATATTCATGAGAATCAATCACAGGGCAATCAAATCGTCGACGCGAGCGATCGGGGCAGAGCAGAGAGCGTGGAAAAAAAAAATTTAAGAAGATTACGACGGTTTGTTTGCGACGCCTGAACGGCGCGGAGGCCGCGCGGCCGCAGAGAGAATGGAACGCGCGGCGATAAATCTATCGCTCGATACTTCGTTCGCGGGAAACGTGATACGTATAACGTTATCCAACAGCGGTGCGGCGAAGCGCGGCACGAATACGAAGAGCGTATGGGAAAACGTGTAGATCCGAGAAAATGTAAGAGCGTTTAACGTTTCAGGGGGAATGTATCATTCGTTATATCAAGACGCGATAATCGAAAAATAGAAGGCGGATGAAACGATGTTCCCGTACACCTGTGGAATGGAAGACGTTGCGCGATCGAATGCTGATAAAATTCCATGATATTGCATGAGAACTGACAGTACTAACAATATACGTATTAAGCACTTTTGTTCCATAAATTTATGTTCGTGAATTTTTTCTCTCGTGTCTTCTAAAATAAAATATAGTCAATTATACATATTGTGATATGGTTACAAAAAGAAACGGAATAAAAGTTGATTGTTTTAATGCTAAAATTGTCGGCGATTAACATGTAACTATTTTTACTAAAAAAATATATTTAAAAATATATTTTACTTTGACTTTCAACAAAAGAGATGTAAAAGAGGAAAATATATTGATTAATTTAGTCATTTACATATTGCAATAAAAATCACAAAAAAAACTTAGAAAATATATCGTATTTAAATTTTAAAAAAGATTTTTCCCAATATGTGAAACTATTTAAAAAACCATTTAAATATAAAAAAAAGTTCTCAAAATCTCTTTGAAAAAAAAAAAATCCTCGAATGCGCTGAATATTGAAAAATAAAAGAAATACCCGACGAACAAATTCCTCTTTGACATGTGTGTTGCCCATAGCAGCATTTCTTTTACAAATAAGACCATTAAAAAATACACATTGAGGGACTAAGCAATCGATACTGACGATCAGACTGATACAACTTGTTAATCTTATCGCCGGTCACGTCTCTATCCAGCTTGGTCATCACCTGCGAACACACAGGCGTATGAAAGCGTATCTCAGGAAGCGCGACCGGTCTCCGTCCACCGTCGGAATTAAGCGACAAAAATTCGTGCACAGGTCGATCCTTTCTAAGTTCACCTTCTACCCACCCTCTCTCACCGTTTCGTCCCGTCCCCTCCCCGTTCGACCGCGGTGTCTCGCGAGTAAGTAGTATCCGAGTACATGTAGTCATGTCACCGAACAGCAGGCCGGTTATAGAGGAGGCGCTTATCGTAAGGAGGAATCTCTCTGACAGCCGCCAATTAAAACATGCTAACGAGCTGCTGATCCTGCGATATCTCGAAGCGGAGCCTAATTAAACTCGCGGAAGAGAGAAACGGAGGGTGAAAGGAGAAGACGGAGGGAGAGAGATGGGGGGGGGGGGAGAGGAAGGGAGGAAGAGGGAGAAACCTAAGGTGAGCGGAGCAGAAAAGATGGAGGAAGCGGAATCTACGAGATCTCGGAGCATCTGTACCTATCGTCGATGGGCTTAACGACTATCTCACCTACCACCGATGAACCCTAATGACGCGATTTCCAAGTTCGAGATAGAGTTCTCCAAGTGATTTATACGCGTATATTGTATGTAAGAGTTGTATAGCGATACTCAACTGAATTAATGATGAGATGTCTAGAATATTCTGACGATAGAATTTCTGTAAAGTCGTACTTCGCGAAGAAGAAGAATAAAAACAGAGTACACTTCGGAGTTGTAAATAATTTCCGCTCAAATATAACGGGAAAATCTGTCGAAACTACCGCACACGACGGCCGTGTGTACTTGATTCCGGATTTGGGACTTAGAGTTTCCTAAGAGCAAGGGGATTCCCCTGGCATTATCGTGCAAGATGATTTGTAATTCGTGGTACGATCGCGGAGGGGACGTTTCAGCGAAGAAATATGTATGAGTTAAGGAAGAAGAATAACATCTTTGCATCCCGACCCTTCCCGCGCTGTAGGGAGAAAATCGTTTTAAAGTTCGAAACACGTGAGCGTAATGTTCGTTTACCCCGTGACATCGCATCAATTTTACTTAAAGCTGCGTTGATTTTATCTAGAGACCTCACCAATGTTCAAGCCAGCTAAAATAATTAATCATAGGAGTTTAGATATGAATTCTTTTGCGCCAGATGTCGCGCAACATGGCGCGAATAATATTGGAAAAAAGTATTTAAATAGAAATCAAAAATACATTCAATCGTAACAAATACATGGAGAAGATTACGCAGAATATTTTTAGTACAAAGAACTTCAATATTCCAAAATAAAACCGCAACATTGATGATAAGTAACGTCAGTTTGATATATCGATATTGTTGTCGTAAAAGGTGCATCGGATTGCAGCAGGACTAACCAAAAGGATAAAACGGAAGTGCATGCTATCGAATACGGTCGAATGCGAGTTTATGGTGTTGCTGATAAGTAGTTCCGCGATCGCAGCGAACACATATAACTGTATCGAGTCGCTGAAAATCCTTGCAAACATTTTAAATGGCCGTCGCGAAAGCGTTCACGCTTTTTCATTAACGGCGAACGGTACGTACCCGTAGAATCGCAGGCTCGAGATTGCATAATGGAGCGAAGGGGGTCCTGTTAAGAGAACGTTCAGTCAGTTACTTTACAGATGTACACGTTTTATCAGCACTTTGCTCGCCGTTACCGCCGGCGCGCATTATTCTTCAGGAGGCATTATCTCGAGAGGGTCGCCGGTGCAACGTACGTCGGTGCAACGGGTAAACACCTCGACGGCTCTCGCGCTTGGAGATCGGTTTGTGCAATCTGCTGCTTTTTAACGTTATCGGTTTACTACCGACCGTCGCCCGGCCAATACACAAATGGGCGGGCGACGTTCACGGAATATCCGCGACTCGCAGATCCGGTTCCCCTTTCCTCGACGGGACGATTCAAACGAGGCGGTCAGCCTCGAAATGTAAACGTTACTTCCAGCACTCAAGGTAATATCGCAAGCTAAGATCCGACGTATAACAGTCGTACAGGTTGAACGGTTCTCCGATGGCGATTCGGTAGTGAATATCTTGTAGACGAAGCAGAGCGAAAGGGAGAAGTGGGATTGCAGAGCTGGAGCTGCCATTCTGAGTAACCAGAATCTCTGTTTGCAGTAGGATTTTGGAACTAAGCCCAGGTTTGCCCAGACAGATGCACCCACTTGCCGCCCTTAATAGCGTAGCTTACGCACCGGCAGCACCGATCGGCCGAAGCCTCGGCCAACGTTGCGCCGCTTCCTTTCATCCGCCGATCGTTTCACCCTCTGGGAAGAATAAAAGCTCGCCGTCGGGCTTGATTGTTGGGAGATAGACTCTCCGCTACCAATCGCGCTCGAGCATAGGGAGAACACCTACTCTTTTATTTCAATCGTCCCCCCGAGAGCGGGATTAAGTGCTTAAACAGAGTATCCAATTGCATTAATGTCGCGCGGGCTAACGTACTAATTACGGCATAAGGTACGTGAATATTAATATTAATGAAATCATATGTAACATAAAATATTGCCTAGCATGTCATGTGATAAAAGGAAAATTAACTCTCCCCAAAGACACTAACGGATCTTAAGCTGAGCTATCACAACAATGAAAAACCTACAACAAATCTACAACCTCGAAAGAATCTCTTGTACATACATTCAAATGTACGCAAATGTAAGCCGCTTGCATAAACAAGCGCAATTACACCACATATTCACGGACTGAAAATTGCTGACGACATAAAGGCATTATTTCAACACTAATTAAGCTGGAGTTCTGTCGTATCGAGTGTCGACGTCGTCCGCCATCATTGCCACGCTATCCTCACCTCCTGTAATTTTGCATTTCACAATGCAGCAACTGATTAGGACGCCATACACCGCGGGCTCAATCCGCGCGTTCCATGTAATCATCGGCAATGCTTCAGGCGAGAGAAGAGAAGAGCAGGGGAGGGGGACGAGGTTTTACGGGAGTACGCCATATCCGTGCTCCTCCTATCCGCACAATGCCGCTGTAACGAGATGATTACAGGCGTCGTCGATGCTTTTGGGATCCCGTGGATCAGCAAGCTCCCACGTCCCGCCTCACCTCCTGCCTACCCGACATCGAAAATACACCTTTCCCGTGGTCCAAAGTGCACGCGTTGATAACAGATTTCCATGTCTCGATTTAAGTGGATTCGCGTAAACGTCCGAGCTTGTATTTGGATTTGCTATATCTCTCGCGTTAGATGGACATTCGTATTCCGGCTACGTCTTTCGCTGCCGTCTTGCCGAGGGAGGTCTCGTATAGAGATGATTTCTCCCGGGGTGAGTACTGTTTGTAGAAACACTACTTGTTTGTAGAAAAATGAAAGTTCCGACAGCTGTTTCTACTATGTAAACTGGAAATTACAACTATATGCAGCTATGCATATGACAATTTTGCCAAGATGTTCTTTGTAAATGAAAGTTTATGTATCAATATTATATGTTGTATTTCTTTCTCTCTCTCTTTTCTTTCTGATGTGAAATTATAATTGATAAAAAATTTTAACAGCAGCTAAAATATTTACAAACCGCAGACGTGAATAGATTGATGAAAATTTTTTAACCCATTTTTCGATATCAAAATATATCGAGAACTTCGTAACTGCTTTGAGCTGGCTTCAAAGTACGCCGCAGTTATGATAGATACCGATCATGTCCCTTTCAAGCGGGTGCCTCTGTGAGGGCAAGAAGGCGAACTAAGAGGATGGTGGCTGTCGCGAGAAGTTGAGAATAAAACGAAGTGCCGTGCTTTGAGGGTAGCGACAGCTGGCTCCTAGTTTCGTCGGGATCGACGGCGACGACCTATGCCGGAATCGTCGCAACTCACTCAGAACCCAGCTGACGTTACGACCCTTGCAAGGAGTCTCGAGCTACACCCCGTTTTATATCCTCCCCGATGTCGGAGAGAGCCTACCCCTTACCATCGCCACTTCAACAGCCGGTGGTACGAAGTGGTAAGGGGACTGTTTTTCGAATAACATCCGTTCTGTTTCCAATTCACTTTTCGAAGTTCATCCTTGAAATACATATTGTACCGTCAAGGATGTTTTTAGCGCCTCCCTAATTGCTTTTAGGTGTTACTTTAAAAGGTTATTATTATTTACGATTACACTTTGAAATATAATAAAAGTTATTTTCAACGTTCGCACATATCAGTAAACTTTTCAAAATCTATACGTATCCTAATTATCGAATCGATCGATATTTGACGTCGCTCAACGATAAACTCCTCGGAAATCCACTCGAGAGTTTCCTATAACCACATGATTCTATATATCGATACGCTTCTATCCCATAATTGCGAGTACGTCTCTCGAGTACTATCACGATAATGCTTACACCAATAGCACGGCCGCATTGTGCATTAGCGGATCGAATTCCGCAGCGGTTAACCGAGGCATCTACGACCTCGTGTCGTCGTGAGACAAAGATCTTTCCGCATCGTCTTCATTGCTTCGTTACAATTAGTACACGGGGTCGGAAGTCGAGCACGACGGTGAGATATCGAGCGCACCGGGAATAACACTATCTCGGCCGTCGTTCAATTATCGGAAAGCCTTCAGTTTCGCTGACTATACGAATATTCTTTTATTATATATATATATATATATATTTCTCTGGCCGTGCTGCACGTTCGCGCGCAGCGATCGACATCGGTAGCGATTCCGCGCGATTCGAAAAACATTGCCCGCCCCGATCGGCGCCGAAGAGAGGAGCCCGGGCGCCGGGCGCAGGCACGGTTGCGCAAACTCGATTAAAACGAGCGTTAAGCGATCGAGCGCCCGCCCGCGGGGGTGGAAAGCGCACCGCTTAATAGGGTGTGATAGATCGGGTAAATTGCATCGGTGCTAATGGGATTGCACGCGATGGTGCTATAACCATTACCGCGGCCGTAGAGACTGGGTATCCATGCCCCGAAACCACCCCATAGAGCAATCCTGCCGGTCGGTCCTACCTCTCCTCCTACCTCTTGCCTGCTCGCGTCCCTCTTTATCTGCCTCGTGCTAGCCTTCGTTTCCTGCCTGACGCTCATTTTCGTTCCGCTCCGCCTTCTATCCCTTGTCTCGTCTCTCTCTCTCTCTCTCTCTTTCTCCCCTCCTTCTCTCTTTGTCTTTCCGTCGCTCTCTGTCATGATAACGTTGCCCGATTTAATAATCCTCCATGGCCACGACACCCTTTTCCGAACAAAAGTCACTCACAACCCAACGACTGCACAGCAATGCGCGGTCTCGTGTCCGTCAAGATCGATCAGCTGCAGATCTTTATCAAGCGTGACGTACGGTTCGAGCGACTGGCCGTGCTTCAAAATTTGGACAGGCTCGCTCCTGGAGGGCGAGCTGTGCGTAATCGTTTTAGAGATAGTTTGAAATTTCATGCCAAATTTATCGGGCTGGTCCTTCCCGCGGATAAAATTCCGGTCCACCGGCATTTTACCGACTATAAATTGTATCAAATGCGGTTTGGCACGGTTGGATGGCGTGTTAACGACGCGAGAAAATTAATTATCGCGCGATAAATTAAATAAAATAAAAATCGATTGGCTGTCTAGCTCATACTTCTGTCGCAGATACATACGGGTGCAAAAATACAGAAGGTGCAAAAAATTATTCTAATTATCTAGAATTAATCAAATTATTAAATCAGCACAATATTAACACCCTACATACACATTCATTGCATTCATATAATAAATTCCTTAGAAGCTTATTATTAATTTCAGACACGAAGTAAAAGCTTTAAGGTAAGTGCCTACCAATTTAAGACCCCAATCTGAAGTGGATTCCGATGATTGTTTGCTGGACCCCATGATGTTTTGGACCCTGGGGACAGCCTGGCGAAGTACAAACTGTACGATATAGAAGCGCCGGCATGCTGGAAAATACCTGCCGCTTCAATAATTCCACCTTATCGTACTTCAGCACGGGACGGTGAAGGTCCATGGATAGGATAGTTGGAAAAATCAGTGTCACAGCGTGGGTGGAAAACGTTGCGAGGGTTGCGACGACGATCCCTTCACCGTCGTCCGATTGATTTCTCCCGGCGAAACATAAACCCGGGACATACCCCACTCTTCCGCAGAACGACGCCGACTATAAGAACAACGAAAACGACGAAGATCGCCGATCGGGAAGATTCTTTCGTTCCCTCGCTCCCACGCGATAGATAAAGAAACGAAGATAAAACGGGATAGGAAGAGACAGAGAGTTTCATTGACATTTAGCGTGGCAAACAAAAAACGCGGACGACAGGGGGAACAATGCCTGTCGAATTCTTTGTCTCGCTCCCTTAGTATCTACGGTAGATTTTTAATAACGGCGCAAAAATAATGGAGATACCACGGCGACAATGGGGCGGTGAGTCTTCATTAGAGGTTTGCGCTGCTCGTGATCAAATACTTGTCTAGCGGCCACTGCGCGCTGTGTCGCGGTGGTTTACAGCTGCGTGATGTACCGAACGGAAGAGAACGGGAAATTTTACAACAGAGATCATAGTGGCCGTTTTGGTGGGCACCTCCCGTCGTGCCACCTCCCCGCGCGCTGGCCATGCTCGCACGGATTCTACGAAAATGCGACACGAGGGATAATCCGGATTCGCCTTGGGCGCCAAACTGAGCCATCCAACGGGTGATTTAGCCGATAGTTTAGCACCCGCAGCTCGGAAAACGCCGACTCAAATATTGCCGGAAAAGAAATCACGACCGCCCATGCGCGCATGCTGTCATAGAAATGTCTATTATTTTCACGAAATAACTTGATGGAGTTATCGTAAAATAAATTTCATATAACTCAAAATTACGGATTTTGCCGCAAATTTAAAGTTATAATGAAATAAAATTGCGTTAACTTTCCCAACAAAGTCTACAATCATCTAATTAAATAATCTTATTATAATTATTGTATACATTATTCATATTTTTATTGTTATTGTCACTTTTATCACTATTTTGTATATATTGCTTTCATATTCTTTTCTTGTGTAATCATTTTGTTACTCAAATACAAACAAGTTGTATTTAAAAACAGTAATATTGCATTTATCAATGCACAGCGTTTTCTTGCAAGATATTTAACTTCTTAATAATATATGCTGTATTATTGTGTTCGATAAAGTTATTATTAAAACTTTATTTTAACAGAGTTCTACTTTTTTCTCTCCCTCCCCCCTCTCTCTCGCTTCTATATTACTATTACTAAATATAAATGATCGATAAAATGAACAATTCTGTCTCACTTCATTTAAATCGATTAAGTATTCGTTTCTCTCAAGCTACCATTGTATTGTAAATTATACATGCTAATACATTGTAATTATACAGAAAATTAATGTCGCTTTATTGGAACGGTACTTGAATAGAACATGAGTCTTGAATGATAAAAATTTTCTCAAAATAAATGGCAGAGATAGAATAATATTTAACAGTAAAAAGCTCAAATCTCATAATAAAACTCTTACATTAATTATAATGCAGATCGGTAAAAACGAACTACTTTTATGATACTCTATAGGATGTGTGTTAATAAAAGAACAGATCTTCGCCATTTCTAAAATTGTTCGAGCAATCGTAGAGATAATTTTCAAGTATTATGATAGCTTCTATAACTTGTCTCCTTTTCCCTCTCATTCTCTCTGAGAAAAGCATACAAAACGCCGTCCACGCACACAATTCTTCAACTCGGGTCAGATAAATAAATAGCGGAAAGACTCAGCAAATATTTGTATATCTTCGTGCACACGTGAAGAGGCGATCGGGCCACATCGGTACTCGTCGCAGATGATTTTTGCCCTCAAACTTTAATCTCACATTTTTCTGCTATTAAATGTCAAGGGAAAATGGAGCTTTATTCCATTTATATGTATATTTCCACTTTCAATATAATCCTGCAGAATAATATGCCGTATACAATTTAAACATTTATACATTTAGCTTACGCGAAACAGCAATTCTACATACTTTACGAAGTTGAAAAAATGTAGTATTGGACATAAGAATGCTTGTCGCATATTATATCTAACTTGGAAAACAAAGTGTATCAGTAATACGTAAAATTTTGAACATCGGCGCTCATCTTTCTTATCTCGTATAAACAGCAATTCGTCTTTCACGGAGCGTATCTGTTGTCTTCATTTCACTTGTGTACGACGACTGGCAAGATTTCGTCGCCCCGTCACGATGTTACCGAATGCGGAAGATGAGGGCGTAACGTAACCAAGACATATACGTCCGGAAAAGGACGTAAACGCGAATTATGGTGCGTGCGAAGGGGATTATGAGACCGGCATATCGCTACCGTCGCACTTAACTTCTTGTGAGCCCGCGACGTGGCGGAGGCTGTTTGTTAATTCATACGGCGGTGTCACTGTAAAGCGTCGTCTTCGCAGACTGAAATACACGGTTAGTGGGTGTACGCTCCCGTAGTATATTGCATTGTACGTGAACCGTACATATTTCACGCTTCTAAATATACCTCCAAGCAGAGAGCGACTGCACCTGAACGTTACCAAGAAATATCTTCGTGTAAAGGCAAATTAAACTTCGATGCGTGCGCGCCTGCAATTTTCTCCGGCCGCAAAAGCGACGCGATTGAATGTGCGTGCCCGTCGCTCGCTCGCGGGTCACATCTCGCGGGTGCTTAATTGCGCCCCGGTACTTCGCTTCAAATTGCGGGGAATCGATACGCGAGAGAGCGGTAAGCGGAAATTTACGTTTGGCCGGAGTTTGGCCCGACTCTGGCGAGCACAAATTCGCGAATTATCACCGGGACGGCGCATTGTTGGCGTGTGTGGCTTCTGAAAACTTTGATGCCGCGGTAACTCCATGTCAAGTCGAATCTCGTGGATATTACATTGACGCTGCAGATTACCGGGGCCGCCCCGGAGAGCCGCCGTTTGCTCAGTACATATTACGAGCCACCCTCATTCTCGGTATGTCAAATATTTAACCGAGTTTCAACGCGGAATATCAAATGGTGCGATCGATAGGAGTCAGCTCGCTTTAACCGCGCGGCTCGAACATCGCGTCGCGTCGTCGTCGTGTGCGCGCACACGAGTGTGTTCGACCCTTGTCCGACTTTCTTCGCCGACTTTTTCCTACCCTCACGAGTAAATGCGAGTCCCCCCACCCTCTCACTTGTACCGACCTTTCTTTCGGCTCACGACTTTCTCCCAGGATCATATAAACGTGCGCGAAAATTCGAAATATATATTCGTCCCCAGGCAAACGTATCATTTTACGGCCTCTCTGCGTGGCAGGGCGCGCCAGTGTAATCGCTATATGTGAATTATTGTTCGAATCGGCGAAATCTAAGGAGGAAGTTTCGTGCCGAAAAGTGGTCGAGGCGGCGCGAAATGAACGCTAAGAAAAGAAATCCGTGAGAGAGCCCTTTCTTGAAACGACTCAAATATCCACGAGCACTATTTGCATTCACGACTATCTTTGTTATATTGGTTGTGAAGTTTTATATTTCTGGATATTTCGCAATATCCTTTTACAAAGGTGAATGTACGATACGTATATTCGGATAAAACAGATATAAGCAATCTTCTTTATTAAAAAGTAAAAAGATGTTTTACATATAACATCTAGATGCGGAAAATGCAATTACTTAATTTCGCAATAGCGTGGAAAAAATAAAAATCTAAAATATTCTGTCATCAAATATTCAAACCTGAAAAATGTATTCTGTTGGATAATTAAAGATTTCATATTAAAATTTTAAAGAAGCAATAAATCTCTTTCTATAAAAATAATAAGAAAGAAAAGGCATTGTATCACGATAAAATTGCTGACTTCAAATTTCCTGGGAAAATCGGTCGATCCCTAACGGGACGATTTCCGTTATCCCTGCATCCATTCCTTCCGCCTTGGCTGGGTAGATGCCACAATACGATCGCTCAAGCGTGTCGCCCTGGCGTCTCTTCCTAGATTCCGACGACCTCGACGACTCCTACATCATCATCCAGAATACATTGGAAGTATCTAAAGCCGTGAAGTTCGCACAAACCCGTACAACTACGAGAGAGAACTCTTGACGGCATGCGCTAACCTATGAGGGTCTAAGTATAAACCAGTTATGCTAAAATAGAATCACTTGCCACGCTTTGCCTTTGAGCAATGTCGAGAATCCCACGTTGCCCAAGTAAAACACGGATTTATATACGAATATCAAATTAAAATCATTTATGCCTGGAATTACTTGAATAGTAATTACATGCATTTAACGCTACATGAATCGTACGATATAATAAATTGGTAACATGATAGCAGGAAGCAACTGATATAGTATCGTATATTTAACGTTTAAACATACGTCCAGCGTAGAAATACCACGCTAATACAGTTTACACGTGGATCCATCGCGTGAAATTTCTCCAGCGATAAATTCTGTAACGTTTCCCCGGCGCCGATAAGCAGCGCCGTAAATTTCGCACCGCGTTCCGGAATAATTTTTTTGTTTCCTCCTTTTTTTTTTAAGACGCGCTAATTCATGCCGTGAGGTCGTGACACGTCTGTATCAAGCGTGCCTTCAACGTGCGAACGACGATTCCTCTCACGTAAGGATTACGATTTACGTCGGCACGTGCTCCTCGTGATTTCTAAAGCCGTCGGGAGCAAAGGATAATGGTCGCGAGGAGAGAAGTGCGGGATCGGCGAGAAGGATAGCGAAAGAGATGAGAGGGGAAGACCACGAGAAAAGACGGATGGACCGGTGAACTTGCTTGATTCGACGAATCGCCGAGGGTTCCCTCCCCGCCCTCTCGTCTCCAGCTTATCGATTCTGGAAGCCGACTCGCGGGTGGTCCCTCAGCGTCTTCCCGATCTCCTTCGTCGTGCTCTTCTTTTCTTTGTACGGAGGCCGGCACGAAAATACACAGGCCGGCACTGGCCCGCGAGCTGCCCCTAGGGGGGCGGCTCCTTCCATGTGGGTGGCTCTCGCGTGCCGGGACTTAATACGTTTCTAATTGAAATGTTTATCGAGAGGCTCCGGAGGATCATTGGCAAACAGTTTAGATAGATCCTCGATAAATTGGGCGCTCGAACGTAAAACAACCGAATGTATATGTGTGTGTGCTAATTGGTCACTCATGCAGTTAATCGAAAGCGATTAGTTCGTAGGATATATTCCTGACATGAAATTCTCTCCGTCCTTCTTTAAATAATATCTCAGATTAACCGACAGATCGCAAATCACGTTAATGCCAAGATAATAATCGCAAATTGCGCTTGAATTTTCGATTCGATTACGAGCAGAAAAGAGAAATAATAATACGAAGATAAAGTAAAATTACACACACACACATTTTCTCTCTCTCTCTCTCTCTCTCTCTCTCTCTCTCTCTCTCTCTCTCTCTCTCTCTCTCCCGTAGAATATTCGTGATCTGTTATGACTTTAAGTATGTATTTGAAGTCTTCTTTGATGCAAAGTTTTCTATCTGTAGGAAAGTGTCTCCAGACGGCGAAATGAAAGATTGCGAGGGAGAAGTGTCTGCCTGCCATTCACCCCAACCTCTCCTCGCGTTCGCGCGTAGACGGGAGGGTATAATCCAGCTTAACCGATCGCAGCCGTGGCGCATGATGGCACGTGCACTAAGGGGATGTTTGTCATTGCTCGTCGGTCTCGTATCTTGTGCTATGCGTAATTGATTTCGCGCTGGCTCCAGGTCCGTCTGGCAGCCGGCGGTAGAAGAGAAACGAGTAGAGACGTCCTCGTCTCCTTTCGAATTACCTCGCGACACGCAACCGTACAGTTACAAGCGTAAACGACCTGCAGTTCTGCAATAAAGTTAAATTTGCACAGAAATCTCGTAATGGCATCGTTTAATCTTCAGCTATATAAATACTGTGATTGATCTAAATTCATTTATCATTCACATTTATTAGATCACAAAAATATATATATATATATAACATACTGCAATATGCTACAGCCTCTTTCGTGTCTTAACTGTGTTTTAATTAATGTTGCATGAAACACAGCAGATTTTGCGACATCTGCATATCAAGAATTCCAGAATGTGCCCAAACTTTAAGATATACCGGCGCAACTTGAGGCACGTTCGCCACTTTAATCAAAGATCAGAGACGACGCGCACTGTACCCTCTCGACGGTGGTCCGGAACGTCCGACGCCGCGATCGCGTGCGCTCGCACGCTCTCTCTCTCTCTCTCTCTCTCGGAAACGCTTAGATCCCGCGCGACAAATTCTCAAGCGCGCCGCTTCGTAATTGCGATTTACGACTGCGGCCCTCGTTCTCCACCGGTCCTCCTCTCCCCCGCCGGCACCCCTTCCTCCTCCTCCTTTCCAGCGGGCCGAGCACTTAATGGCGTGTTGAATAACGGATTTATATACGGGGCCTGAAATACGCACTGGGGACGCTCGCGATACGCGACGGACGTGTTTACGACGCCGAAAATACAAATTGCACCGCGCGCGGCCGCGACTCCTCGAGACATCGCAAAAAGTTCCTTCCGACGGATTCATAAAAAAATCACAGACCGCCCCCTACATGCTTCATTAGGCCGGTGGCCGATGAATGAGATGAGAGAGAAATTTCGGATTCCTTGGTTAACGACTTTCAGAAGTGTGTGTTACGTTTCGTACATCCGGTTGCCACACGAACAACTTTTGTAAGCTAATCACGAATGTAAATCGCAGAGGATGAGCGCCGGTAGGCAGATCCGTCTGGTCAGATAATCATAGGTTGCGTTTCGCGGTTATTTTAAGAAACTTAATTTCAAAGCGATCACGCCACGTGTATCTCAATACAGAACTTTCAGCGCTTATTGTGGCGGTCATTTTAAGAAACTTGATTTCGTTTCCAAGCGATCGCGCCATGTGCACCCCGATACGAAATTTTTAGCGCTTATTGTGGCGGTAATTTGCATAAACTCTTCCCGGAAATACATATTTGCAGTAAACATATCGCTTAAAATCGAATTCTGAACACAATGTAAACAAAGCTCAATATTTCATTGCGACAAAAAAAAATGATACGGCTGCAGAGCGGCAGCAATATCGTCAGAATATCGTGACTGTTTTGGGTATAATCGAGATCCTCGTTTTTACTAGGAATGATTAATGCTTACGTACGGGAATTTGCTTCATCGAAAAAGCCGGTCTCCAGCTGAGTATGGCTGCCATCCAGACCAGCATACAGAAGAATAGCCATAACTAACATGCAAAACACCAACGGACTCTAAATCATTTATACATACATTGGAATTTATTATCTTTGCTTCTTTTTAACTAACATCATAATTTAGAAAGATAATGCGCCAATAGGACACGAGATACCATAAATTTCTCTCAACTTCGGACTAAATATTGAAATAACATTTTCACGAGGATCACCTTCTCGCAGAGATATTCGTGACGCAATCCGCGCGGAAAAATACCTAGCAAGACGTTATGATTTATCGAATACTTTGCGAATTCCAAGTACTCGCCATTCGAATAGAATATCGGAAAACCAGCCAGGCTTCGATCCAAGCATGGCTGTGGTCCAAGCTTATAGAAGTGATCACGAGCGCACATGGTCACCGTAAGTTTCATAAGGGAAACGTAACGGCGGCGTGGAGCGAGACGGTGGAAGTTGGAGACGAAGCATAAGAGAGAAAGCATCGAGCACATACTGGAGGATGAGACTCGGCGGTGGACTCGCCGGCGTGTACTTGGCAATCGAAGGAAGCGATAAACCACGAAGACAATGCGAGTCTTCCATTGTTGGAGCTACGGAGTCTGGGATGGAGCGGTTTCCTCAGAAGAGATGAACGGAGAAAGAAGAAAGAGAGAGAGAGAGAGAGAGAGAGGACATGTAGGACAAGCAGAGGAGGAATACGAGAGGCAACGTCGCGAAGGTCCGCGCAAAAAGTAAACCGACTACCAGGACTGCTAGTCCTATTGACTAACTTCAGCATTCACCGCCGGTTACCCGTTTCCTACGCCGCTTTCCTATCCTGACCCCTCCCCCCTTGCCCTCCTGCGCGTCGCCATGTCCCCCCGTTTCTGCAATTAATTAGCTCTCGACCACGGCGATCGGGCACGCCGATGTTCGGCGAACTTTTAATCCCGACCGCTCGTGACTCCCCGCCGACTCCCTCGTCATCGTGTCCCGCAGAATCCGCTAGGTCGGTACTCTTTCTACTTCTTCTGCATCCTCGGCGTCCAATCGCTCCATGCCGCGCGCGGAACTCTTGCTTCGGAACCGCATCGCATATTTCTTTCAGTCACACCGCACAACATGTGCTCATCCCACCGGCTCGCTTTTTGCACCGAGAACGAACAAGCTAAAGATCGAAGGGACGCTAAAATCCGCGTAATTGTGGAACACAATTTTTGCCGCATCGATCACGGGGTTGTCGGAGTACTTGCGGGAGAAATTTTAGATGGTCGTGTAATATCCCCTCGACTTATTTCAATATTGAGTTCACGTCTTCGTGAAAATTAAATGAGAATGGATGACGGTTGAGAATTGCCGTATCAAATTGCACACTCTATTCTCAACGTTGGATTTATTCACGTTTCGGAGATTCACATTCGAAATTCCCTTCTTTTTCAATATTCGTCACAATAATTTAAGGTCTTTAATTAAATTGACATCTTTTCATAATAAATTACAATTCATATTTATACAGCAAACATAATTTATAATATAAAATGTCCAGCAATAATACTACTTTGTCTAGCATTCATACTCGATCCAATTTATGTAAAACAATTTATACAAAATTATTTTCATACACTAACCACTTAATATTTTCTGTCTAAATGTCTCTGTCAAGTCTCTATATTACGCTGAAATGCGAATAACACTTACATGCTTTTCCCGCATCTGTAATGCAATTAGGTCCAACTAGTCCATCATGCATTGTCCCCAAGAAAGTGACGGCCTATTCTTGGACCAAGAATCTATCGATTACCCCCGGCGAGGATCCATCTGATGCCATTTTTCGCCTGTCCTTCTGAGGAACCTATCGTCCTCCAGACCGTATAAATGATTGTCTCCGTCCGTTCGCTGCCGCCGCAAGCGTTTTTCTCTACGGCGAATGGTTCCCTCACCATCTACTCACACCACTGTGCGTCTCACGAAACCTTCCACCATACGGATTTGTCCTCGACAATAATCGACGGGCGGATACCGGCGGCGTCTCGTGCATTATCAATCCCAAGTAGGATCCCGACGACAATCGCTGCCACCGTTGCGAGAACGTGCCGTAAGAAAACCATCGGAAAAACACGTCTGTACGTTCGAAGAGATTTCCCGCTCGAACTGAGAGGCTGGGAAATACCGCGGAATGGGGAGAGACGAGGCGACGGCGGCGGCGACGGCCACGGTGGCACGAGGAAGATGGCTGAAAAAAAGGTGAAGCGGTCGTTTCCGTGCGGAAAATATGATTCCCTTCCGGCGCGAGACGTTGATCGAGAATCCCTCGATTAGGAGGATCCCCTTTTCTTTTTTTTCCTTCCCCTCCACGACCCTTCCCCTCTTTCCCCTTAAAGGAAAGAGATTTCTCGGCGCTCGCTGCGCGCGAAGTTGGTAAAAGGGTGGAGGAAACGACCCATTGGCAACGTCCTTGCAACTTTTCCACCCAAGAAGAGGGCAGAAACGGAGAGAACAGAGGGAGACGGAGAGTTTATATTCCTCGCTCGCTGAAAAATACCGTCGCATTGTGGCTCCTCGGGAAAGGATGAAAACTTAGGAGAAAATGTAGCATGTAGCCGCGCATCTCGGCCATAATGGAGTGGAGCGATTTATGGCTGTTATAACTCAAGAATACGCTAACCAACTTACCGTCATCGACCGCCGATCGCACGACGGCGGGGGCCTCGAAGGAGACAAAGCGTCTGTACTCACGCGATGAGCGCACTTATCGCGTGAAGTGAAGTATCAGCTTATGTTATAGTTTCCTCCTTCTCTCTCTTTCCCCATGTTAAAGTACGGCAAACTCGCTTAGCCGCTTGGAAATTTTGCATCAAATTTTTTTCTCACGTTTCATCTCGCGCTCGCGCTTCCGCTCCCGACGAAGGGCGAGACGCGGGGTGTAAAGTAGAAAATTACGATTCCATTTTACAATTTGCTCTCTCTCTCTCTCTCTTTCTCGCGCGCGCGCGCAGCTACAAGTAATTTCTCAAATCTGTAGACGTAGCAATTATAACATTTTTCTCCGGGCGCGGAACCGCTAATAACTCATCGTGCGGAGTGGAGCATTAGCGAATGCTCTCCTCTCGGCGGAGCGTGTCTTCTGTGAGAGAGCCTCGCCGAAAAAAAAAAATATATATTCGGGGTAGTGAACGAGGGAGAGAGGAGCGCGCAGAACGCGAAGGAGAAAAAGAGGGAGGACTCTCTGGTTCGGGTTCCCACCGTCGCGAAATTGCAAGGATGACCCCGGAGGTCGCCCAGGACTAATGTATGCGGACGTACAGTTCTTTACGTGCGTCATCCCTCCTGCCCTCCCCCATCCTCTTCTCCCTGTCGCTCTTTCCGCCGTTCTTCCTCTTTTTCTCGTAATACCTTTCGTCCTAACCGCCGGTTTCTCTCGACGCGCGCCTACATATAAAGACGTGCCCCGTTGCGTACTCCTCTACAATCTTTCACACTTCTCCCTCGTAACTTTAAGTAATCGAGTCTTCGCGCGCCGACGTTGCCGAAGTAACTCACCGTGAATGAGAATTTCGTAATGAGTTTTACATAGCAACGAGGAGGAATCTTGTTTTCGTTTCCAGTTCCTATATTAACCCCGCGTAATTCTCTAAGTGATACTTCCAGGAATCTAAAGTTGATAAGCGGGTAAGCGCAAATTTTCAGAGGCGGCCTGACGTTATGTACGTCACGAGAGTATATTTCTCTAGTAAAAATAATAATTCTTCCTTCGACACGCTGGACGGCCGAGATTATCCTGCAGGCTGCAATCTATAAGGTAGAACACATCACACACTGTCTACAGCGGACGTATGTCTGCCCATCAATCCTCACGCACTTGCCGCGAGCGCTCTGCATCAAGCCTAATTTTCGGGGATCCGCTTTTAAGCTCCGTGAGCCGGGCGATCGTGGACGTAAATGCACTACGGCAGCCGCGTAAACGACGTGTCATAAAGCGACGGTCCCGATCTAGTCCCGCGCGACCGCATCGGGGCTCGTTCCGAACGAGCCGTGCGCGATTATCTCTCTCGCGCATCTCGCGTAACGCAATTTGTAACGGCGCGGCGCACGGCCCCGCTTCCATCACGAGCGAGCGAGGCGAACGAGCGCACCGGTCACTTTCCGTGATTAATGACGAGGCCCGATGATTTAGTGGCCGGTTACGCACGCGTGCGCGCGGAAACGTGCGTGTGGTGGCGACTCACGCGCGTGGCGACGCTCGCGTGACTCGACGGAAGAGAGGTCTCGGCGGGAAAAAAAAAAAAACGCCGAGTCGATAGCATTAACGATTCTTTCGGGGAGAATACGGAGAGAATACGGGCGGGTGATATCACCCTTCAAAGGCCCTGGGGCCTCGGGGATCCCGGGCCGGCGACGACGGTGGCAAATTACCGGTGCACCTTTGGAGTCCGATTTCGCGGTGAATTCGTTACGGTAACGTTAGCCGGCCTTATCGGAATTGGATCGCGAGTGCCGCCGCCGCCGCTGCTGCTGCTGTTGCTGCTGCTGCCTTTCGAGCCGCGTCGTCGTCGCGGGGATCCTGCGATTACTCACCATCGACGGAAGCCGGGGGGGAGCGTGTCGAGTATAATGAGAGTTTAATTAAATGAATACCTAGGACGAGGACACGGTGGTGCGAGCGTCGCCGCTCCTGCAGGAGGGATCAAATGTATTTCCGCGCGCGCCATAAAAGAAATTACTAACGGCCTTAAACACTCGTCGAGACGGACGTCTCTGCGCAACATTACGCTTCCCACTTGACGTTTCCTTCCTCGTATACTTAATTACTTCTTCGATGATCGTGCTTTTACGCAACGCTTTCTCGAGCGTCACGGCGGGCGGGTTTCCTCGTTATTACAGGATGCTTCGTATGACGAAGGATGACGGACGTTACTCGCTCACTTCGCAAAGTCATTTATCACGGGAGTCGTTGGACGACGGAGGGGCGGGAAAAGGGGTAAGAGATCGCCGCCGCCGTCGTTCGCTGCCGTTCACTGTAAACTAAACAGTTTTCCGATGCCGCTCTCTGTTCATCCTCGCGTAGCCGGGCAGCCTTGTTAAAACAGTCGTCACCTTGTACCGAGAGACAAAGCTACTGACGTGACGAGGAGGAGCGGCGCGGATTCTGCGGCAGTATCGCGGGGTAGGACGGCAGTATTACGACGAACGAATGCCGTTCCGGATTTCGCCGATCGGCTTAGCCTGAGCCACCGTGAGCCCGGTCGCAGCTGTCGTCGTCCGAAGAGAGAGAGAGAGAGAGAGAGAGGGAGCGGAAACTCTCCCTGTCGTTCGGAATCCCAGCCCCGACGCTCTAGCAGCTATACCCGCTACACCGCTCCTGTTGCGACGCCGTCATTACTTATGCAAGCCCCACTTACAGGCCGCCCCTGAAAGCCGGCCCAACCTTCCGTCGAAGAATGCGGTCCCCGACTCCCGGTGTTCAACCCCTTGCTCAAGGTCGGTGCCATCGTTTCCACGTTCGCAAAAACGCCTCGTCCTTTTCCCCCGATTTTCCACTTGTTTTCGAAATGTCTCGAGCACGACGGATTGCGCATCGCGAAGCGGATCGAGAGAGAGAGAGAGAGAAAGAGAAAAAGAGCTCTCTCTCCGCTAAACAGATGCCATTAAGCGACCCTCGCGAAATGGAAGAGATGGTGTATCCGGCGATGTCTAGCGTACCACCGATCGGATTTCAGGGTAAAAGTAACGCACAGCTGCATGCCCTCCCCCATTGCAGTGAATTAGTTATTTCCCTGGGACGGGTAAAACGCGGAATGACAATGAGAGAGGCGTTGCGGGTACGCGAGTACAGACACGAAGAAAACGCGCGACGGGAGATTTAAGTGAGCGCTTAACAACGAAATTTACTCTCCACCATAGATAAAACTCCCAATCTCTGTCGCGACTCCACGTAAAACATATTCCGATGGCTTCGACGACGGGACGGAATATTTCGTCGGCGAAAATATCGGGAAATATTCATGATGACAATCATAGATTGACGATAATTGCTGAAGCGTGTAACAGGAAACGAGCCGGAGATGCGTCGGCTCTTTGTTCCCCAAAGGCACACGTGCTCGCTTATGCGTCCGGCTTCTCTTTGCTGCCTTCAAACGAAACGATCTCGTGCCGCTAACGGATAAGCCAACTCCGTGGCCACAAAGAATCGTCCTTAACGACTGCTCGACGGGCGAAACGAGGGCGCGCGCGCGGTTTACGTTGCCTTCTCGTCGGTGCTGCCCATAAAGTCTTAATTGATCGACCTCACAGCACTCGCCGCCGAGAGAGAGAGAGAATCCCTTTGCTGTCGGGGAAAACCTCTCTTTCTCTCTCGTCGCGTATAATATCGACTGCTCCAACTTTTTAATTGCATCACGTTGCGTTAAATCGACATAGAGGAAAGTTACTAAATATGTACTGGTCACCTAAAGCTCATCAATATTTTACACTTTTACTTAATATAAGCAACATTTAGTGACAAAAATATATGAGAAATAAGAAATATAAGCAAAAATTTAACAGATTTTATCTTGTTTTGTACGTGCTAACAACACTATAAAAAAATTAGAACTTAAGTTAATTTTTAATTTATTTATTTAGCTAATAATAATATAATCGTGATTTTGTACTAAATTTATATATTTTTATAACACAAGCTAATATATTGTACAATATTTTGCATTCATTGTATATATATATATATATATATTTGCCATCATTCTGAAGATATTTTTGTAAGATCTGTCACGTTTTCTAAATCGTGTCAAACAAATTTAATTACAACAAATAATAATATTAGTAAGACCGATAATAGATTAATATAAATTAAATAATAATTAATATAAATTAAAATAAAGAATTAATATACAAATATCAATTGCAAATTTAAACTGGTTTTATTTTGATGTCCTTATCTCATCATTTCATTATTTATTATTAAATATTTGATCTTCTTTTGTGATAAATTATCAATAAAATAAGTCAGTTAATGATTCCTTACATTTTTATTTAATTTGTATGTTCAATACTTTCAAAAGCGTCATGATTTAAGCAATAAATTAATTTGTTATTAGTGAAAGATTAAACATATTTATTATAACAGAATATCGGAAACCATCAAGTTGCAATTTCTAATTTTTATTTTATTTATTAATATTCAAATTAGTATAAAATGGGAAATATAATAACAAAATAGCTTAAATACACAATCGGCAATTCATGTATAATACACCTCACATAATGTGTCATTCCAATCGTTAAATGTTCGCGGTGTATGTTTTCTTCGAATACTGAATGTCGACAAATAACCAGTGAAATATCGAATCAAATAATAATTAATTCACGACCCATGAATTGGAAATAGAAATAGAAGCAGCCGCTGCCCGTATAACTACATACAATCGATGATGCGCCGCGGGACGATATGATCGCGTGATCTCGACTCACGATCGTCCAACGTATCAACTACCTGTTTTACGAGAACTTTTTGCTCTTCTGTCAAGACAAGACTGTCATATACTTTTTGCAGATGTTACATTGTCAACGAAAGTACGAATAATATCGTTCGAATATGAAAACGATGACATGAAAATCGCATTTCATTTAATACATGTAATTGTTGCCGTCTCGGCAGTGCTTATAATAATATTTTATACCGTTTTAAAACAAGCTGAAAATTTTGCAACATTTTATATTTCAAGCGTGAATAAATTTAAAAGCATCTGCTATGAAAAATAGCACATTTATTGCTCCACGGGGAGGTTATTAATCTTGAACGATCCATTACAGACATTAAAGATGGACATTGTCGAAAGTGTCCATTAAATATCGAATATGAGATATCAGATTCACAATGTATCGTATAATTGTCACCGGATTGGACTGATATGAAATTGTTAACGGTTTCCTCAATTAGACAATATGAATTTACCTACGAATAATGGCTTTCCGATTAATATACCCACGCAATTCTTTTACACAGGCTCATAAACTATAGCTCGTTAAAAAATGCACACATATATTTAAATCGCATGAGTGATGAAAGGTAGTTACATCCTCTCAATAAAGTGTCTGATAATTTATGCAGATGAAAAGTACCGAGAAACGTATTAAATAATGGCTCATTTTCACGAACGGAAGTGCCCGAAATAAAGTATGCACTTTGCCTCATCCATCGAGCGACGAGCTGCCATTAATACCAATCGCCAATACATAACGCACGGGAGATCGATATATTGCGCGAACAATATATTGCACATCCCTCCCCGCATCTCATCGATAATGGCGACTATAAAATTAAAGTTCCATCCCTCAGTGCGGCTTATTACCCTTTCCCTCCTTTATCGCAAAATTTCCTCTCTCATTATAGTCATTTGCTTAATTCCATTTTGGTTGCACTTTTTTCTTAATAGCGATGACTCCGTGATAGCCTATCTAATCGATACACGGCAGACTTAATAAAACGATAATAGTTGGGACGAGATAATAAGTAATAATAAATTAAAGGCACATATACGAATCGATATTAGTTTGACATATGAATAACACAGAAATGAGAAGAAAAGTAATTATTCGATCGATGCGGATCTTGGTGCTCGATAATATTTCTACATCAATCATTAAAAACATTTTTCAAAAATACTTTCCTATACGGATTATCAAATTTGAAATGCAATCGTAAACTAAAGCTAGAAATAATATCTCAAAATAAATTATATGTCAATTTAATAATTATGCTATGAGTGTGTTAATAAACTATAAAGATCGTTATTGCAAAAAAATATCATCTTTGTCAAAAATAATATTTTCAAATATGAAACTTTTTCATTTTGTAATATCAATTTGACTTCTGTAGTAGGCGATATTTATCATAAAAACCAGTAATAAGAGAATACCCTTTCCCAAGCAATATGTATAATAAAGTCACTTTTTAAAAACATTTTTTAACAATAGTAAATATTATTATTACATTTAAAAGTAACAGTATTAAACAGTATTAAAAGTGACAAATCCGTAGACAATTATAAATTTTAACAGATTTTCGGCGATAGAACATATTTTTGAATATATATTTCTGAAGTTATCATTTTTATCCATTATGCATCTGCAAATAGAAGCTGCGACGAATCTAATTTATCTAAAGATCATTTTCAAAGTTTCGAACGCAGCTATTACCCGATGAAAACGTTCGATCTGCTGCATCGTGCGACTTCGTCTGTCGCTTGGTGGTAAAAGTTGCACACCATTGTTTAAGTTTCACAAAAGAACAGTGAACGGCGGGAGAAGGAAGGTACACAGGATCCCTTCCTCTCCCCGAGAAGAAACGAAAGAGGGAACGAAACTTTCCCCGAGAACGATCGGTCGTACGGATTCTTTCTTTCCGAGGTTCTTTATTCTGTCGGCAACAGACACCGTGGCGTATGATTCATAAGAGCCGCGAAGGGGTCGACTTTTTTCCTTCTTTTCTCGCGGGTGGGCTTCTCCCCCCCCCCCATCTCTCAAACTCGCCCGGGACAGATCGATCCCGTTGATCGCGAGTTTCGGGGCGCTCGTAAACAACCCCGGGATACGATAAGTCGCGGAAGTCGTCGGAATCGGAGGAAGGAAGGTGCCGGACGATAAGGATGCGACCGACGCGCGGGGCAGATGAAAAATTCGTGAACGCAACTCGCGCGCGGCTCCATGAATATTGCATCGCGAGTTGCGGTCAGTACGCACGACGACGACGACGACGACGGAGCGCGCACAAGAAACTCCCCGTCGTGCGTGCGAGGGGTTCCTAAATTATTCTCGGCGTGTCTCACTTCCTGGCTGGAAGCATCGTCGTCGTCGTCGTCGTCGTCGTCGTCGTCGTCGTCGAGGTTCCAATCTCTCGTGGATACGCCGCGACGCGCCGCCGAGGCGTCGCAACACACCAGGCGTTTACACATTGTACGGAGATTTTATGGTAGTAGTTCCTTTCAAGCGTGTACAGAACGGTACATTGTTTCGGCGCCGAATCGCGCGCGCGTCCCGCTGCCGCGTCTAGCACGGATGCTCGGCACGTTCCCGGGCTTTGTTAGCTCGGGATTTTTAATTATCCTCGCGACATTCCTATCTGCCGTGTGTATCCGTAAAACACAAGCCGTGGAAGAGATAAAAGGGGATATCTTACGCGGTGCCTAGAATAAAAATTATTTCGAGACGGAAATAGCAGGTTTCCATTAAAAAATCGCGCATATCTCGCACAGTTGCCGTAATTGCATAACGATGTAAAGTAACGATCTAATTACTGACGCATTAAGAGATTTTCTAACTATAATTGAATTCTGAGTTTCTTCTAATGTCAATTTTATAAAAAAATTAATTATCTCAACAAATATACTAGTTTATTTTTTATTTAAATAAAATAGTTGTCGCAATTACTGTTTCTAAGACTGGCAATTTTCTCTCATCTATATGATCTCTCATCTATATTATTGGCAATTTTCTGATATTAATTTAAATTAAAGTTAAATTAATAAAATGTAGTAATTAACAAGAACGACTCGACTAACGTTAAAGTTGAGTTATTTCATTAAGAATATTTTAACCTACACTGAGAGAAAAAAATGCTGGTTTTAAACAAATATTTCTTTGAATAGTACTAATAACATATTTTACAGAATATATTTTACAGAAAATCAATAATATTTATTTAAAACAAGTAATACTTTCTACAATTCAGAAAATATTTGTTTGAAACAAATATTAATGATTTCCCACAAAATATGTCATTAGCACCATTCAAAGAAATATCCATCTAAATCCAGCACTCCCCTCTCTCAGTGTAGATAGAAACATTAATAGTAGTAGTTTCAGTGACAACAATTTTACAAGCCATTTTGAAATCGTATCGCAGAGACAGTAGATTCGATCAATAGGAAATGAACGTATGTACAGAGACACATAGGCATTGTTGTATGCGCTGCCATCAATTCCGTTCAATCATGATAAGCTAAAGTCAATGTGTACGGATAGCTATGTGTCAGACATTAGGGTCGCTTACGCATGAATTGTCTGCGCAATTATATGTGATGCGCGGCGCAAACTTGCTATAGTCTCGGTAATGGTCAGCCAAATCGCAGTAGCATGGACACCTTGAATGACAGCCGGGGCCATTGTGCTAAACTAAATGCAACGTCAGATGTACGTCAGAACCTGAGTGGATGTTGGAATCGCGAGCACTGCGTGAAACCAGAGACGGCTCCAGAGGTCATTGGAAATTAAAGCGTACCCCGCACGCGCGGCTGATTCATCATTTCGCAGGATATACGATATTTTAAAGATAAACGGGTAAGACTGCAATATTCCGTAGGACGATTAGACGTAAATTTCGTGGTAGGCTTCATTTCGTGCTCTTTTTCCCACCGTCCCGAGAGCTATCCAGACACTCTACACCCGGTTATTAAGCCATACCACGCGGGTCCTCGAGATTCTTTCGTAATCTCACGATGGAGGCTGTGCGGTGCCTCTTGGGATTTCGGGTGGCCCCCCCCGGGGGCAGCCGCTCATCACAGCCGACGACGAGGGGAAGGACGGCGCGAGGGAAATAGACGACGTGGATAGTACGCGAAAGGGAGAGGAGGTCACGGAGAGCGACGGTCTCTCTACGACTATTAGGACTAATTTGCCTCAAATCGCATTGGAATGCAACGGCGGCTTTTTCCGAGTCCTTCAGGGATGGCGCCGGTGCTCGGCGGCGCCCGTGGTGTGTATGCCCCACGCACGTTGCCTACGTGACACGAACAAATTGTACCAATTTCCTGCACAAACCCCCCTCCCTCCCTCCTCTTTCCTCCCCTCTCCCTCTCCTTTTCTTACGCACGCTTTCTACCGACCGTCTCGTCGCCGTGGTGCGTGGTCTTAACGCGCGTGCAGATTTTATCATATTTCAAGCACGCATACACGCTGCATGCGTGCAATTACTTTAACTCCTAACTGACGTGCGACGATTTGAGGGACCGCCGCCACAATTATCCGCCTGAATTTTTCATATCACGGAACGGGATAAAAAACAATGTAACGCAATGTTAAACGACTTTCTCTTAATCTCTTCCATCCATCTTTTCTAATCGTTATTAATGGAGTGAAAATTATTTTCGCTTTCGTACGTACGCATGTGTACATACTCGCGCACAGAGAACAACGGCGATACGAATTTTTGCGCCGACGCGCCATTTCGGTTTCGCCGCTCGCACCGTAATTTCCCATTGTACGTACGCAAATAAGCGCCGCTTATCGACGTGACGATAAGCGGTGGTTTGTAAGGGAGCGGAGAAAATTTTTTAATTGCAAATTCGCCGTATCGGCAATCGCGCTTGTCTCACAGCCTCATGCCCGTGTCGCGATGGTTCCGTCGCGATACGGCGATCGATGCCGATGATTCCGCTCTAATGCTACGTGCAGTTTCGGAATTTAAGTTTTAACGGCGTATCATTTCGCGAATTTCACGCTAATGAAGTAAATGATAACCAGGCGAGAGCGCTAATAAAAGCGCGATAAAGCGGCAGGAAACGGCGGGTGGGTCCGGGGTAATTATGTTAATTCTTCCGCCGTGGTATGTAAGGCAAAAAAGGAAAAAAAAAGCCGCGCGCCGCCGGGCCGAGACGCGGCTTAACGGGCACCGATATTCGTTTACTCCAATTAACTTAATCGTCACGTACTCCCGACGGGGGTATCGGCGCGGCGCGAGTTAAGGAGATTGTAAGACAGGAAGCTGCGTATTAAAATTATGGTCATTAATAGCGTACCTATACGCGACGCGTAATTTTTAACCGTTATCGCGAAGGCAACGGCGGTTATGATTACCAATCTGCCGGGCGAAAGATTGCACGGGGAGGAAATTGATATGCCGCGGCGATCACACTGGTAGTTATTGTCATCTATGGCCGTTATGCGTACGTGCGCTGGAAGCGCAAACCGGTTAAGAAATGTCTTCATGGCTTGTCATCAAGGCCTCGTGTAAACGGGCTCATGAATCTCATAAAAATTCTCACGGTTGCGCGCCGAGAAAACGAAAAATTGCCCGTAAACGCATTAAGGAATCCTTTATGGAAACCTATTAATTATTAATAACGGCCTACCGCCAAGGACAGCATGATATTTCGCCATTAAAACGGTGCCCGACATTTTTTTCCTGTCGACATACAAAATCGTACAAAGTTATAGTCTTTTATTGAAATTAGATCTCGAGCGCGGATTAAAAGATTAATGCTGCGTTTACTGCCGCGCGAAGCGAGTATACATCTCTTAACGCGTGATTTCCTTTCTTGAAGCTAATTACGTCGAAAAGACGAGACGTTTTCTCGAGCATTTCCGATAAGCTTTATTTACTGGAAGAGATTTTACGATTTTATCAGAACGAGACGGAGCATTTTGCACCATCCCGTGCGCGTCTTCGAACCGATGGCTGTAAAGTTTACGTCGCCATAAAGCGAACGAGTGAATCTTTTTTTATCGACCATTTCTATCGCGCGTGAACAAGCGGAAGTGCACGGGAAAACGGAGGGACGAAATTTTCGTAAAATTTATTATCGTACTGTGCGCATTACGTCCGTCCGAGCGGAGGGAAGAGCATCGATCGATAGCGCATGGAAATTTACGGAATCAGCAATGTTCTTTTCGTTCTCAAAGAAAATATGTTCTTTCTAATATCAAAGAAAACATTTAGTCATTGCCCGTAAGAGTGCCGGCGAGCAACAGCTATAATTTTCTAGCGTAGATTTCTCGTGATGATTTCTATATGAATGCCTGTTTTCGCTGGTCATTCGCGCGAGTCATTCATATAAGATCGGTACTTTGAATAATTTCACTCGTAGTCGAAAAAAGAAGATAAGCCATTAACAATATATATAAAATAATTTATTAATCATATATGTCATATTTCCAATTTTTCTGGTGAGAAAATAATCCAAAATTTTATAGATTGGTATTAAAATCAAAGGCGCTTCTATGGTTTATTTTATGAATTAATTCGAAATTAACAAATAATTTACGTAAAAGATAAACGTAAAGGTAAGAACATTAAATATAGTTTAAAAGCCAAACTGTAATTTAATAACAATTATTTTATTATCCTGAAATTTATGGATGCAGTTAATCATGTGGCTTGGGAGGTGTTATCGTACATCTTTAAATATACTTGTACGCACAAATACGGCTTCGCACGGTCAGGGATTAAAATCCTATTCTAATTGCCTCGCGATAATTATCGTGCGATCGTAGGGCAGAAAGAAAGGGAACGAGAGCTTCGACGCAGGTGCAGATATCGTTCGTTCGAAATAGGCGCTTAAAAGATTGCTTTTATATAATGAAGCGAGGTTTTTTCCTCTAATTTTCCGGTCTCCCCCGATAGGATCCAACGCCACTGCGACCGGTGAGCGTGAAAATTAAATGTCGACCTCTTCATCCGCGAACAGCTACTAGTTTCGCGACTACTTTATACGCGTCGCCTTTATGAAGGCGAGTTCTCTCCCCCTTTTAACAAACGACTTCTGCGAACCGTTCTTTCCTAGCGGTACTTAGCACCGGAAAGATAATAACCTAATGCACGCCGGTAATAAAACGTAACCTGCGTTATTTAAATCATAGAACGTAATTTGTTCACCACCCCCAACGCGTCGACACGCATATCGTCACAGATACGCCCAGAATGTCGTCGGAAACGATGCATGCGTGTATGTGTATGTGTGTGTGTGTGGAGGGAGGGAGAGAGAGAGAGAGAGAGAGAGAGAGAGAGAGAGAGAGAGAGAGAGAGAGAGAGAGAGAGAGAGAGAGAGAGAGAGAGAGAGAGAGAGAGAGAGGACGGAGATATTCCATTTCTTCTCAGCAATTTCCAATAAATCTTTTGTCCTCGAGACACGCGCTCGCGTCTAGGGGAAGAGAGATACTAGCCACCGGGAAGAGATTGCGTCTCGACTTCCCGCTGAGAAGGGAGATTTAGGGTCCCCTAACCGAAAATTCGCGCCAGCCTACGCGCGACCCCGGGCATTATATTTTCATTTGCGAGGCGCAAATTTCGAAATCGCAAACCGGCGAGACACAATCGCCGCATAATACGTAAATGATGATCGCGTCCCCGGGCATCCCGACGGAAATACGATGGATACTGGGATACGCTTTTAGCCGTATTTAATGTCCTCCTGCTTTTATCCCTGATTTACTAAACGCTACTTTCGTGACATTTCAGCCCTTATTGTATTCGTTCATAAACGTGAATTACGTTCATTTTGTTAATGCAGGTGGCACATATCCAAAGTAAAAATAATCATCTCGTATAAATTATAAAAATTTGCAAAAATACAATAGATCGTAGGTGAAAGAGACAGTTTAACAAACGTAAACCAAAAAGAAAAGAGAGAGGAAAAAGGACATTTCTACGCGTTTTAAAAAGTTTATGTCCAATGGACAGGTAGCAGTTCTTTTTTCATGAGAGTGTTGCTACGTCCGTCCGCGGTACATACTAAATACGCAATTCTGTACGTGCCTCCGCACGCGAAAGTGATTCGTTCACGCTGTTACAACGGCGCGTATTCGAATTCCGTCTGGCACCGTTTCTCAGCGTCGTAGAATCCTTCGCACGATCCATCTGTCCGGTCGGCGCTCGCCGTCTTCGGTAAAACGGCAAAAAGGGATCCGCAATACGAAAAGTGGTGAAAAAGGAGAAGGCCGAGTGCACGCGGAGAATAAGAAAGCACGGTCTTTAGGGAAATAAATACTAAACACACCTTCGTCGTTCCCGCTTTCCCGGCTTTATTTCACTCGGCCGGGTAAAACGCATTTTCCCAGGCTTCTCGTGAATTCGAAAAGGGAAACGGTAGCCGGTCGACTGCGCTCGCCGGTTTCGGGAAGGATGTGCGCCTTATCGAACGGAAACGTCGGTGCCACCGCGAAAAGCGTCCATTCTCGACACAGGCGAGTGATAAAGTTCGTTGATATCTCCCTGGAAACTATGTTTCGCGCGGCACAACTGCGTGAAAAGTGTGTTATCGACAGACTATCGTTACATCGGGTGAGTCGAAGTTTCTCCCCGCAATTTCTAAAACGTTCGGCGGAGAGCGGAAAAGTCCGCGAATAGAGGGCAAAAAAAAACCGGAGACGAGGAACAGAGGAACGGGAAAGCGGGAACGGGGAAATCGGGCGAACTACGGGCTTATTATACTTTCGAATGTAAACTCGCCTATCTCGCTCTGATGAGAACCAAGTCGGGAAGTTTGAATGTTAAGAAACTCATAATCAGAGCGCCAGAAGCCATAAGAGTAGGTACCGGCAAGACAAACACGAGCACAAATGAAATCGCGATTAAATCTAAAGGGCTGCTGTCTCACATCACGGGACCGATCGCCAACTTCGTTAATATCTTATTATGTTAAATATATACGCCCTAATGTACACTTGCGTCGCTTTCGCGAACGGTGTGGCTTCTATACTTTTCTCATTTGTCAGAAATCCAGCTCTGCAAAATCAACGTTACAAAGTTCATCATCTAATAAACGCACGGAAACGTATAACTGCGGTCCAGGTATACAAGATGTGATTGAAACGAATACTCTTCAGCGAGAGCCAAGGGGAGGACGGACTTAAGCGCTTCTACTCACGTCGCTCATGATTACGATAGCAATCGTCTCGGAATTGCGCCACTGGAGGTTACTCTAATGGTATTATTATTTCGAGGACAATGGGACTCCGTTAAAACGGTCATGAAGAAATACACGTCCGGCTGCGGACGGAGAGTGTACATCTTTCGAAAGAGTTGAAAAAGATGGTGGCCGCTAGGAAAGACGAGCAGCGGAGGGCACAAAGAGGGAGACGGCGACGATTCTCAACGAGTATGCCGAAAGCTTTTACCGTATAACGGCAGAGACAGGGAAACGGAGACGGGAGGAGTTGTCCTACCTATACGCCGGCATTATTCTTTCAAGAGGCTTGCAAACCGACGACGCTTTCATCGCCCGCGCTTTCACGCCCTGCCACTCGACGCAACACAGAAATACACGCGCGTCTGGTACGGCGCATCGATCGCCGACGGTAAGGACCAGCGTATAAATGATCATCCCGAAGTATATTTCCCGCGTATGGAAACGACGGTGCACGGTTAGCACGAAGTATCTACCGTATTCTCAGTGAGGATCCCTCCCTACGTAGCGATTCCGAATTTATGACTTTTCGATACCGCGCGTGAGAATTGATATTTTTCCATTCAGTCCAACGGCGCCAATGAGAACGCTTCGCGAAGAGCTAGCCGAGCGCGTAATTTTTAACGTCTCTGTTACGTACGTCACATGTTCCAAAAATTATAATATTAAAAACAAAGTTTAACACGTTATCTATCCGACGAGAGTTTTTTTTGTACATTTTATCGTGTACACTACCGTGGAACTTTTACTGCTGTAAACATGTAATGATAAAAATACTGTGTATAATTAAAAATATATTTTTATGAATAATATATTATAATTTTTTTACTTCACATCTATTTATTATAATTTATTACAGAATAGTTTTTTTAAAGATCTTTTTTCCCTCCTATTTCTGATACCATTTCAAAACATGTACATGAAATTAAAACATAGAAATATAAAAAAATCTTATGGAAATTATTCTCATTTTTCATTTTTAATCATTTTCACACAATTTGAAATGCTGTATATGTGAAGGAATGCAACTCTCATATTTGCCAATTTTTTTCTTTTATTTAACTCCGTCCTTCTTTTTCAAAATTAGACAAGAATGATGTCGATGAGTTTATTCTTGTGGAAGTTTTTCAAAGAACGTGGTACATATATCACTGACTGTTAAAGGGCTGTTAAAAAAAAATTCGATAACAACGGCCAGATCACTGTTCAGTCATTAAAAAAAGACACCAAATAATTATCATAGCTGTCAACGGAAGCTGTTAATAAAAATCTTGCTTTTAAGTAACGATTTGTAATGCAAGCTATCACAATTTTACCACTCTACCATTCTTTGTTAATGCTTCGTGAAATGTTAAAGCCTGTCCCGCTTGAAATAACCGATGAGATTGCTCGTTCCAGTTTAACCATATCGATTGCGCTATCCGAGAGGAAACAGGCAGTCCTAGCTACGTGCTCCGCTTTTGCGATCTTTATACTGAGTGGCTCGATTAAACATGGGAGACGTTTCTTCTCGGATTCCATTTGACGCGTGGTAATGACTGTAAGGACCGTCGTTTCCTGACTGCCGGGGCTTCGAGAACTTATCTCGTCCCTCGACGCTCCACGACGCGGCGTGGGGGCGAGAGAGATCGGCGACGGCATCGCTGCAGACGAGATTAATCGACGTCGTCCCGTCGACGTCGCCGTCTCGGTTTTATCGCTCCAACTATACCGCGTCAGATCCGTTCGAACGCTTTGTCAAGGAGGAGAAGTTTTGGCAGCGGCAGTGCGTCCCTCGTTTCTGCGGAAATGGAATATCACCGATTCGGCTCTCGTGTCAGCCACGGCAAACTTTCCGTACTTTCCGGCCAACTGCTAACGATTCCTTCCAGTCCCGCGAGCGACGAGAGCCGTTGTCTTCGTCTACGACACGAGCCCGCCCGTCCGCCGTTCCGTTCGCGAAAAGCTCCCTACCACCCCGAGCCAGCTAGAAATGTTACGTTTATTCGTAAATCGAAAGGAATGAATCGCACCACGGTACAGAACTTGTTCGAACTAAGGCTTAACGATATTCCTGCTAATGCAATTCGTTGGAGTTCGTACGTACGAATTTCCTACATAGGTATATATCAAGAGAAGTTCCGCTCTACTGAATTATTTAACTCCGCTGAGACGTTGATATTCATTTCTTCAACGTAAAACTTTTTTTGACAAGTTACCGAAAACTTTTTAAAGGCTATATACGTATTAGTTTTATTGTTTCTCTTATTTTATTTTATTATCTTTTTTAGGCTAAATTATTTTAATTTTACACAAACATTTATCACTATCGCTCATTAAATCTTGAATATACGGACGTATACGATGTGTAAATGTATGTAAGAATTCATGGTGCATTGTACTCGGGTCCGCGTGGGTTCGCTAAGGCCAAATGACTGTATGAATCAGTCATCCTTGCAGGAAGTGCTAAAAAGAAACGCCATCAATAAGTCTTGTTATTTTTCCGTTCGGAATTATCTTTTCAATCGATTTCTTCCAAGAAACGATATATGTCAGAATATTAAGTTTATAAAAACATCCCTACAAATAATATTGCTGAAATGTAGGAAGTGGTAAAATGATGGAATAACCCAAAATTTAGTCTCAGTCGATGCGACATTTCCGGAAAAACAACACGATTTCGATGTGCTCTACTTTAAATATAACTGTGGATCGATTTTCATCATTATTAAATCTTCACTCCTTTCTGTTTGGAGAAAAACGGTTTTTATATCTCTCCTCTCGTTCATCGCAGATAGGTAAAAACGACGATTTTATTGAATGAGAAGGAACAGTTTCTGTGCCCTAAATCACACCGCGGGTAGTCCAGCCGTTCCGCCGGAAAGGGCCTCATAACTTCACGCACCCGGCCACCCTCCTATCCCGAACACCCCTTTTTACCGCGGCTCAAACCTGCGGCCTCGCCCTTTCCATTTTCTCAACGCCGGAACAGCCGGGCACATGAAATATTAACTTCGGCGCTATTCCGGATGTCAGGCAGAAAAAAAAAAGGATGAGCAGAAAAGAATGGCGGGGCGCCACTCCGGCATTAACAATTCCGCCGACACATATCATTGTCATTATAATATCAGATCTCCTGGAAATGTTTCTCTTTTTTTTCCCCCCCATCTCTCGCTAACATCCTGACGCGCGTGGGCGTACAAAGAGATCAGAATTATTCTCTCGCAAATGTTCTTTCACGTTGATATTAGCTGCACACACACATACACACGCCGACATGGAGGAAATTTGTTGTCTAAGCTTGTTCGATAAACAACCATACGTTTGCTGAAAGCGGCCGGGAAACTCCGAATGGACTGGTCATCCACATAATAACCAGTGATAAATTCTAAACCATGTATATCCCTGCTTTCTATCGTGGTGAGTCTGAGCACCACGAAACTCTGATGCGACCCTGCCCTGGCGAAATTATGCGAAACGAGATAACTTTACGCTTCCGTATTTCGCAACTCGTTTCATTACAAACACGAGAAGACAGCGGTAATGTATGCAACTTTCTACGACAAAGTAAGGACGATGATTACGTAAGTATCGGTAAAGCAAAAATTATACAAGCGGACGTGATTACGGCAAAATACACGGAAAATAAGAAAACGCGCAGGCAACATCAAAGTTAGTAAAAATTAGTAAAAAACCGTTTCCATGAGGTAATCTCTCTCTCTCTCGAGCGAAGGAAATTTCCTTCCTAGCTGCTTACTTCTGGTGAATTACCAAAAGCACGGTAGAACTTTTGTCGTAGCACGCTCATTCTGACGATGAAATACAACATCCGTTTGTGGACTTCGCCGCGACGGCGACTGCGATTCAACCGACCAGCTCGGTCAAGATGCAATTAAATCTGCAAAGCGGGCTGCAGTGAATTCACAACAAGCCATTCATTTTAAATTCATGAAAATGTAATGACTCCCCGCACGGATATGAAAAATGAGGTAAATGGTAAACGTATTTAGAAGAAAATTGACAAATCAGGAAAAACTGACAAGTGCATAATGACGAGAAAGAGAAATATTGTTTGACATTTTTTCAACGTTAAATAAAATTTTTCTATGGAAAATAATATCGCGTTTGCAAACAATACAGAAAAATAGAGAAATATCTCTATTAAACGATCGACGAAATTTATTCCGATGGACACTACAATGTAATCTTTGTAATGTAAACTATACGATTTAAAAAAACAACTTTCAAATTTTCAATCATTATCTCACGCAAAAGCAAGAATGTAAAATCTTTAAAAAATTTTATAATCTTGAACAAATACAGTTTTATCGATAATATATTTACCTTTGTTCAAAAATAATTTTCATCATTAAAACAATCATATTGCACTCTTTAAATAATTATTATAATATTAGAATAAAAGAATTATATATATATATATATATATATATATATATATATATATATATTCTGTTGAAATTTAAGATTATCAATTCCCTTAAAAAACATTTTATATTCTTGCTTACATACAAAACAATGATTGTTAAATTGATACAAAAAATGATATTAATTTTTTTCTGTACATAGATTTTCAGTATTGACGGCATGTACGTCGAAACGTTACTCCGAAGATCCTCTTGCTACTTCTGGCGGGAGTTTCTTCAGTTGAGAAATTTAAGTCGAGTTAATCCCGGTCGCGAGATGACATCCGCTTGTGAGAGACGTCACCGCGGAGGTCGCGTCGCGGACGTCAACGGCGAGAAGACGACCTGAGACGGCTCGTCGGTCAAGTCGCAATTAAATCGACGGGGGCGCGCCGCCACCGGAGGAGAATCGCCGAGACGGATTTTAGAGAGAGGAGAGACAGGGCGACGGGTGGCGCACGGTGGCGCCCGCGGGGTTTGCAAATAAGGTTAGTTAGCGGCAACGCGTGTATAATTGGGACGCCGACGCCGTCAACAACGAGGCCTCGCACATCCCACGGCCAAGTTATAATGAACAGGGGTTCAAGCCGAGGCCGCGCGCGGGACGAGACGCCGTCTACACCTTCTAGGCGCTTAGCAGAACGCGTAAGGGGGACAGGGAGAGAAAGAGAGAGAGAGAGAGAGAGAAGAGATGAGCGGCTTAGCTGCGCTTCACGCTTGCGTGCACATCCGTCGCGACGGCCACCACCGCCGGAACAGTCGGAGGCGTCTTCCACCTCCGCGTCGCGGAGCGCATCCGCGCTTAATCGACGAACTTTATCGAAGTTGGCGGAACTTCCGCCGTCGCCGCCGCTACGAGTGGTTTTCAAGCGGCTGTCGAGGAACAACGAGGAGAGAACGCCCAAAGAACACCAGGAACATCGGCAGGGAAGAGAGAGGGAGAGAGAAAGAGAGAGAGCGTCGGAGACGTCCACTACACGCGCTCGTACCTTTCTACGAATATACGTAATGCCGACGATTACGAAATAAAGCTTAGCTAAGCACATTACATCGTCGAGTACTCGTACATTCGCTCGTGACTGAAATGACAATCCGCCTCGGTTTCTCACCTCGTCGGCTGAAGCGACGACGGACTTCCGATTATGCACGGATATAACGGCGCCGCGGGATCTACGAGACCGATAACACCTGTCGCGATTTAGACAAACGGCCGGCCATTCCCAGGAATCGAAGACCCCATTGTCCGAGTAACGGACGTATTGCTCTGTCTGCATCACGTCCGCATAAGTAGTATATATCAATGTATCTTTATCAAAATATTTAAAGAAGTTATTTGTTTAATATTATCTTCATACTTATATGTTGAGCTTCACAAGTGGTCGATGAACTTATGGGAGTGGTAACTCGTCCTCGTTTCATATAAATCCACGCAATAGGAACCACGTGATATGAGCAACGTGATACGAGCAGGTTTGAAGAAGTCTTCAGCTTTAGCAGATCTTGGAAGAAGCCTTCATCCAAGAGCGTGGCTCACCTCGGGAATGGAGTCTGCTTTATTTCACGGGCGTTTCCTGCAACGGACGTAGCGGCTGAGCCGACGGGAAAGGGGGGGATGGGGGAGGAATCGCCCTCTCGAGACTGGATTGACACTTTAATGAACGAGAAAGACCTTCGGTCTGTATCGATTGTCGCGAAAGGGAAAGCGACGGAGAAAAAGAGCCGAGGCGCGCGGAGGAAATCGAGCGCCCGAGAGGCGATAATGTCTAGTGCCGTGGCGCGTAATTGCCTTCGTTTCGAGTCGGCCTCGATATCGTGGGGAGAGCGGCTAGAACGAAGGGCAAAGAGCCTTCGAGCAAAATGGCGATAACCCCCGAAGCAGAGGCTGTGTCCCATTACTCGAAGAGATCGCTCTTAACGGGAAAACGTCGCGGATCGCCTTGCGCGGAAGTCCGACGGGCGCGACTTAATTCGCCGGATTTATTTACGTCGTATACGTCGTCGGATTTTACAACACCGAGAAGTAGAGAGAAGTAAGCATGAACTACGGCGCTGGACGGATTAAGGGATCACTCGCTGCCACTGCGGCGTCCGGCGGGAAACGCGAAACTTTATTTTCACGCAAGCTGCTTAACGCGAGAGAGAACAGGAGCCTGACAGTAAATATATCAATGTATTAGGGGATAAATACAGTTCTCTCGTTGAGGGAAATAAGAGCGCGGTTGAAGAACGGTTTTTATTTCGTAATCGTGATACGGGGACTCCCTCCCCGCGGTTGGGATTGTATCCTCCGGAGGAAATAATGACGATATCATCACGTAATATTTGCACGAAACTGCAGAGTAAATACAGCGTACAAGTTCCAAACTTCTTCCTAACTCCTACCTAAACCGAGCTCGAAGTTTGCTAACGATACAGAAGCGATGCATAGGTATAGCGAGCTGTGTTACTCAAGGGAACATTCACAACGTGGTGCAGCTCCAATAAAGTCAGTCCGCAGATTTGGTCGTAAGAATTAATATTCGGAACAAGCTACGTCGAGCCTCGTCCCTCGCCTCGTATTCCCGAGGGCCTGGAATTATTTCGAATCATTCGGCGTGAAATCCTTATTACGCGCATAAGTCACTCGCGACGGCGAATGAAATCACTTGAATCACATTAAATTACCGTTGCGCACGCGGATCGGGGCAAGTCGGCTTGAAACGGAATCGCGTATAATTTTTTGCAGACGCTCGAATAAAACCGTCTCGTTTCCTCTACGAGGCAGCCGGTTTGTTTCTCCTCGTTCAGATCGCCGACGCGCACGAATGCGATGTTCACGATTGGTCGTTGAGCTTAAGGCTTAGCTTTTAAGCTTCCTTACGTACGACGGCCTTAACACGTCGCGCGCGTTCGCCCGGGATCCTCTTCTGTAGATGCGCACTCGTGAGTCGAGTGAGCGTCTCTCTCGAGAGGATTGTGGCTTTTCTCGTCGTCCTCCATCCTGCTCCCCTCGGCCCTTTGCCTTACACTCGAGGCCGATGGTACTACTACTTCTGCTGCTGCTGCTACCACCGGCTGCACCGAGAGGATGCAGAGAGAAAAGGGTGCGGACGAATGCGCGGAGCGAGAGAGCGAGCAAATCACTTTGCCGCTGAATCATATATACGTGCCCACCCTGCATCCCTGCGTCCCCCGATAGCGCCGCCGTCGCTATCACCCTGTTTACCGGCTTACGAGGCGACTTGAAACGAATCTGTGGCTGGTAGAGCCGAACTCTTTGCGGATTCCAGGCTGCTTCACGAGCGAGCGGTTGAATGCCGACCCGTGAAGATTTCAGACATCAGGTCGATGAACATCTCGACTGCAGCTCTTCGAGAAGACGAAACAGAATTCAGTTTTCACGAGAGGTAGTTTAGAGATCGCCTCTACGTTCTAATAAATAAGAAAAAGGCAGTGTGTCGAGAAACTAGAAGTAAAAGATGTTGCTGCACATAGAATTACACACTTACTTATTGCCAATCATTTTAAAAGAACTATATATAATACTGTCTTAAAACAAAAATATTTCTAGAGATTTACACAAAAATATCATTGAAATTAAACAGCCCATTTGACAATTGCACTTGAACTTGCTCTATCACAAAATATAAAAACTATATAACACAATATATGTAATATATTTAAAAATATTTAAAAATATATTGATTCATAAATAAATTCAGTTTTATTTTAAATAAAACTGAATTTTAAATAAAAGTAAACATTTATATTTAGAAAATATTACAATAAATACATATATATATATATATATATATATATATATATATATATATACTTTACTTCGGATTGATTCGTAAATATATAAGTTGGGCTAAAAACAGATATTTATTGCAATAAATAAAATAATTAAAAATCACAAATAATACCTATTAAATAATATCTCAAAAGAAATACTTCAATAGGTAACTATCTCTACAGCAATTTACATATTTACAAATCAAACTAAAGTAAAAATATAAAATAAAACATAGAAAAAAAATACACAAAGTAGTGAATACAAATATGTAAAAATAAAAAATATATAAAAAACTTTTTAAAGAATTTTGAGAAAAAGCAATCAGTCGATTGTTCGTTATGACAAAATACTTCCAGTCAAATTTGGTGGAAATCGTATTTTGCGTGTAGGCGTGAGGCGCATGAAAAGATAAAAGTTAATTAAATAAATGTTTATAACAATTAGGAAAATGCACGTTCTCTCGCGAATAATCGATCGGTCGATTATACGTTACGAAAAGATATTTCCAGCCAAATTTGGAGGAAATCGTATTTTGCGTGTAGGCGTGAGGCGCATGAAAAAATAAAAGTTAATTAAATAATTATTTATAACAATTAGGAAAATGCACGTCCTCTCGCGAATGATCGATCGGTCGATTATACGTTACAAAAAGATATTTCCAGCCAAATTTGGAGGAAATCGTATTTTGCGTGTAGGCGTGAGGCGCATGAAAAGATAAAAGTTAATTAAATAATTATTTATAACAATTAGGAAAATGCACGTCCTCTCGCGAATGATCGATCGGTCGATTATACGTTACGAAAAGATATTTCCAGCCAATTTTGGAGGAAATCGTATTTTGCGTGTAGGCGTGAGGCGCATGAAAAGATAAAAGTTAATTAAATAATTATTTATAACAATTAAGAAAATGCACGTCCTCTCGCGAATGATCGATCGGTCGATTATACGTTACGAAAAGATATTTCCAGCCAATTTTGGTGGAAATCGTATTTTGCGTGTAGGCGTGAGGCGCATGAAAAGATAAAAGTTAATTAAATAATTATTTATAACAATTAGAAAAATGCACGTCCTCTCGCGAATGATCGATCCGTCGATTGTACGTTACGAAAAGATATATCCAGCCAAATTTGGAGGAAATCGTATTTTGCGTGTAGGCGTGAGGCGCATGGAAAAATAAAAGTTAATTAAATAATTATTTATAACAATTAGGAAAATGCACGTCCTCTCGCGAATGATCGATCGGTCGATTATACGTTACGAAAAGATATTTCCAGCCAATTTTGGTGGAAATCGTATTTTGCGTGTAGGTGTGAGGCGCATGAAAAGATAAAAGTTAATTAAATAATTATTTATAACAATTAAGAAAATGCACGTCCTCTCGCGAATGATCGATCGGTCGATTATACGTTACGAAAAGATATTTCCAGCCAATTTTGGTGGAAATCGTATTTTGCGTGTAGGCGTGAGGCGCATGAAAAGATAAAAGTTAATTAAATAATTATTTATAACAATTAGAAAAATGCACGTCCTCTCGCGAATGATCGATCGGTCGATTATACGTTACGAAAAGATATTTCCAGCCAATTTTGGTGGAAATCGTATTTTGCGTGTAGGCGTGAGGCGCATGAAAAGATAAAAGTTAATTAAATAATTATTTATAACAATTAGGAAAATGCACGTCCTCTCGCGAATGATCGATCGGTCGATTATACGTTACGAAAAGATATTTCCAGCCAAATTTGGAGGAAATCGTATTTTGCGTGTAGGCGTGAGGCGCATGGAAAAATAAAAGTTAATTAAATAATTATTTATAACAATTAGGAAAATGCACGTCCTCTCGCGAATGATCGATCGGTCGATTATACGTTACGAAAAGATATTTCCAGCCAATTTTGGTGGAAATCGTATTTTGCGTGTAGGTGTGAGGCGCATGAAAAGATAAAAGTTAATTAAATAATTATTTATAACAATTAAGAAAATGCACGTCCTCTCGCGAATGATCGATCGGTCGATTATACGTTACGAAAAGATATTTCCAGCCAATTTTGGTGGAAATCGTATTTTGCGTGTAGGCGTGAGGCGCATGAAAAGATAAAAGTTAATTAAATAATTATTTATAACAATTAGAAAAATGCACGTCCTCTCGCGAATGATCGATCGGTCGATTATACGTTACGAAAAGGTATTTCCAGCCAATTTTGGTGGAAATCGTATTTTGCGTGTAGGCGTGAGGCGCATGAAAAGATAAAAGTTAATTAAATAATTATTTATAACAATTAAGAAAATGCACGTCCTCTCGCGAATGATCGATCGGTCGATTATACGTTACGAAAAGATATTTCCTGCCAATTTTGGTGGAAATCGTATTTTGCGTGTAGGCGTGAGGCGCATGAAAAGATAAAAGTTAATTAAATAATTATTTATAACAATTAGGAAAATGCACGTCCTCTCGCGAATGATCGATCGGTCGATTATACGTTACGAAAAGATATTTCCAGCCAAATTTGGAGGAAATCGTATTTTGCGTGTAGGCGTGAGGCGCATGAAAAGATAAAAGTTAATTAAATAATTATTTATAACAATTAGGAAAATGCACGTCCTCTCGCGAATGATCGATCGGTCGATTATACGTTACAAAAAGATATTTCCAGCCAAATTTGGAGGAAATCGTATTTTGCGTGTAGGCGTGAGACGCATGAAAAAATATAAGTTAATTAAATAATTATTTATAACAATTAGGAAAATGCACGTCCTCTCGCGAATGATCGATCGGTCGATTATACGTTACGAAAAGATATTTCCAGCCAATTTTGGTGGAAATCGTATTTTGCGTGTAGGCGTGAGGCGCATAAAAAGATAAAAGTTAATTAAATAATTATTTATAACAATTAAGAAAATGCACGTCCTCTCGCGAATGATCGATCGGTCGATTATACGTTACGAAAAGATATTTCCAGCCAATTTTGGTGGAAATCGTATTTTGCGTGTAGGCGTGAGGCGCATGAAAAGATAAAAGTTAATTAAATAATTATTTATAACAATTAGGAAAATGCACGTCCTCTCGCGAATGATCGATCGGTCGATTATACGTTACAAAAAGAGATTTCCAGCCAAATTTGGAGGAAATCGTATTTTGCGTGTAGGCGTGAGGCGCATGAAAAGATAAAAGTTAATTAAATAATTATTTATAACAATTAGGAAAATGCACGTCCTCTCGCGAATGATCGATCGGTCGATTATACGTTACGAAAAGATATTTCCAGCCAAATTTGGAGGAAATCGTATTTTGCGTGTAGGCGTGAGGCGCATGAAAATATAAAAGTTAATTAAATAATTATTTATAACAATTAGGAAAATGCACGTCCTCTCGCGAATGATCGATCCGTCGATTGTACGTTACGAAAAGATATATCCAGCCAAATTTGGAGGAAATCGTATTTTGCGTGTAGGCGTGAGGCGCATGGAAAAATAAAAGTTAATTAAATAATTATTTATAACAATTAGGAAAATGCACGTCCTCTCGCGAATGATCGATCGGTCGATTATACGTTACAAAAAGAGATTTCCAGCCAAATTTGGAGGAAATCGTATTTTGCGTGTAGGCGTGAGGCGCATGAAAAGATAAAAGTTAATTAAATAATTATTTATAACAATTAGGAAAATGCACGTCCTCTCGCGAATGATCGATCGGTCGATTATACGTTACGAAAAGATATTTTCAGCCAAATTTGGAGGAAATCGTATTTTGCGTGTAGGCGTGAGACGCATGAAAAGATAAAAGTTAATTGAATAATTATTTATAACAATTAGGAAAATGCACGTCCTTTCGCGAATGATCGATCGGTCGATTATACGTTACGAAAAGATATTTCCAGCCAATTTTGGAGGAAATCGTATTTTGCGTGTAGGCGTGAGGCGCATGAAAAAATAAAAGTTAATTAAATAATTATTTATAACAATTAGGAAAATGCACGTCCTCTCGCGAATGATCGATCGGTCGATTATACGTTACGAAAAGATATTTCCAGCCAAATTTGGAAGAAATCATATTTTGCGTGTAGGCGTGAGACGCATGAAAAGATAAAAGTTAATTGAATAATTATTTATAACAATTAGGAAAATGCACGTCCTTTCGCGAATGATCGATCGGTCGATTATACGTTACGAAAAGATATTTCCAGCCAAATTTGGAGGAAATCGTATTTTGCGTGTAGGCGTGAGGCGCATGAAAAAATAAAAGTTAATTAATAAATATTTATAACAATTAGGAAAATGCACGTCCCCTCGCGAATGATCGATCAGTCGATTGTGCATTACAACAAGATATTTCCAGTCAAATTTGATAGAAATTGTATTCTGCGTTTAGGCGTAAGGCGCAAAAAACAATAAAAATTAATTTTACAAATATTTATAACAATTAGAAAAATGCACGTCCTCTCGCAAATGATCGATCAGTCGATTGTACGTTACAACGAGATATTTACAGTCAAATTTGGTAGAAATCTTATTTTGCGTTTAGGCGTAAGGCGCAAAAAACCATAAAAATTAATTTTACAAATATTTATAACAATTAGGAAAATGCACGTCGCCAAAAATTTATAACAATTGGTAAACTACAAGTGTTGTCGCAAATGATCGATTATGTATTATAATGACTACACCCTATGCAAATTTTTCAAAGTTCGTTAAAAATCTCATAACCAGGGAATTTTTAACGTTTGATTGAATGGTGCCTCCTAGAAACGCCTATATGACTTTCGGCCTTGGCCGCTCGGCGTTTGGCTGCTAGCTTCAGCTACATAATTTAATTAAAAACAATAAAATTTGACAATTAAAAAAAGTAAGTTTAACTCTAATTTAGCTCATTATTTATTAACGGTATTGTATATTAAAATAGTCGCTACTTTTAAAATAAATGAAAATTAGAAATGCATTGGTATCATCTAGATCGATTCAAAAAAAAGATACTTCACACAACATGCAAATAATAGATATATATATAATAAGCATTTTTTTTAATATATAGATATTAAATAAAACAATACATTGTGCTATATTAATGTCAATGATTAAATAATTGTTGAGAGAAATTACTAAATATAATTACTTTTTAATAACTTGAGAAAGTTAATAAACGGATAATACTCAATTGATAGCGTGGATCCCATCGAAACTCCTAATATCCAACTTAGGAAGCAAACGAGATAAAATTATCAAGTTTATCGACGAATATCTCGACGTAAGTCCATGAAGAGAGAATCTGGACGATCATTACAATAGTGGTAGAGACAATATTCGCGACAATCGAATCCGTTTCGCAGTTGCGGAGACGCAACGGCTGCAGAAAAATCTCTCTCGATTCCAACCAGTCGAGTCAAAAGTACGTGGGACCGAGACAAAGGGACAACGACGAAAAACCACAAGGAGAAAACGAGATAGAGCGTTCAGGCAGTCAGTCTCTCTCACGAGTTTCAATCCGATAGGCACTCCGCGAGCGGAAGGGAAACGTCGTCGAAGCGATTTGTAAGCTGATTTTAATGTCGCGTTTACAGAGCCCCATAGGGCGCTTTGGGGAATCCCTTTTGCCCCCCTCGATTCTTCCCTGGTTCTTTCCATCGTCCTTCGTCGTCGATCCGACGCGTCGGCGAATTTCTGCCCGAGGGTTGCTCCTCGCGTTTTCGACGAACGCTTTACTCGCGCGCGTCTCGCGTTTCACCGCTCCCCCTGACTGTACCCCACGACCACCCTCTTCTTCCTCAACGCGTCCGCTCCGTCCTCTTCGTCACTCCGCTTCGTCATCCCGTCAGTGTTTTTCGATAATAAATCACGTTTCGGGCTTTTCTCGTTACGCACGACTTCACCTCAGATAAGGTCAACCCCAGGGTCATTAGAGGGTCATTAAGGCGACGCTAATGAATGCAGCGCGAAGGATTGATTCTACCACGCGTAAGGGCGCCTGCTGGCTACGCTACGACTCTACGTCCGGATCTTTGCGCTCCCGTCGTTCCCTGTCAGAGCAGAGAGATGAATCTGGAACTGCGAAGGCTTGCTTGCGTAATGAGATGATGAGATTCTCAAAATCCTGAAGCACGTTAAAGAGCCGTGCTTATCACATAATCCAAACGTTGAATTACGGGAATTACTTTCATATGATTACAGTAAAAAATATTAATCTTCTCATATATTTTTCTGACGTTAATTCTACTTTCTAAAAATTCACCTACATAATTAAGAAATTTCTTTCATTTTTTCTACTTTGTAGAACAATGTTTACAATATTTAAATGTAAAAAAAATCTTATTCAATATTATTCTAAACTACCAAATTTTCAACAGAACCGTATTAAACTTGAATCAGCATCTGGGTGAAAATTTACCTACAATAGCGAGATAAACATGATAGGTATGATAATGGTATAATAGCGACAAGCTTACCTGGCAGGTGCGATCGCGACGATTTATCAACGTGCTCTTTATAAAGATACACGATCCTCGATGGTACAATAAAGGGCAACGATAAGTGATAATGTCGTATCGAGGACGTACGTCGTAACGCATGGAATGTCAACGACGTAAAGTGGCTTCGATTCCCGGCCCTCGTTCCGAACCGGGCGAGCGTTCCCATAACTGTCGTGAGAACGTTTACTCGAGGTGGCTCGTATCACGTGCAGAGTAAGTTCCGCCCCGATACTCCGCTCCGCGGAGTCAGGTCTCGATGGTCTTTAAAGGTCGTCGAAGCCGTAAATTCTTATTGACACGCGGGCGTGCAAGCGCGACGGCTCGACCCGATTTTTCGCCACCGCTTCCTCTATCGAGGCGCACGCGAGATACGAGGAGAAGAAGAGGGAGGGAAAGGAGGGGGGAAAAACGCGAAGGCCTGGAAGAAATTAGATTTGCCCCCGGCTCCGTGCGTTTCCGTCATTTCGCGGGTCCTCTCGTCGTTTCCGCCGCAGAACCGGCTTTCTTCTTGTTTCCGCAGTCACGCGATCTCCTCCGGCCCTTTCTTTCCTACCCCCTTCTTTTTTTCCTGGGCGGGCGATATTTCTCTCGTCTCGCGACCGTTCATTTACACGCCGTGTGTCGGAGGATCAACCGTCGAGGAAACACGAGGAGCGAGTCGCGCCGTAGAAAATCACCGCGCGATGAAACGGACGTCGAGGCCGACGCTTTACAGATATTAAAAATCTCGTCGCCATTAATCACTCGCGCGCGCGGGGGAGGGTGCACGCCGCTACGGCTCTTTATATATCCGCGTGTCGCATGTCTCGTTTTTCGCGTCTTAATGAACGTGAACGATAATTCAATCCGACGAATTCGCCGCGGACGGTACGACACCGGAGTGAACGCGTTACTTCAATGTCGCTGATTTAAAATTTTGCTACTTTAATTTGACAGATATTCAATTAAGGTTATCTACAATCTCGGGGCGCCTCCTCTCGTGACCTCTTCGCGAGAGGCCAGGAAGGGGTAGTAGCAAAGTACGAGGTTCCTTCGACGCTGAAAGAAGTTAAATTGGCTCTTCCACGGTCGTCAGTCACTCGACTTTTTCGTCGTTTCATTTGTCCTCCCGCGTCCTTTTTTATTCATCTTCAACGTCACGAAAGATGAGTTGAAGCGATAAAAAATAATTTCAACGATATTGATATTGTTAGTAGAATAAACATTTTTATGATACAAAAAGGATGACAATTGCATCGATCGCCTCGTCACTTTACGTTCTATTTACACCTAATGATGTGTTAAACGTTTAACTGTACTCTGATCAATTATTTTAATATCCATCTATTCTTCCATCACATGTCCATTTCCACCAATAATAAACCTTAATGCCGCTTATTAATTCAATATCCAATATCGATGACCATTTCCCATCCTTAATCGTCAAATTACGTTTCAATTTCGACGAATCTATACCCGCGTAATGGATATTTTATTTCTCTAATACTTTTACGTCATGAGTTTCTTTGGTATAGTCCGCTCTCCCGCTTTTTCTTCCCCGCATCCGCGTCACTTTCATCGATCGACACGTCTCCCATTTCATCGGACACTTTTTCGGTTCCGCGTTCTCTCGCTCGACGGGCACGTGACTCGCTGGATCATACTTCCGGTCTGTGAGCGGGGGTACAGCAGCCCCCTTCCTCGTATTGCAACACAATGCCGACATATATATATGTGTATACGTAGCCCAAAGCGAGCAACGCTGGCTCATCGGTTTCCTCGGACTTCCACAAGCGATTCAAGGGTATCGGGATGGCAGGTTGACTTCACCGCACTCCGGCTGCCCTTGTCGAGGCGTACTTCCTGACTGTGAGTCATAGATCAACTCAACCCCGAGGGATCAGACAAGCATCGAATACTTACCCCCGCATGTCTCTTGTGTCTCTTGTACGAACATCCACGCAACACATATATATCTATATATATACGTATATATGTCCCTCTAGCGCTTCTACTGTCAAATTCTCCGTTCCTAAGAGAGCATATTGATTTCCTTAAAGGTCGATATCTCTTGGATACAAATTTCTCTTGATTTATGTACGGAGAGAACGGTCTTACTAAAGTATCTAAATATTTTGCTCAATACAAATCAATCAAAAATTTAATTTTACTAGACCATCAAAATGATTATGTAAAATGCTTAAAGTTACTAAAATATCAAAACATTCTGTAGCCTCATGCTTGAATCTTCATCACAATTACTTTTTCATGATTTAACAAAATTATTTTTCAGATTTTCAGATCTTTATCCAGCTTCCCAGATACTTCATCAAATAATTGGTATAATTAAAAGCCACAATTTTTTAAGGAAAGATAAGTTATTTAACAACCAAACCTTAGAATATTGTTCTAATATTGACACAATTACATTTCACAATTATAAGTTAAATTTATGCATCAATATTTACTGCGAATTATCAAAATGCTGTCTGTTTCGCATAAACATGTAGAAGATACTAATCAAATGTAATAAGACAGTCTCATATAAAGACGATTTTAAATCGACAGCTGCAAACAAAAAATCCTGCGTCGCCATTTCCTTTCGTAATACTGAGTCTTTAACTGATTTTGCCGTAATTTAAAAAATAAAATGTGAAGTAAATTAAAAATGGTTTACCCCCCTATTGCCCCCTACTGCATCCCGTTCATTTTGCGGGACCCCGGCAAATATTTGCGCGCACCTATACATTTCCTGCCAAATATTTGTAGGCAGCTGCGTCGTCGAATGAACTATTCACATCAACCATTTTTCGCGATGAAAGCGCCCGCGTTTTTTAACAGCCCTCGCCGATAGCAGTTCACTGATGCATTGTAAACGAATATTTCTCGCGCAAATTTTTTGTGTACACTCTAAAATAAATCGCTTTGAAATATTTGATTAAAATCTACTTATACCGCTAATACTATTAAAGCAATATAACTCTTTTTTTCATTTGGACGAATCAGTTTTCCACATAAAGAAAATCGAAAAAAATTCACTCTGAAAAGATTGATTTTTTCATCGAAGTCCATAAAATAGTTTAACCGATGTTTTTCCTAGTTGTTTTGATGACGCCTATTTTGCCAGTTAAGCCGATACGCGCACGCATTTAGCAGTTGAAGAATATATATATATGACGAAACGCGCGCACACGTTTATGGGAGCGCAGAGAAGGGTGGAAGTGCAATAATTACGCACGTACCACGCAAGACATCGTCATCGCTGAGGAGCAACGGTGCAGACGTTTTATTGCGAGGTGCCATCCTAATTTTAGCCGGCTATATTTCTGTACATCCGACAACTATCCTCTCGACGACGACAACGACGACGGGTAGGCCCTGGGTGTACGCCTCCATTCGTCGACGAACGAACGATGATAGTCGACGAGAGTTGCGAACCTACACGTGTTCCATATTCGAGAAGCGGCCTTTCTCTCAGATCTCGACGCGGCGTGTTACGTTGTCAAACACATGGCGTTTAATGCTCGCGGTATTGCTTACGGGTCAGAGGAGCGGGGCCCTTTAATCTTCCGGAGCGAAGCCAACCAGCGGTTTTTCTGTTCCGGGCGAGTTAATTGTTCCGCTCGCAATCCGCCAATTCGGAGTATCGAACGGTTCTTGGAAAACCACTTGTGCCCGTCGAAAGAGAGAAAGAGAGGGACAGAGAGAAATGCCTCGCGAGAGTCATATGCATAGACGAGAAGATCAGGAGTTTGGATGCGGGAGGGGAGGATGGTAGTATTTATCAATAAAAATTCAAACATGTATCGTCTTAATATTAATTCACACTAATTATGTGAACATAATGGGACTAATTACAATCTTACACTCTTTCGGGTGCCATAATATCGCTCTTTGAGTTTTTTTCCTAAATGAATAATGGCGACCAACGAGTGATGAACGACGTTTCGCAACTCCAAGTTGCCTCGCACTTGCCCGCGGAAAGCCTTTCCCGGAATTCTTCGGCCGTGGTTATTAATTTCGGACGGCCCGCGCACGTTTACTTACTCGAGTTCCTTAACAATGCCATCATGACGCAGCCCGTCCTCCGGAATATTCTATGTGTCACCACTAATTAGAACACACTGAGTCACAGTGCTATAGCGGCAGTGGTCCCGCCGATCTCGCTCAAACTTGCTGTAGCTAACACGCCTGCGGAAGGCAGTCATGGAAACTGTTACGCTGCGAGACCCTGTGGCCCTAATGTTCCTCCGGCGTGCATAATAAGTCGCCCGTTTACCTGGGAAAGAGCAGTGGCGCCGGTCGTTCGTCGTCAGGTATCCCAGTATCCCTAAGTCGCCGAGGAGTCGAGGCGACGATCAATTAAGCGCAGCCCGCAAAGTGCTAAGACGTTTATGGCCGACATCTTATTATACACCGAGCAGATGGGGGGGTGCGACTGGCGCGACTGAGCCGGGTTCGTCGTCCTCCTCGAGCGGCTGCTCGCGATCACAAGCGACGAACTGTCGAAGAAGCGGAACCCGTGAAGCCCCAGCGGGACGCGACTGTCTCCAGCCGGATATCTTACAAGATTCGGTTAGGGTAATCTCGATGCGATCCCGCCGCTTTGATAACGACGGCTTGACGGAATTAGTACTCGTTAGGCGTACGCGATTGAGCCATCGTCGAGCGTAACCACTCGCAGAAACCATTGGGAATACCGCGGAAATATCGACGGTGTTACCGAGACGCAACGTCCGCTATTTTCTCGCAAAACCACCGCGAGAGGGGATCTAAAGACGACGCGTGCGGGATAGCTTGGTACGGAAAAAAGCGGTGTAATCGTAGGAAAAAAACAATGCATCTTCGTAGATTAAGGGAGGAGGATCGGTCGCGTTCTCTGGCAAAAATTGCTATCTAAATCATAAGATTCCGTGTGGATACACTGGCGCGCGCGAGCGAGGAGGACAATGCGCGGCGTGGGAGAGAGAAACTGAGCTCGCCGACCATTTGCGCGGTCCACGGGGCAGCCCCGCTTATCCGGCGACCGTCGTAAATCAGCTCGGGAATAAATGAAAACTCGGGTTCCGCTCCGCGAGCGAGTTACCCCCTCGGTCCAGGAGGAGCCACGCGAGCATTCACGAGAGTGGTCCGGACTCGAAACGTACATACGCGGCCGTGGCCAAGGTTCCGGCGCGATATTAAGCCCCGGATATCACCCTCGAGAAAATTCGACGTGGCTTTCTTATTATTATACCGGTGAAACTACGTACGCGCTTCTCGTTAGGCGCGGATCCCTCGCGTTTCTCTGCGCGCCGGCCGCCGGATTAAATCTTTTTGCAAGTTTAATCAACCGCGCCGCCACTCTCTCCGGGCTCTCCAGAACGTCGGTGCTCCAGAATGTCGCCCGGGGCAATCGTTTACGGTCATTGTCGGCCCGGGTGCGGACAACACCGCGTGCTTAATATGCACGCGCAAAGACCCGCGTCAAATAGTTAATTAAAGTTAATGCATGCAGGCTCGCGAAGTTATTATCCCTAGGCGCGTCAGCTGGTGCATGACCCGATGCCGCAGGACTTTGCCTACTTACTGACTGCAGTCGTCGGCTGTATCGGCAGATCGCGCGCCTCCGCTCCTTTTTTCCTCTCTTTTTTTTTTTTTAAGCCCAGTGTCACTGCAACAACTCACCGGGACGTAGAATTGAAGTTGGTTCGAGCTGATGTCGATGACTGTAAATATTTCAGACTTGCGTGTCGCGCAAGAGGCACCTCGAGTTCTAACCCTCGGGCTAAAAAAAATTTGCTCTCAAACGCATAATTTTTAATTCAAGACTTTTGCATCGATTCGTTATTAACATTCGTTACTATACCACTGAGAAACGAGACAGTAATTTTAATAGTGTGATAATAATTAATCATTCTTCAATATTAAACTATGCATGAATTTTAAGTAATTATAAAGCAAAATAATAAAAGCAAACATTTTTCAAATAAAGTATTACGACTTTCAAATAGTGTTAGATTTCAAGCTCGATTTTTAGCGAAGGAAAAACGAATCCGATAGAAATAAAAAAATAACCAATGAGTGTAAAATATTTAGCATTATTAAAGGTATGCATAAACAATTTAGGTTTTATACCTTAATTACCACTCGTTCTTTTACCTTTCTTTCGCGTTCTTAAGAGCCTTCTATTTCTCAAAAAAAACTTGTTAAAAGGAATTATTATTTTTTCCGCCCAGAAACATAATTCGTCATTCCTATCATCAATATACGCTTTTATCGAAACTTAGGAACACGTGTACACAAATATACGAGTACTACCATCGTCGCACCACGCATCACGTCCTACAAACTCTCCTACGACACGTACATAGAGCCCTAAAGCAATAATTTATTGCAGAGATCCAACCTTTCGACGACGATTGACCCGTGGCATCTGCGGCACGAGAACTAGCGGGGCGACGAAAGGGCAAAATTTTTGACGAAAGATGACCCCGAGGTATCGGATGACCTACCCTTGGCCAAAACGATATAATCCACCTTTTCCGTACATAAACTCGATTCCACCGTAGCGGTATCACACGCACGTGTGATAAACGTTCTCGAACACAGACGTTGCTCTCGTAATGTCCACCAGGCCCTTCGAAACTCTCTCTCTCTCTCTGTCTCTCTTTCTCTCGTGTCTACCTCCATACTTCCGACCGACGGTCGGGTCTGGTTCTCGTCCTACGATACGATCTACTCGCAAGTATAATAACGCTATTATCCTAAGTCCGTGGCGTTTCCTTCTTGCCTTCTCAGGGAGTGTGCGTGGTGTTTCTGTTGGAGCGCTCTCGATTGATGGTGCTCGGACCCATCGACTCGTTTTGCGAAAATAAATACGGCGCGCACTTCCCGTCCGTCACGCTCTTGATATTACCGGAGCGAAGAGAAATGAAAGAGAGTCTTCGATAACAAAGTAGATCATAAGTCTCACTCTTTTTTTTCTCTGCCCTTTTTCGACGTAAAGAGAAATAACGATGTTGCGATCGTTGCGATTCCACTTTGATACAAATACTCGATCTAGTTACTGAATAAAACAACTTTTACCATTCCATCTTCATAAAAAAATTATAGATTGTACTTGAAGATCAAATATACCTATAAATTATTCAAATATACTTATATAAATTGTTATCTACAATAAAATTTTCGCGCTTTCTCATTCTGTCTCTCTTTGTAAAAGCATTTTGTTACAATGAGAAAACGTAAATTCGTAACTCTGCGCTGTTAAATAGGCTAATATTAACTTCTTCGACAACGCATCGAGGTAAGAAGAGTATGGCAGGCAATCGAGTTAGCCCGCTGGTCATCCGTAATTCGTGCTCGCAGCGACAGAAGCACCATCCCCTATTTTACTACGCGGGCCGACCACTTCGGCGCGAGACCGCCGAATTAAATTAAAACTTTCCTACCAGTTGGCTTTTGCCTCGCTGCTCTCCGCATTAAAAGTGGGTACTGAGTTAAGTTGGGATTTTAATCAGATATCCTAGATTCCCTAAAGCGTGATTCAGTTAGAAAAAAAGAAAATGGTTTTTCTTTATATTTCACATAAACTATGTAATTATGAATCAATGTGCCATCCGTCATTATATAAATATCTATTAGTTACCGCAAAGGTTTATCGCTTTAAAAAATTTAGAATTAACAGTAACTTTTATCCCGTACTTGGTTGTTCTCTCAATGTCTTTTGAAAACCAGTCTAAATATTCTAAGATTGGAAAGCCGCGTAATCAAAACGATTAAACCACAACAAGTAGTCACATTCCATTCTGATCACGGACCTCGCTGCGACAGGGAGAAGGAGCTAATTTTTTAAGACTTATCAATATTTTTAAAACATGTTCCAGACTCTGACCGCGCGCGGGTACCCTGCGAAACGAGTACCTGGACCGTTATCGAGACACACCGTGAGATATGCACCACAGAGTGGTCTGCAGGAGGGGTACGGCGGTGCAGAAAGAGGCAGAGCACGAGTCGCTCGATCCTTGGATCCTGCTGGTCTCTGGTTAAGCTCAAACGTGATAGCAGCTTATCGATTCGCGGTCCGCTTTGAATTTAGCCGAGTTATCTGACGAGCGTGAGGCATGCATCGGCTACCGGAGCGATCGGAGCATCTGTTCGAGTTCCTCAAGTTCTCCAGCAGCGCGTCCTCCCCCCCGACTCTGCCAGCCTGTCTGTCTATCTGCGGAGAAGATCTGTATGCGTGCACTCGAGCGATGACACACGTACTCGTCATACTTGGAAGGCGGTCGCTCAAGTGATGCTCGAATTCCCGATGGGAGACCTCGAATACCGACCTCCGATCCCAGTCGATATCGTTGCTCTGAATTCTACTAGATATTTTGATATAAACGGCACGTCGGAAAATAACACAAGTCGCTCCGTCGCACTTGAGACATTCTAATCAAGTCTACGAAGAAATGGAAGGAAGGAATTTAAAAAAAAAAATGTAACACATGATATCGAAGTAAATTTTTCATACTTTACGATGGCTGGCACGCTTCTCCGCGAACGAATCGCTGAGCTCGGCACGAATATGCGGGAAATGAATAATGACGTCAAATACATAATTTCTACGAGCCTCTATCGATGCTCATTAGTTAATAGCGATTAGGCAGTAAATCTCATTTGCGGCCACACATAGCGGTACCTTCAATATAATCTGGCATAATTCTACGATTAACGATAGGGAAATATTCCGCGTGCGTAATCGTTTCATTCGCCGGGATACATTACGCTCGCGTCCATGAAATTAGAGCCACAAAAAAGTCACAAAACGTGCCTCTCCCTCTCTTAAAAAAAGATCCTGAATGCGGTCCTTTATGTACGCGACACCAAGACAACCCGTCAAAAACGGCCGATAAATACGGTTATCGTAACGTAACTTTGACGACCTCTATAATTCCGTAATGACGCGGCGCGAGCGTTACAGCGCCGTAAAATTTAAGATGACAATCTCGTAACAATCCACGCTTTTCCGCAGCGTCGTTTAACATTAAATTTTGCTTCAAAACACGTAAAAGGAGACATCGCTTCAGGACTCTGACGTCAGGACAGTTTCTTCTACGCGTTTAAAGTTTGATTTCCATGAGTCAGGGAATCCCGGAAATAGCACGGATAAGAAAAGCCACCTGAAGAAAGGCATGTAGATTATTATTCTAATAATTTCAACTTTTAATTGATTCTCCCACATTGTGGCATATCAATTATTTACAAGTGGACAGCTTTCAAACCACAAAGTTCGAGCATTTTCTGCTAACCTGCCTTCGCTCTTCGCCTGGATCCCCAGCTCGCTGGCACCACCTCCGATAGGCGACACTTATCCAATCTACGATCAACGTCGGCCAGCGGCGCGTCGGCACGTGTGTATCCGAGTTTCCGCGGGTCAGTCGCCGACGCGAAAGAAGCGCGTCCGCAGCCCCGCCGGCCATTAGAGGTAATAAGCTTCGAGAGTCTTAAATAACGCGAGGGCACCGCGGTAGATGACAGTTATGACAGGCACGGCCCATTGTTCTCGGGTACCAGTAATTATTGGAGTTGCGGCAGTAGCATTACAGCGAGCATTACTGGGACACACGGAGAGAGAGAGAGCGTATTTCTGCCGCCTCACCTATCCGCGGTATTTCAACTTCAATGAACCGGGGTGAGGAGGAGGTAGGGAGAGGGGGCGGAGAAGGGAGAATAGGTGGGCACTTCATGCGCCATTTAGGAGGGTAATGAAAAGACCGGCGTCGGATATGACGAGGGAGAGTAATTGCGCGTGTACCCGAGGACGTCCCCGACGATATCTCTCTCTCTCTCTCTCTCTCTCTTCCGTCTTCGTCTAGCCATGCCCTCGTCTTTGACGCTCTTGATTCTCAAGAGAAATAGAGAGAGAAACAACGAAACAACGAGACAGAGAGAAAGATGCACATATATCTATGAACAGTCATCTACTCTAATTTCGTCCTTGGAGCGTTTGGCATCTTGGACGGGCGGTCGACTTCGTACCCCGGCGCGTCGTCATTCGTACAGCGTTTGATCGCCCCAGCAGCCCTCGTTAGCAGACGCCGTGGAATTTCCAGATGCACGATACGCGCGTAAAATATTAGCGAGGAAAACGTTAATGATCGGCGATAAAACGCGAGGTGACTTCGCTGCTCGCCGTTGATTCGATCCGTCGCGTTAGCGGGGCGAGCGCGGCTCACTTGCAGCGCGTAAAACTGCAATCTCCAAGAAAGATCTGTATCTACAAATGTTTGCAATAATATGGTCGGACACACATGCGGAAATTGCTTCGCCTCGAGGTTTTCTTGAGTATTATTAGATAAGTTATAAAGCTTAAAACGATTAAAAAATTGAAATCTGAGCAGAAAGATTTTCTTTTTTAGAAACAAGCGAGAAAAGCAAGAAAGCATAATGCATTTAAATAAATTTATAGCTTATAAGGGAAAACACACATCGCAAAAGCGTTCACGTCTTAATCGTACGTCTCAATCATCGTTTCTTTGGTAACGGCCAGTATACGTTAGCAAGCGATTGTGTTGGCGCGAGGTCCGGCCATAAAATCTAATAAATCCGACGAAATCACGGATAATAGAACGCGGATCATTTGAAACATTACGTGCAAAATATCGCGGTATGAATCAAAATACGATCCTTTCGTCGATCGTTACGCGATACTGGCTCAAAGCCGGATAGTTATACTTTCAAATCAGTCGAGTTCGAGAATACGAAATCGAAGGGCATCCTCTTCCCTCTACTTTCTTTTCTTTTTTTTTTTTGCCAACCCCCCCTCGTGCAAAAACGATTCGGCGGTCAGTCAACGGCCAGATGTATTTTCTGAGCTTCCTTTCAACGGTAGTTCTCGATTCCCCAGTGCCGGAAGAGAGGAGAAAGGGAACCGAAGGAAGCGGATACGCGCGTGACCGAGAAAGAGAGGAACGATCGACGGGGGATGAGGCCGGGAGGGAAAGGAGTCTGGTCAATGCTCGCGAAAATTGGCTTCTAAATCTTGCGGCCGGAATGAGCGCCGCGCGTACCCCTGTTTCCCCCCTCGAGTGGCGGGACCTCAACCTACCACCACCACCACCTTCTCACGACCCTTTCCCTCAGGTCCAGCGAGTCGCTAAGGTGGAGGGAATGAGAAACTGCTGCGGTTGAGAACGATGCGGCGGGATGAGAAGGCGGGGGGGCGGAATGGAAGGCCATTGTCGACGACGTTGGAGGCTTACGGCCCACCCCACGAAAATCCGCGAGGCAACTTTGCGGAACGGACTTCCATAAGTTGCATTCAATGGGACATCGGTATAAAGAGGATATAAAAAGAAGGGAGGAAGGAATGGAGAACGGGGGAGTATTGTCGCAACGGCGAGAGGACGTTCCTATTCCCTGTCTGCATTTGTATCTTATTCCCTCTTGCGCTGCACGCCGAGACCATCATTTACTCATTTGGCGCAACGCGCGCAATTATCCACGTGATATCCTTCCACGCTGCTATTTTTTAATATCCGCGCGTGGTTTGCTCTTTTTCGCGCCGTGGTATCATTTGCATTTCCATTAGCGTTAATTTTAACATCGCACTCGCATTAGCGTCAGCGTTGCACTCATCTCGCGTAAGTTGCACAAAAATGAGTTTGCATAGTAACTCGCACAGAGTCAGTAATCAATATAATGATAGTAAGTAAAGAGCATTATTAATTCCTACATTTTTGTTCAGCTATATTAAATATTTAATAAATAAATATACGTATTATTTTACATAATATTATATAAAATATATTTAAAAATATATATATATAATATATATGTATATATATAGTATATAAAATTTTCAACTTCACAGCAAAGCAAACGTAGTCACCGCAATGCAGTTATTACAATTTCTTGGAACTCTATAAGCAAAAATTTCCATATAAATAGTTTTATCTAGAATAACCGGAAGTCGTTTTAGCTTGACTTCTTCTTCGTTGCTTCGTGACAGTGGCGCAACAGGATCGTTACCGGTTGCTAGTGTACGACAGCATAATCAAACTTGTCTATCTCGCATGAACTACGCGCACTTGTTTCCGTGTCTTATAGAGAAATCTCTTTATGGATTTAACTTTTTTCGATATAAAACTAAAGTAGTAGAAAGTAGAAAGTGGAAAGATGTGTCTAAATATGAATAATAACAACTTTAGAATAATTTTCAAATTATATTCATGCTTTCAAAATATTTTTGATTTAAAATTAAATAGCACAAGATGATATTTGCACATTTCACGATAAATTTAAAATACAGAACTTTCTTTAGTCTATTAATGTTTGTATTCCACGAATGTGTCCGGCGATATATTGCAACGAAGCTAAAACTCAAGCAAAGATCGAAGATGCTAGGTATACGTACGGTTTTGCTCTTACGTATTCCGAATGCATCGGTCGCGTTATCTCGTACATTATCACATCAGGAAGCTCCGGATAGGACGGTACGGACACGCACGTGCGTACCCCACATGCAGCCCAGAGGCAACTAACGCCGCGTGCAAATACTAACATGCTGTCGGGTGTGGTCCCGACTGTGGAAACGTGATCCCCGTGGCAAACCACTGTTTACGTAGATAGAGAAGTGGCCCTCCCTCCCCAGAGACGAAGTTGATTGATGTGTATGCAGCTCTAATCTCTGTTCAAGACGCGGATGTCGATTTCTTCCGGTCATCTTCACAAACAACTGTTGCCTTTGACGTATGAGAAATTTGTTATTCAAATATTACAGATAGCGAGGCTAAGATACAATTATGAAGAACGATCTGAAGACCCGAAGATATCCAGATTATCTTTAAGTTTCACAAATTATATCTTTCGTTATTAAAATGATGAGATATATGTACTAAAAAGAATAATTTTGCTAAAGTGTCTCATGTAATTGTGAATATGAATCTGAAAATATTTTTGTTAAAGTATAAAAATAATCATAAAGGACAATGTGCTACAAAAAGTTTCAATGTGTAGTAATTTATAGCTTGAGCGTTTTAATTTTGACGGGCTAACAAAATTTTCAAATCTGAATCAAGCTAATTTTTAGCTTTTATTTTTAGCTTTTTATTTTATGCATTACCATATGTATTACCGTTTTTGTTGACAATGTTGAGAAATATCTGACTGTATAATTTTTCAAATGACATGTTAATGAAATTTTTTCTGATCACGAAGATTGAAACTTTTCTAAATTGCAAACAAATGTATAATTCATTGCTATCAATGCGGTTTGATATTTATGCAATGTGACATCAAATGTTACATCACTACACGGTGGTCCAGCGAAGTTATGCATAGAAAAAAAAATAGTTGTACGCTTTACACAGCAGGAAACCGTCTGTTTGTTGTCTTAGGTCGAATTCGAATGAAACGCGAGCGCTTCGATGCCGGCAGCGTTTGAAATTCCGTGTGGTGTGATCCTAAAGAAACATACGAGGCGCCAGCCGTTATGAACGGGTTATGAGAAAACAATAGTTTCCGGATAGAGAAAGCCGAACACCTGTGACTTCCAATATTGCAAGTTGGTGTTCTCGCACTTTACGCTCATGCGCGATTTATTTCCGCGTTTGTATCTAAATTAATTCGAGCGGACCTATCATTCGGCGAAGAAACCCAATATCTTATAAATCAAAACATTACAATTTCATATATTGTTCAATAATGAAAAAATAAAAAATATTCTCTCTTATTAACAAAAAATATTTATTCGGAAAATATTTAATTTATTAGATCAACTTAATATAAATTCTCCAAATATTATTTAAAGAATATAAAATAAGGCTCTAAAATATGCAATGTAAGTGGATACAGTAAACACAATTGTATACTTTTCATTTCATCAATCGTCCGTTCTCTCGCTCTTTCGTCAACAGATAATTGATTACCTAATATCATCTTTCACAACGAACGCGTTTGTGCGGCTGAACGTTGACACGAGAACTATGCGCTAGTTGTATAACTTGAAGAGATAGTATTAGGTATCGGAGATCCCATAGAAATCGTCTTCGTGAAGACAGCTGCACGTTCGATACGCCTATCGGAACGTTTTCCTCTTTGTAGTAACTTTCTCTTTGCAGAAATCCTCTCTCTCTCTTTCTCTCTCTCTCTGTCTGTCTGTCTCTCAGATTTCCTATATTTTCTCCAATCTCTCTTATCTCCGCATCGTCAGCTTCACTGCGATCCTATCGAGAAAAAACTCGGAATGGGAATTCGGCCAGGGACAAACTTTTGTCAATCTAACGAAGTCGCTCGGCTAAGCCGATTATTTCCTTTTCCTCTTCGGCGAAGCACATTGCCGCTTGATATATAACGAAATACATCCTGCCGCACCAATAAAACTCGAGTGGTTCCGATAAATCAATTATATTCGCGACAAATTCCATAATTGATTCACGTCTGCAACTGATTCAAATGAGTTCGATTCGAGAATGATCTTATCTTTATATTATACCGTTTGTGTATTTTTATTTGTATCTTTTTCGACGAGGCTGCCGTTCGATGTGTAACGAAAAACAATTCGTCATATCAATACTCGAGCGACTCCGATAAATCAGTCATATTTGTGACAAATTCTATAATTGATTCGCGTCTGCAATTGATACAAACGGATTTTATTCGAAAATGTTTGTATTCTTGTACTATATCTTTGCCTATTATATTCTTATATATTTGTATCTTTATCTAAAAATAATTACAAAGCAATAATATTCAAATTTTGCTAGTGCTTAATAATTATGAAACCTGTAGCTGTCCTAATTTTCCTGCATTGATATGCAATTATAATACATCCTGCATAACGTTTCTTTATCAATAAGGATCGGCTCAAAAATAGGGCACGGCTGGGGTTCGTAAACCAAAAGCAAAGGGGGATCAGCGCAGCTGCTGAGATAGTGGCATAAGACTACCGTTTACGCGGTACGGAAGGATCCAGCTCGAATTACAACACTCGTTACGAACCACCGGCGTCTCGAGTTCCGGAGTGCACTTTTAATGAGTTCCCCGCCACGGTCAATTAGTTTTGAACTCGCTGCCCTTGCAAGACCGGAAGATTTGGATCGTTTGAGTGTTAGAGCCTGCTCTAATGCGGCGAAAATTGTAAGATAATTATTACGACCCCTTGTAGCGGGTAGTTATTAGAGAAACGGCACGTCCGAATGGATACTCGGTTTGCGATGAAAAATAGTCAGGCAAGCTTGAGAGAGCACTTTACTTTTTAACATATTTAAAAAATCGAAAATTACATATTAATAAATAATAAAAAATTTGTTTCTCTACTATTTTCACTAGAATCTTAATTTCAAAAAATAATATATCTGTAAGAAATTGAATCAAATGATTAATGGCGAGATATGCAACAAGATTTGCATAATTTTTTACTTATGCACTTATTAATCAGGGCACATGTTAAATAAAATATAATTATATTCTAAAAATCAAATCGAGACTATTATCAAAAGTTTAAAATAAACGTATCAAAATGTCACCGACTTTATCATGGAGCGTTCGTATAATCATATGACAAGAGCGGTGTTTGTAGAAGAGTGTACAATTTCACCAGTGTCAAATAGAACGCGAGAACGTGCAAGAAGCAATTCGATATCGTAATCACGACCGCGGAATGGTACTTTTACAGTAGCAAGTAGGCCGTCCTGCATGCAGAAGAAAGTAGAACAACGACATAAAAGTTAACGATCCACAAACGTCTGGTCGCTGATGAGAAATGCCAGTCTCGGATATGAATAGCTCAGACCTAATGGAGTGCAGGTAGCTGATAAGGTCGGAGCTCTTTCATTGAAATTGTTTCAAACGCTATCGCGTGAAATGTATTTGTTCCGTACGTTAAGACGATACCGATTCGATGCAATTCATCTTTCCGAGAAATGGGAGCGGCAGGGATAATTTATAGGAATGCGCTCCGACGACGATGACGAATCGAACGCGGCAAATTGCGCTCGATGTCCGCAATTAGGCTAACGAACGACGCCGACAAGAGACATATCCCAGTGATAGACGTCTATTTCGACGAACGAAAGCAAACGAGAGCGTCGATCGACGTTACGTCGATCTTTATCACCTAACAATGAAGTAACGAGGACCATTAGCTTTTTGCTTTATTGCGTTACGAGTTCCTGCGTCGCCGACGACACGAGGGATCAAATAACCCTCATTAAGATAAACGGCTCAAACAACGTACGAATCGCGACATTCATAGCCGACAAGTCCGGGCAATGGCCTGTAAGTCGCCCTGAGTGCCAACGCGCTATCGATTTCTTTCGCCAGCGAGCAATCGACAGTTATAATTAAGGCTATCGATTAGCGCCGCGAGCGTCTAATCAAATTCCTAACTTTTCCAGGAAGCGACCCGGGCTCTATTCGCCGTGGAGGATTGCGAAACCGTTACCATTATAGGCACGAATGTGCTTTCTCATCTTATTTAATCCGACACTGATCGCCAAGCAATCTATCAAGTGTCAGCTCTCAATATATCTCGTCGACAATCTGCATTTTATTGGCCGCGCTTTTATTCAAAGTCGTCCCAAGCGTGTAACGGCACAAAAATAAAAAAAAATTTTACGAAAAAAATTAATTATGTAGCCGACTATAAGTTCTTAAAAGGAATTTCCGTAGTTGTCTGCGTGAGAAAAATTCTCAACGTCAAATTTTATAACGTTAGACTTGTTGAATAATCTAAAAACTTTCATATAAAATATGTAAACAATATATCGTTCAATAATTAGCGAATAACTTATCTCTTTGTTATTTACGATTAATTCTGTATTTTTTATTAACATTTTTTTTAATTACATTATCAGATATCACCTAAATCACATAAATTTTGTTATCTAAAGATACAAAACTTTGAGATTTTTGTAACAGTATAGCTTCTACTCTTTTTCCCCTCGGATTTTCGAAGGATTCGTTGTTAAAGTCTTTTTTAGAAGAAGGCTTACGGGAGCTTCTCAGGACGCAGAGACAAATATATATATAACGGAAATGGACCAACTGTGTGTAACACAACGCACACTCAGTATTTACTTATATCTCAATCATATCTTTTCCTTCTAAAATGTAAAAATAAATTATTCAATTTCACATAAATTTTTAAAACATTAAAATAAATATTAATATTTATTCAGAATAATAAGTCTGATTTTAGCAAGTACGAAAGACAGAGACAAAGAAAAAGATAAAATTAATTATAATAATTAAATAGTACAGATAAAATATAGTTTGGAGATTTGATATAGGGAAAGATAAGATTTCCCAAATTCAATTATAATTTAGCTACTAGTATCTTTAAAGCTCATTAATAATGAAATCTCGCCTAATGGCTCTCTTTTCTTGTGATCATGTCTAAAACGAGCTGTCATCATCCAGTCGAACTTATACTCATTATAACGATCTTGTTTCATGATATACACGATATTAATGTAAATAGTAAATCATAGACAGTTGACGCACACCCATGAAACGGCGCAAGCCGTAATTGCCAGTCGTGAATCCCGTTCGAGAAACGAGCTGCGAAGTTATAATTTTTTCCAAAAAATAACGCGCGCGTACTCGTAGTGATGCAGCGAGAGCACCGGGCCCTTTTTTTTAGGGGCGGACGCGGTAGAGCGGGAGGGGCACAGTACAACTAACGACGTGGCAGGTCGAGTAAATCAGAAGGGAGAGTGACGATAAGTTTTTGCTCGTTACAACCGGCCTGGGAAGCTCATTACGCGGCTCCCGCGCTAACCCCACCAGAGAAGGGCGAGATGAAGGTGGAGGAGAGATGCGCGGGGTTGGAGGCAAGGCGAAGGCAGGCTTCGACCTTTTCGCCCTCGACCAGCCGGCCAGAGTGTTGGCCCCGGGGAAGGGGAAAGTTTCGCGTGGGGTTTGTTACTCCGGAGTCGGAGCTTTCGGTGGAAACTAGGCGGGAGAGACGCCGTCGGAGCGCGGCTTCCTGCCACATCCAATTGCTAGAAATCCCTTCTAAAACTATGGTTAAGCGAAAAGTGTAAAAAACCTGGCGAGAGATTGATGCGGTTGTACGAGATACCGAACGCCGCTCATCCGTCGCGAGAGCGTATAGAGCACAATTCCGATGCGGCGGAAGCTGGAGGGTAAAGCGCGCGCGTATTCCGTAATTGGACCTATCCGCTTTAAGGTAAATACTAACTGTCGGCTCCCCAACAATTAGCAGAGCAATCGGACGGAAACACACTAGGCGTAGTTTCGGGCGTGTGTAACGGTACCATGCCCTTTTTTCACCACAATTACAACCCTATATTTGTTTCAAACGTAACTACAATTGCCTTCCCAACAGGCAGCATTGTAATCGACGCTATTTTGAAATCGACGTTTATCTCACATAAATTTCAGTTCAAATGGACTTCATAATATCCTGTAAAAATGCGGGTTTATCAAATTATAAAACGCTCGCGGCACGAGGCCAATCGAGCGAATCGACGAAATTCCAAGATCAGCTCGTAGGACCCGTTAAGTGCGCAAACTTATCGCACGTTCCTACCGTGCATCGGCCGGATACCCGGTTTAAATGGTCGGCAAGAAGAAATTTAGCGGCGACAACGGGCTTTCTCGTTCATGGCGGCGAAGCCCAACGACGGACGCTCGGCATCGTGCTGCTCGGACTTTAACGTAGGCCGGAGTCGCATCCAATTACGTCCGAAACCAGTTTGCAGGAGGGGGTAGTTGAAGTCGGCCGGGACTACCGACACGACATCGGTGGCCGACGAACGAAGAGTCTCACGGCCTGAAGAACGACGTGTGGTTTTCACGTCGTCGTCGGGACGATCACGCGCGATGCTTTCGTCATTGAATCATTACTTTTAATTACGCGGAGAGAAACCCGACGATGTCGGGCGGATGAAACCACGACGGTCTTCCCTATCGCTTCCCTCCTCCGTCAGATAAGAAGACTAATAATGAGAAAGGATTGCCTCTGCCCGCGCGACCCCGACAACCGAAGCTGCCTCACACCGGAGGCTTTCTCGGCGAGATGCCAGATGCATCTTCCTACTTCGTTTCGCCGGCGCAGCGTCTCCGCCAGCAAAATTTATAATCCACTTGGCGGCCGATTAGCTCCTTTCGTTCCTTCCGCAATCGGGAGATTAGGGGCGCGCTAATTTTCCACGGAAAATCCGAAAACCGCGCTTCATCCTGAGAGAAATAATGTCTGGCCCGACATCGGGGTCTCAAGCTGGGGATATTACAGAAACTTTTCCGACTTCGTCTTTCATTTTTCTCTCTTAACCACAAAAGTTCGCCGAGAAATCAAGAAGCACAAACCGGGAAAATGTATTTTATCAAATTTTATTTCGTTTATTTGTAAAAATATCCTCTCCGTTTAACTTTCTTGATCTTGATCATTGCTGGACGGAGGATAAAAGTTGCTCGAAGATAATACTCTGTCTCTTCAGCATCGGAGAGGATTGACCGTAAATAAAATAATAGTATGCAATACTCTCTGTTCGCGCGGTTCTGATAAAAAGTACAACAATTGCCTATGCCAGTATAAAGAAAGTGTGCAATTTCCAGAAACGTTTCCGCCAATAGCCGTTTCCACGGCGTACAATCAAATACCTACACACAGCCCTCGCGTCGAACGGCGACATAAAGGAAATAAATTGCGGCGCTTTTGCAGAGCGAGCACGACAGTATCGGGAGGAGGATCGATCGATCGCCGCGCCGGTCGGTGAGTTGATGTAACCGGCTTGAGCTGTCTCTGCCTTCCTTCCCTTCTCGGGAACACATATCATCCAAACGTAATATAATATTTTCGCGGGAACGCGCCGCGTCTGGTCGCGACGACGAGCACGGCGGTCGCGAACAGTCCATTGTCTCCTAATCGCTTATGCACCCTACCTATCTCCATACGATAATAACGGGAGCGCGCACCTGGCGCACCAGCGCGCGCGTCGAGACGACGACGACGGGCCGAGACGACACACGCCGATACCAAGTTTCCTCCGCTACCCAGGACGCCGAGACGCAACGCGACGCGACATCGCGGTCTCTACGAACTGGTTACCAATTTATAGCGTTTGTCCGATGGTCGAACGGTGGTGTGTACCCACGCCATGTCTACACGCGTCCGCTACAAGCGTCTGGAACGCGTAGTCCATTAATCGGGAGACCCCGCTGCTCACGGTGGCGAGTATACACGTTCGGTATCAACCTCCTATACCGGCCCGCGCCGAGCCACGCCGGTCTCTTCCGCTGTGAACGTCGCCGTGGAAACGCAAGCCGGGCGTGCACGTTTTCTCTGAAACTCGAGTAGTGTTAAAGATGGGACGTAGATGTTTCGAGGAGGCGAGGGAGGCTGAAACGGCGAAAGGAGAGGAGACAGAGAGGCGGTCTTCGTCATTTGCTGAAACGGATTTTCAGAGAGTACACTCTCTTTTGTACGTTTTCCCCTACTGTCGTGCACAAATATATACCTATCCCAGTACAGTGAGACAGTATAGTGGTTCTTTGAAATGAACGCCGGCTCGGTCCGTCGCCGGTGAGCACTTAGAAAATATTGAGATAAAATTTCGATGTAAATTAATACGGAGTAAAACAGGAAAACGCATCGGTAAACGGGTGGAGCCCGGCTGCACGCGTCCCGCCGCGTCTGATTTACGCGCTACAAATCTTCGGTCCTGTCCCGATGTACGGATTTCAAACAGACCAGATATACATAATGGACCGCCGGCCGAGTGCGACAACAAGTAACAAATCATAAATACCTAAGGCGACGTGGTTAAAAGGGCGCTTAACTCTTCAGAGAATATGTAATGGACTTCCTACGGATGGCAGTTTGTTAACGCCGCGACACTGTTGTTTCTAAATGGATTTTGCCTCCCCCCCAAAAGATGAAGAAAATTTTATGACCGACCCGTCGTCATTTCTCTTACTCTATTCGGATGATGCGCGCGCGGCTTCGATCACCGCGGCTTCCAACGTCGCTTCGCGCGGTCCTTACCCACGGCACTTGGAACACGTGGCGAGCGTCACTTTAAACAACTTTCTCTCCATTCGTCTCCCGCCGATGACGCGGGATATGAAAGAGGCGCGTCGGCCTTCTTTGCGTCGGCGTCCCGGTGCCCTTCTTCGCGTCTCTCTCTCATAAAGGGTCTAATTGTTCGCGGGGCTCGAGGAAACCAGAAAAAAAAAAACGGCAGCCGGCGGCAGTAAATTACTTCGCTCGAGATTCTACGCTTTTGATTTAGTTACTTCCGGTATCGGGGCGAGAATCTGGCCTAACGCTCGCGCGCGGCATTAGGATTGAATGGGGGAATATACGTCTTCGTTAAAGAAGCGCCTTTCAATGTAGCGCCGCGCGCCCGTCTCGAAATAATCGGTACTTGTTCCTCGCGATATATAATTGGACACTGGATTCGATCACGCGCGGCAAACAATAACGCGTTTTATAAGTAATACATCGTATAAATCTTCTGTCTATAGTTTCTTCCGTCGGTCGTCTCTTTCGAGAAGCGCACCGCGAGAGAGAAGCGTAAGCGGAACGACGCGGAACGCATCGCCGAACACAATATATAATTATTTATCTACACCTATGTCACGCACACGTTTCGCAGAGGCGCGAGAAACGCGCGCGCGCGCGCAGATAAGGTTTCGTTTTGCGCCAAGACGCGCGCCAACGCGATAGCAATCCTGTTATTACCTTGCACCGCACTTTTCTGTTTAAAGAGCATCGTGTGTACGCGCGTATCCTCGATTACGTCCGACCGCAATTTTTCTCGCACGTGGCACGGCCTGCCCACACGTATAGCCTCATCTCACCCACCCTCGGAGTGAACCGCGCTCACTTATTATAGTTCCGCGTGCGATCAATCTTTTATCGGGCCCGAATCGATCTACCCACAGCGACCCGAGCGCCGATCGTTCGCCGTGTGATTTACAATCGGCACGAGCGGTTCGACGATTCCGCGTGCGTGCCGCGGACCGTGGTGCCCGTGGTGGGATATTTTACGTCGCACGGGGCGCAGATCGAGGAAGTGCGATAAGAACCGCAGACGGTTATCGCCGGCGCCTTCAAGCGCGAGCGCCACGCGAGAAAATACACACTTGTATGGACACTTACCCATAGGGTGCCCTGGAAATCGTACGCTTTCTGCAACTCCTCTCTGAAAAAGAAAAAAAATTCGCGTTGTAATCGTTTCCTTGTAATCACCGAATATCCCATATTTAAACGCCATTGACATTAAACCTTGAAATTAAGTCTACTTAAATTGAAGTATAAAACGTTTTTATCTATTTATGCTCCTTTGAAAAAAAGTTGATCATTTTAATGTCATAATTAAAATGCGAAAATGCAAGTAGACCAAGTCCAGTTCCGAAAAAAAATTAGACCCAGGCACACATTTTCATCTCCGAATCTTTCCGTTTAACTTAAATATTCACTTGCGGGAAACTTAAACTGTGTGACTTTGTCTACTTGTATCTTTAGCGCTTTAATTCTCAAGAACCACTGAACTCTTTGGGACAAACGATGTCTTTCTTAATTCGGTTTCTACTTTCGTTCAGAAGAAAACGCGATTTTTCTTGAACACGCTATACTCGTACTCGGCAGCAATCGCTTCCTGGCGCGTGCGCAGCCAAGTCGCCAGCCTGCCAGGTCGCCGGAACCCGGACACCGGCGACGAGGAGGTGTGGGATGAATGGCTGCGTTACGCTCCGTAGCCTCCGTTGGGGAGATGTTGGCATATCTCTGCCCAGGGACGTACAAAGTCCGGCAGTTTTACGATCGCACTGAAGAAGGAGCTGGATGTTATCCAGCCTCTTCTGCGACGAAAAATTATTCCGAACCATAAGTTTCCCCGCCGCGCGGCGTTTAAAGAGACCTTTATATCTATTCTAAAGTTTCCTGCATCGTCTAGCTGATAACAAATACGCAGATAGTTCGATGACCACATGCTACAGAGGGGAAATTCTCCATTATCTGCTATTATCTTCCTCCAAACGTAATATATATTCAAATATGATTCCCCATTTCTATGACACGGAAATTCTCATATTACCGATGACATTAATGACGTTAGGAAATGAATAGCATCTGTTCGGTCTTGAGGAACGAAAAAAATCTTTAAAATACATATAATGATGAGTCCCAACCTACCATTTACACTTACAATCTCACACACACATACGCGGCATAACGACGAAGCCGCTTTTTAACGCCGAGCCATTACTGAAATTTCCGAACGGGTCTGGAACCGTAGGCGCGCCGACGGACGGCGTGCCTCGGGCCTGCGCGCGCCTGAGTACCTCACTATTTCAACATGTGGTCAAAGCCCACAAACTCGCCACTCGGATAAAGCGCCCAGAGCAATGTGCATTTTCTGACGTTCGTGGAATCGCTGTTGCACGACAGAGAGAGGCAGAAACGCGAGGAAAGAAGCGGGAAACCGCGGGCTGAATATGAGTCAGCCTCGAGTCGAGGCCTCGACTCATAATTACGCTCCAATTGTTGCCTCTCTCGGGCTTGCTTGTTGTGAGAAGAGGAACTTCTCGCGCCATCGCCGGGACGAGTTTTAATGCGTCTGACTGACCGCCCCCGCGGTCTGTCGCTTTCGTTTCGCGTATATATATTCGCCGCGTCAAGTACGGGCTTTTTCATCGTTTCTCGGTGACTCGCAAAAATTGCTACCCTCAAAAGGCCATATCCTCAAAAACGGCCAACCTAAAGAAATTACGTCCTGCAGGGGGGGGAGGCGGAGGAAGGGAGAGCGCGTCCTCCGCCGTCCTCTCGAGACCAGGAGCTCTCGCGCGGCTGTAGTAATGAGAAGAATTTAAAGCAGATATTCCTCGTAAACATCGGCCCGAGTCGATCCATCCTTCAGCTGTCGGAATGATTGATCAAGTGAATCTAGTCCGCCGCGCTTCTTACCACCAGATAAGTCTTAACCCGTTCTCCGCCTCGAGGCGAATCGATAGGCCCTTTATCTCCTTGATGGATCGCTGATGGAATCTCGCTATCGTCGAAAACCGCTCATTGTCTGCGCGCCGGACCCTCTACCGCGATACATTTATGAAACATTGATCAATCTCGATAATACGGATCACTTGCTAGAAGCATCGAGGTTGGTGTTGCTCGGCTTCCGGTATTACTGTAACATCACTCACTTAGCAAGTTTCTGTTTGTCATTCATGTTACAAGCTCAATCGGTACATCTATTTGAGACAAGTTAAATTAATTTCGTATCACTATATTATGCGTTCCTGTAAATTATAAGGCATTCGTAAGATATCTTTGCACGTAATTAGCGTAACTTCTACTTGATCGATAACGCACATATCAGCGCAAAAGAGTCGCTCTAATCTCCAATTTATACTGCAATTTATACCACAATTTTCTCTCCAAGTTAATCCATAAACTGCAAAAAGTTTTCTTATCTAATAGAGGATATAACAGAAACGACATTCTTGCCAGTAAATTTGTAGCGAGTAGCTTTTAGCGAAAATACATTTAGCATTCTGCAAACGCAATTAAGCGTTTAACGTGCTGCCGAGCGCGGATTCGCAGGAAACCAATTGCGAATGATGCCGTAATGACATTAACGTAATAAATGCAATTGCAAAAATGGCGGTGCTTACCGCGAAAACCAGACATACCAGACGCTACATTAACGCATACCCCGTCCACGTCCAGCATCATTGACCACTTAACGATACATTATCGGGCACTTCGGACTCTCTCTCTCTCTCTCTCTCTCTCTCTCTTTCTCTCTCTCCCTCTCTCCCTCTCTCTCTTCTCACCTCGCCAAATCGCTTGAGCGTGAAATTGCGAGTACAATCGCCGCGGTCGTCATTAAACTTTTTGCCGCGCGGCGCGAGTAAAACGCTCGACGACGGGCGGCGCCGACGGTTTCGATCCCTCTCATCATCGTCATCGAAAATCTCGCGCTTTTCGCGAGAAGCGGCAGCGCAAAGCAAGCAAAAAATAAAGAGGCTAGAATAACGCGCGCGCGCAACGATTTTGTTCTCACGAAAACCGCTCGCGCCCATTATCCCGGCCATTGTTCCGCCCTGATTCTCCCGCGTGCGCGGACAATAAATCCTACATACATTCCGCCATCCAGCCACCCTTGAAGGGATCCGCCGCGACCGCGCCGTGCTGCGCGCGCGGCGGTAAATAAAATCGGTAAGCGCCGCGACGATTTACGAAGGCGGGGGAGGTAGTAAAGGTTTCCGCTCGATCGGCCGTAAGCGCGGGTGCCTGATGTACCGATACGCCGATAACCGCGCTGCTTCCCTCCTACATTCTTGCAGTATTTCTGCAGCATGGCAGCCATCCTCCACGTTACGATAGGAATAGACTTTATTATTCTGTCCGAATCCTCCGCATGAGTAGTACGTACATACGTCTCTGCGTTGTTCCTTTGCGCGATCGAGATGTCGCGATCTGCCGGGCTGAGGCCGCGTATTTCGAGCCGCGGAAAATGGATAACGCTCGCGGAGAACGATCGAGTAATGGAGAGCCATGACGCCTCGCCATTAATGCACGCTCGTCTCTGATTTACACGGCGACGGACAGTAGTAAAAAAAAAAAGTACACGACAACGGGACGCAATCTCGCGTCAGGATGATTTAACTGCTTTTGCCGAGCAACTGTCCCCCTGGTCTGATTTGAAAAAGAAAAATCAGCGATCAGATCCGCGGGAAAGGGAAGGGGGAGAAAAAGTTCTTTTAAGTTTGTCATCATAAACAAACTCGTAAAGTAAAACTCGTAAGTGCATTTTAGATACTACTACGCCTTTTGCTATTGCCGAAGACCATAAACGTCCATCAGGACTATAATTTCGCCGGAAAATTATAGCAATGTCATGCTCCTCGGGAGTGCTCGGGAAAGATTAACGCTCGTTATTGCGGGCCGCAATAAAGAACGAGAAACCTGTGAAACCACATCATTCCGGTCCGCCACAAATGTCCCTTCATACCGGGACGAAGATTTTTTTTATTAGGCCCTTCGTTTCACGCTTACGCCGCCGCTCCTCCTCCCCCCTCCTCCTCCTCGGAGTGTCCTCGTGAAGTGTCTCGGCGCAATGACCGAGAGATCCCGCGAGGTCCTCATTAATCTCTTGTCGCCGACGAGGAGTAGGAGGCGTTGACGAATCTCGGGCGGGCAAAGTGTACATTCTCGTTACCTCGTTCTCGGCTGTGTCTTCGTGGACGACGATCAGAGACCTGCGGAGGGAGGACCGCGAGGGAGAGCACATTTCTCCTCTCCTGCTCTTCCATCCCGTCCCTTTCTCTCTCCTTACGTCTCTCCTTGCTCCCTAAGAGTGGGCGAGAATTACAGGCATTGTGTGCGCTGGCCGTTGCGGTAATGCGGTTCGCTGATTTATCGCGGAGGTGAGCCACGAGGAGGTGTAGCTAATTGTTCTTGCATGCAGATCCTCCTCGCCGAGGTGCGCCCCGGCTCGTTTTCCTCGTCGACGCGACGCTTCGAAATTAATTGTCCGCCACGGTTCTTTTCGCCTAAGCCTTCCCCCTTCCTCGCTCCCCCCCCCCCCGCCGCTTTCGGCCGGCCGCGCGCTATCTTGTCAGCTCTTTTTTGTATACTTTTCCTTATCATTCCGTGCGCTTCCTCGGCTCCAAACCATGGCGAACCGCGCAGCGTCGTGTTTCACGCTGGCCGTCGTCGGCCAAACCTTTCACGCTGACCTCTGCACCTCGGCAGTAACGTATTTATTACGACACGCCGGAGTTACGATATGTAGATACTAATCTCTGGAAAGCTTCCCTCGACGGAAAGGAAAAAACAATCCGCGCGTAATCGGTCATGGTATCGATTAATAATCCCACGCAGGTTTAGCGCGCCCTTACTTTGTACGGTAATTCAGCGGTTCGAAGATTTACCTCGCATATAAAGATCTACTCCACGCAAGAGGAGTTTATTTCCCCACCGCATACCACTTTCATCAACTGTACCTCGAGTATTTACTGCGATACGAATAATAGTCTCCTGCAACAAAATATTTATCGCTTTCATAAATTAAAGGTTCGCTTTAAAGTAAATAATACATCCTACAGAATTTTGATAATAAAGATAGATAAACAGACAATTAAGCAAAAAAAAAACAAGCTCAACCCGTATAATAAGTGAAATTATCTCACATTTTTCCGGCGCATCTAAAATTGATAAAATTAAACACCTAAAAATAAGATTCCCCATCGCATTTCGTGCTAAATATGCGCCGTTTATGGGCCGCGGCGACACGCCTAATTTTTCTCCCGAGTGGATACGGCCTACGCTTGCGCGACGCAGCGGGTTGAAAATAGCAGCGGCGCGGCGCGAGTCGGAATCTTGGAACGTAGCCGTCGTCGTCGTCGTCGCCTTCGTCTTCGTCGTCGTCGACTATTCGGCGACCCATATTAATGGCGCGCCGTGAACGCGCGCGGTTTCAAAGTCGGGGATGCCGTAATGTCCGCGCGATATGAGGAACTCTCTCGTCGCGGATGCGCGGTTTGTAGCCCGGGCGAACGACGTTCGGAGGACCATTTCGCACCGACGCGACGAGCGTCCACCCGAACGAGTCGTTCCCATATTTTTCCGCGACTACGACCAAGGCGAAGAGGAGGAGAGTCGGGACCGGTCGGTCGCACCCCGGTGCGAGTTGGTCGACCGCGGCGCGCGGTCACCGCAATTATGGCGAAAACAAGGGAACGAAAGCGACGTTTCGTTCCGCGCGACGGACCCGAGCAATTTGTTTGCTGGCGACAAAGCACGGCGAAACTTCTTGGAGGCGATCCAGCGGCCCCGCGTCGTTCCTATCTCTCTCGCTCTGTCTCTCTCTTTTTTTCCCTCTCTCCCCCGGGAGGCGCGCGTTCTTCTCCCTCTCGCGTACGTCTCTCGCATAGCGAGACGATTCGTTCGAGATACTCCGCTACGATACTCGCTTCCTCCTCGTCGTCGTCGACATCCGCCCGTCCCTCGTCCCTCTACATAGCGCTCCGCGCGAAACCGATGGCCTCTGTTTGTCAAGAGGCATCACGGAGGAAGCACCCGTTTGTCAAGGGGATTACACTCTCGCGGCCCTTTCTCGCCGCGCCGAGAAATATTAAAATTCCGACGTATCTTCGTCGAGCGTGTGGCGCGCGAACTCCGCCTTCGTTGTACATGCTTCTCGCACGTCTCGCACGAACTTTTTTGTACCCTTCCCTCCCCCCGGGGGGGCAGAGAGATTCTCCGCCCCGACGCACATTTCACTGTCGCGGAACGCGATATAACGAGGTCCCGGCTCGACGCATCTCGGTGTGATGATATTCGATTATCCGATTTTATTACGCGCCATTAAGTTTTTTATTTGCGGAGATACCGCGCGTATATGCACGTTATGTAGTGGAGTTCTCGGTATCGTTACGTTGCCGTTTCGCAACAGCGAATTAAAAGAATAAAAAGAAGCAGCCTGATCTCTCGGCCTTTCTCACAACTTCTCGCGTTGAATACGTGACGGATTTGCGCGAATTGAATCCGCGCTTTTCCCCGCCATTTATCATCCCCGATCAATCCGCCGTCGGCGATCTGTCAGGCGCACCGAGATCGGCGATCGATCGACCGATCGATCGAACCTTTCTCTCAGTTCACGCTCACGTTTCCGTGGTGTGGATTCCAGGCTGTGCTTCAGAACAAGCCGGTAAACGCGCGCCCGGTCGAACGGCGGGAAAAAAGTCGGCCGAGAGTGCGACACTCGACGCTCGTTAACTCCATTATTTATTCGCGCGCGGGTCGCGCGGGATACATATCGACTTTTGCGCGTAATTCGCGCCGCCACTGGCGGAGATCGCGGAGGTGAAACGGTCGGCGAACGGTAGCCCGTTTTTCCCCGGACGAGTTAATTGACTCGACGTGCCCGCTCTCAATAATAAATAAAAGCGGCCAAGCAGGACGTTACGTCCACCTTGCGACATTCTAGCGCGCGTGCCGTACTGCGTGCGTGCGCGCGCGTACGTATCGTGAGGAAAAAAAGTAATAATGGAAAAAAAGTTCGCGCGCGCATTCGCGACGCTGTGCACGTGACGACGAAGGGAAGAAAGAAGCGCAGAGAGAGCGACGGAGGTCTCTCGGTCGTCCGCTCGCGTTGCGCCACATTGCATCTTGAAACGCCGACTCGCGCACTCGCGGCGAAATAATTTATCAGCCTGGAATTCCGCCTGGCGCACGATTGTTAACATCGTACACACGCGCGCACGCACGTGCGTGCGTCCGTGTAAACGAGCGACGCGCGCATTATGCGCTTTGGTACCGCGTAATCGTGTCTAATTTGAAGTGACGTATCTAACGTTATTATCTCGCGCATTACAGGAAACGCGCTACCCGCCATGAGTTAAAACGACCGCGAGCGTCTCGATATATTACGCGAGATGGCTCAAACGGGATGACAACACACACTCGCATTCTCAACGTTAACTAGCTCGGATCTTACACCGCTGCCAGTAACCGGTTTCCGGAACGGCACATCCCCCCCTCTCGCCACATTCCCCCCGAACCCCCGGCAAACATTCCGATTTCCATGAAGTCACGCGAAAAAATGCTTTATCAAGCGTTACCAGTTATACCCGACCTATCCGCAGGTAACTTGCGCGATAATCCACGCGCACTTGAGATCGTCCGAGATCGATATCTTGCTGCGCGTCGATCGGAGTTGCGTTTGTTCTTTTTTTTTTTTTTTACAGAGGTCTTCATAGGAAATCTTCGTTTCCTCTCCAGGTCCATGTCGATCGATATGGAAATGCCATGACCCAGCCGTAACGTCAGTTCGCGGCAACCATGCAGTCGCAACGTCGCCCTTTGCATGCAAGAGGAAACGGAGCGCGCGACCGTTATCGAAACGCACTCGATATCTCGCGAACTGGCCGCGGTGATTATTTACGCGGCGTAGAAACTATACACGAAACGTTCACGTAATGCATTACAGAAGTTGAATCGTCATCCACGAGAAATATCCGATTTATGCCAAGTCCGTCTCGCGTTATATCACGCGTACATTTATCTCGAAAGTTAAATAAATTAAAATTCTTTGCCGCACGTAACTTGAAACCACCGCACGTTGAAATCGTTGTACACGTTGATCTAATCTAAGTGCAAAAGTGAAATGCAAATATCTCAAATAGTAAAACATATTTTACCAGACAATAAAGTATAATGGGGATTTCCTGCTTTAACTGTGTTAAATTATTGCATATATTTATATTTATATTAAACACTATTGTGTCCAATTAAAATTTATTAAAATTTATCCTTAAAATTATAGAAGACAACATGCATTTCGAAGAATCTTGTTATACTTTTAATAAGATTTTTTTCAAAAGCTTTATTGTCTCACAAATTACTATTATGATTTGAGGATAAGTTCCAAGGGAAAAATTCTCTCCGCGTAACGATAACGGAAAAGTATGGGATTATGAGAGCAGTAATATTCGCGAGACTGTTTCGATATTTATCCGCGAGAAAGATAAGCCATTCGGTAGCTTCAAAATGGATGATCGCGAGACAATTTGCTCCGAGAGAACTGCGCTCCGCACAATTCAACCCCCGGCATTACTGATACAACGACAAGCGTTTCCTTCTCTCACGATAATGGATAGCTGGCGATGATGTTTATTCCAAAGGCTGATAAGGCGCGGCCTGCGTTCTCAAGAGCGGTATTCTTGGCTAATTGCTCTCGAGATAATGCAACCGCCTCGCGGAGAATACCGCGGCGGATGCCGCTCGAGTGTTCGTAGATCCGTCTAAATACTTTAAAAGAGTTTCGCTGAATCCGGCTACCCAAGTAGATATACACCCGAGCGCGGAGGATATACTCTATATAAAAGAATCCATTATCGCAGCAACTTCTACAGACGCCGCTCTACGGTGGTCCAGAAGAAGTTACAAGTTGTGCAATCGGAGAGAAAGCGACAGAGACAGAGAGAGAAAGAGAGACAGAGAGTTCGAAAAGTCAATTAAACGTTCGTAGTGTTTATTTTCGATTGGACGGTAATAAGCGCGCGACCGAGATAAGTTATGGCTTTGGAATAAGCACAAAGAGCGAGCCGACCCTCTCGTGAGTAACTCGTGATGCGACATTTGATTTGGATTAATGAATGTATTCGTACCATAGGGCGACCCTAGCGACAATCGCGTCGTTACCAGCACGAGCGACGAGATGACTCTATTTACGAGCGATTCCGTTTTCCCATCAACCGGCGGACTTTTATTTCGTCGAATAGCGAATAAAAACCTGACGTCATCCCTAACTGTACCGAAAAAACGGTTTTGTCAAAGTATTAAAAAATTTAACTAAATAAATCATCTTGATGGTCCACGTAACAAAATTACTGTCAGACGTGTATTCAGCAAAATGTATTCGCGATAACGTAGTAGCAAAATATAATCAAAAGTTCACTTAATCTTAGAGAGAGAGACGATATTTAAAATGTTAATAAATAAATCGTGGTTCGTTCACGAAAAAAAAATTTTTGTCGCAAGAATTTTTATGTATTAGTTAAATTTTAATAAAATTTAGCTACCACGTACACATATTTCTGTTACCACAGCGAACCGCAAGTAATCTTTTTTCCCGTGTGTTGTATCATAGGCGGATATAATATATATCGCGATATATATCCAGGCGCACTAGGAAAAGAAAATGTTGGAGAAAAAAGACGTTCCCCAATTTATCGGGCGCACCGCATTCATCCACGTCGTCAGCAGGGCGTAATTAATAACCCGTTTAATCAGGCCTATGCACGTTGGGATCTCCGGCGGAAAAAGCGCATCCGTAAAAACGTACTGATTTATAGTCAGACGGGAGAGACAAAATAAAAGCGTGCCGAGGAAGCGATGCCGGCCCGGATTGATTGACGTTAAGTCGACCGGCTGACTCGATTATCGTTCGTCCCTGGTCATTAAGAAGAAACATCGTCCGCCTCGAAGTAAAACCTCCACTTACGCGGATTAAGATAAGTAATTATGTCTTATGGTTTCAGGAGGTTTCCAGATTAATCGATTTCCAGCGAAAAATCGGATAATCGACTGCCGATGCGCGCCGGACCATTAATTTTCGTATCATCCCATATTAATATCCGTGCTTTCATCGACGCGCGCGGACGGCGAGGCTGTCGTGGCGCATCTGAAGCGTTTTATTCTACATGGAAATCATTGAATCAATTAATTGCCTCATTAACGTAATTAATCGTACGCCGAGTCAAGCCAATGAAAAATATAAATTACTCATGTAGAGCGTGTATACCTTCGTGATTGATGATGTTGTCGGGGGGAGAGAAAGGGGAGGAGGGGTACGGCAACGAATTCTGAAAATATATCGAATTTCCGTGTCCCATTTTCATTGCAGCTCCCTCATGCACTTCGATTCTCGAATAATAAGAAATGTGGGACAGTCCGATCGACTTCCGTTCACTTTAACTCGGTCGTGATGCGTCACACTGATACGGTGATGCTCCCCCTGGAAACATTCCTGTTCCTCCACGACAAACTCCCGGACTTGCCGGAAGTTCCTCGCAACGCGCTCAAGGACTTTCATTGTTTCGCAAGGCGCAATACGCTACGGCTACTGCCAGTTGAGCAACTTGCCCGCCGCAATCTCTCGTCCGAGTTTGAGCATTACCAGTGGAGAACGTCAGGAACGTACGGAAAGCAACGAACCCGACGAACTCCGTAAGAGGAGAGACCGGGGAACGCCGATACGTGGAAGGGGTCACGCGCGAGAATAGGTCCCATTCAATTTTCATACAGCCCCCAGGAAATCATCTAGAATCTAGAACCACGATTTTCACGAGACCTTCATGACCGGCGTAAATCTTTCGATTAAATTCCGCGCGCGAAGAGAAAGACTCACTACTGCAAACGTAGCTAACCCTTTTACAACACATTATCAAAATTATACGCTTGCCACCGTCAAGTACCAACCATCACCTGCGGTCATTTGATTGAAATCACAACGATCGCTGCATGGGAAAACGATATTGAGAAAGGTCTCGAAGGAACATAACACCATCTGTTTAATTTTATTAACAAAATTAATATAACACGTATAATTAAGATAAAATTAATGTAGTTTTATATTAAATTTAAAAACTAGAGAAAAAGTTATGTATATCGATATAGGTTTCCTACCTAAAGCAGCTCTTTTTTATTTCTTGGAAACTAAACAATTTTATACTTATATTGATATAATAGAGAGTATATTGTTGATAATATTAAACCATTTTACATGCGTATAGCCTCCTAAAAATCATTTATAATTGTCTTTTTTTCATCATGTGGCAACTATAAACTAGCACAGCTGTTGACAGCTAATACAGATAAAGATAAGATAAAAAAAACATAAAGGTTAAAATTAAAGGCACTGCATAATTCTTATTATCATTAGTGAGTTCTATCTACAATATTATGTTAGTATAACCTATAATCTAATCTTGATATATTACATGTAGTGTCTTGCGGGCCAGCATAACATATTTGTATAAATCAAGAAAAAATGTTTTACAAATATGAAAGGTTTCTAAACTCCTCATACGCGTATACTAACTTGTAAGTATTTTGGAAAGATAAATCACGCAAAAAGAAAAGAAAAATATAAAGTTACTGCCTGCTGCATCAGTTTTGAGGGTCATTTTTAATCTTACAAAAAACTCAATTATTGTACAATTAAGAACAATATCATAAAAACTGTTGTCATTCGATAAAAGACAATTTTGATTTATAGTTATATTTCTAAAGTTTTATTTTTAACTTTTGTTTTTAAAAGGTATAATTGAAAACAAAGTAGTATATCGATATCAGTGATCTTCTATTATGATTTATAAAAAAAGTGATTATGTTAAATTTTCGACACGGCACCAATGCAGTTGTAATCGATGGGGGAGCTTATCTCTAAGCTTACATCGAAACAAAAGACAAATTATCACATAAAGACATCGATCTCCTTGATTGATGTCCGTGGACAGGCGACAGAACAGATGCGAACGGCTGGCCGTTTCGGTAGGCGCAAAAACGAATGACGGAAACAGAAGAGGCTGAATAGAGAGAAATCTCCAGAGTGTAAAGAAAATCCTCCCGTAAACTAACGCTGTGCGCTCGTCGCTGGCGAGCTGGAAAACGTACACCCATTGTACACTCGTTGAGAAGCGAATTAAGAGCGAATAGATTTTTCCACCTATCCCCATCTTTCTCCCTTGAAAAAAAGCGAGAAAGAGAGAGAGAGAAGGAGAGAAAAAGGAGGAAGAAAACGCCGGTACCACGATAGAGGTAGACAGAGCACGCGTACATGCCGGCAATGCACAAAGGGCCCGGTGTTACCCCGACGCATTGTGCAACGGTCCCGCAATCCATTGCGAGAGCCACGAGACTGTCAAGAGAGCAGTTCCTGGCCCTCTCGACTCTAAGAAAGGAAGAAAAAAAAAATAGTAGGGCACGAAACTGTTCCGCCGGCCACACGACGGACTCACGAGCGACGACGTCAAGGTAGACTGAGCGCCGCGGTGACAGAACGAACCGCAGCGAATCGTACGTCGGTGAGAGAAAGACGGCGACTACCATACTGGGTCTGCAGCTGCCAGATAGGGCGGTCCTCATCGGTGCGCGAAATGAACGAAATCTACACCTGCGATGCGAATACAGGTCGTGGGAGTGGACGTGGAATTTTTTCAGGACGGAGTTAGAGAAGGTATCGAGATGTGCCGGCATCCGATCACTCGGATCCTCTCGACTCCTTTCCAACTTTGTCACCTCCACCTACCGTTCTTTCTTTCCCCTTGCCCTCTGACGAAGAACTATCACCGAAAGGACAGACGGACTTCGGACAACCCCATCCGTCTATTAATCCGACCTTTTGTACCTGCTATCGATCACTCCCTTCGCGCTCTGGGGGGCACTACGTATCTCTTCGAACCCTCCTTGATCGTTTTTCTCCTCCCGTACCACCGTGCTTGGATAATTTTAGGTAAAACCACACGCTGCGTAACCGAAAGTCCAGCGACTCGGGATCGAGAGAGCCGCGGGAGGCACTCGTCGGTCGTGTATTAATTATGTTAATTATGCCGGGCACTGGTCAGGCCTGTAGCGAGAGCCACGGAGGAAACAGCTCGGATGGATTTCCTTCAGATATGATGAAATAAAATCGCTGCTGCACGGAGGGAGCTCTTACAAAACAAACATCACGGGCCGCGGAGCTATTCCGGAATTCGTGTTCCGACTTCATCATGTAACAAAGTTGGAACGAACTGGAAATATCCCTAAAGTTTTAAGGTAATTAGACGCGCAATGAACTATTAAATAGCTTGTTCAAATATGTATCTTTCCTGAACACGTTGCAAAATTTGCCGGTAAGTTTTCAGTTTAGCTCTTATTAATATTAAGCTTTAATATTATATCTTTACAAAATAGCTTCTATCTCCCATCAAACTTCCAGGTATCGTATAACAAGCTGCAGAAAAATCGATTTCGCTAGATTTCCAACTAACGATACCGTGACTCGGACCCTCGTAACTTGGAAGGAAATTGCACCAATAACCGTTCGTCTCCACCCGAGGCTGATAGAACCTCATGCGGGCAGAACCTTCGAGTAGGCACACAGCGTATTGAAACGTTTCACAAGGGCCGCGCGGGGAACGCTCAGGGATGCCGACGCATTCACGATTGCATAAGTAGCACAACGGCTATATAAAAGCCTGTTGCACAAATGCATATCCCGCAGCGAGAGACCAGAGAGTGATCGCCGAGAGAGCCTACTCGAGTTACTCGCCCGCTCGCTCGCCCGAGCACCGCTCGCAATTGTGTCGCCCTACGTGTGCGCGCACGTAAGTCCCTATCATCTCCCTTCCTCCCCTGTCTCCCCCTTTCCTCCCCATAAACACAGACGACTCGCAAACTAATCGTGTAATAGCGCGATGCCGTTGCGGGGTAGCTCGACATTTTCAGAATGGAACTACGTGGAAGCGCCCGCGTAGCGCGAACGAAACTCCCCTTTCCCTCTCACGTCGGTTTTTCCTGATTATTATTATCCGCGGTCGTAAACCGTCGTCGATACAATGGAACTTTGCGGCGAGCTGGAGTTGGGACGCGAACGTGCGTGCACGCGCGCTCACATATGGTAGTTTAATGACGACAAACTTTTATACGCCATTGGATAGTCCATTGTCCGCCTCCTAGGCGCGTAAAAGCGCGAATCGTAAACTGCCGCTCGTGTTACAATGCGGACCTTTATTTGCATTGCGCTCCGCGGAACAACACACGTACATGGTAGCCGGCGTATTCTTCCAATCAAACAACAATCAAGGAAGATTACACATCAGCTCCATGTCTTCATCAACTGCAAGAGACATAAATTCTATTCTCACTTTCTTTTGACGCCACACTGAATATCAAATATAACTGTCCAATTTTGTATTTCATTTATTTAATGTCAAGATATGACAGATATAATGTCTACATTCTCAAAGGGAAAAACAGTTTCAAGTATCTGAATAAAAATATTTTTAATTTAAAAAATGGTTTGTTTTTATTTTATTGCCCTATCTTACATTACACATGCGCACACACCGCTGAGATAAAATATAATAATCAAATACTTCGCGCTGTAAAAGTGCTCGAATATCAACTATATTCAAAAATTAAAGTAATTATCGGTGCAAGTACTCGAAAACTAGTAGTATAGCTTTACGGGGTGCAGCTCGACACACACCAGATGCGTCAACAATCTCGTAACAGTTCCATTATGTCACAGCACAATCGTGACAAACGCGATAATAGGAATAAGCGTTCCTTCACGGAGCGGAACGTTCACGTCTCCCGGGCATTAGCGTGCTAATGAAACGTGAGTTGGATTCGAATCCGTGGTGTCGCGTTTCCGGAAGCCGAGAGGGGTCTACCGTACGTCCTGTCGGAACGAAAGGAAGAACCGGGACAGACGTTTGCGGAGGGAAAAAAAAAAGAGAGATTGAGAACGAAGGGTATGCGATGCAGGGTGGGGAGAAACCTGATCAATTTATTTATTAAACGTTTTTCATGCCTTTGTTGGGGCTGCCGAGTTCCCACGGGAAATACGAGGCGCTTAAATGAGTACCGTCGGCGGTGGAGGATGAGGAGATGGAGGAGAAGGCCGGAGTGAATCCCGCCGCGAGAGGGAATCGTCGCGAGGCGGGAAGAGGTGAGAGCGGGATCAGGCACGGATACCCTCTTCCTAATGGAATCAGCGTGGAGTACCGGCGGCCACCAAAGGTTCACGATACAGCGCGGCTCGCTCGGCATACGCCGGATGGCGTGCGCGCGATAGCTCGGATTTTCGTCGGCGGGACACTTTCTCATTCGAGAACCTTCCTGAGAAGCGCAGGCAGGCAGGCAGGCAGGCAGGCAGAGCACTCGAGGATCCGTGCCGGTGCGGAAAAGGATACGGATAGGCAGGAAAAGAAGTGGAGAGGCCGATTCTTCTCCCGGGAGGAGACAGCGGTTCGCCATTAACGCAATCTAATCGTCGGGGGTCCCTTAATAACAGGTTGGCCTCGAGCTCGTCGGAAGAGCTGCAACCGCGCCCGAAGGAGAGAAGAGAGAGAGAGAGAGAGAGAGACGACATACCGAGACAGGCACCGCCACGAAGAAGGACGAGAGAACAACGTTAGACGCCGCGCGGCCTGAAATTCACTCGTTTTCTCGGATACCATTCTACGCGAGGATCCTCTCTGTAATCTCTCAACCGGGGCTCAATTAATGCTTAACGACAAAACCGAGAGGAGCCCCCTCGGAAGAGCGACGAGTGGTGGATGCGTGGGACCGACGAAGAAGTCCAGTAAGAATGCTGCCTCGGAAGATACCGCTAATTGTAAAGCGCCCTCGTACCACAAATTGCCGAGCACGCGTCCGAAGAATGCGCGTCGAATCGCCCGGATGAGTCTCCTTCTTCCTTCCTACCGTTACGAGCGTATCGCCCCATCGAATGCGTTCCCTCCTCGTCCTTGGGCGGGATCAGGTTCATCCTCCTCCTGTCTTCTACGGCGCTCTCGGCTTTCCATCGCTTCCATTATGCTCCGCCGCTAATTGAAAATCGCGATAGCGATGCGGTATGGAGAAGTAAATAGCACGTTCGGATTGATTGAGTTTATTGAGTGTGTAGACATGGTGTAATGTTCAATGATACACTCTGAATGGGGGCCTGATTGGCAGGCATTCGGCAGCCTGCGTGAAAGTACACGGTCGTTATGAGCCTCGATTCTGATAATGTGTAATCGAAGTAAATACAATTTCACTTATCACGGTTTCCTCGTCGTCTTTTCAGAAGCCCGAGCTCTAACGAGCGATACTTGTTAGCCTCTTGTTAATATGTTGTTATTGCACGATACTGCCGTGAGCCGCGTCGTTTGTTAATCGAATGTTAATCATGTAAACGATCAGATTTGCATTTATCGATATATTATTTTATATATTGCAAAGAAAATCTTCGTATTCTTCATATTGATTGATTAATCATCACAATGATTAATTAAATAAAAGTAAAAAGTTTTTCGTTAAATGCCGACAAAGCGACTTCGATAATAAATCGTAAATGTATTTAATACTGAAACACTATATAAGAGCTCGTAAATACTCAGACAAAAGATCGCGGTGCTCAATAAATGTTTACACGATAAGATCCTATTGAATTCAGCATTATCATAAATTACACTTCGATATCACAAAACTATCAACTTACATAACCTACATAAATCATTATTTATATATAACGTCCGTTGCACATATGTGCAAAAAATGATAACTTTTTTTGGCTTCAAATTAGCTCTTGAGACAATCCGATACGTACAAATATCTGTATTTATACGGATACAATTTGTTGCACGATTCTTCCCGGAATCCCGAGGGATCAAGGGCTCTGTCATTACCTCGATAGGTACCAGGGATGCCGCCCAGGGAAAAGCGTGAGGCAGGTGCAGCGGGGGAGAGGCTGGCGCTCCGAGTCATAAGTAGAAATTGAGAATGGAAAGAGGGGAGAGAAATATCTCTCGTTTCTGAATTATAACCGCGCGGGTCGCCGGGTACAAAAGTCCCAGGAAAGGTAAATCAGCTCGGTCAGCCTACCGCGGTCCCTTTGGCGTACAGTCGAGATAATTCGCCTCCTAGGCAGCGTTGGATGCAATCTGCCAGATTGTGGGGCACATCGAAATTGCCGGGTTATAAGGAGAAGTCTTCGTAGACTGGGCTGGGGGAGTCGTCGGCTTTCAGAAAACCAACGTGCCATTAGCGGCCGGTCTCCCTCGACCGGTCGCCGATATCCCAGCGTGCCCAGGCGTGCCGTATCGCCGGTAAATAATGCGCCGCGAGAGGGTGTGCCCCTCTTGCGAGACAAAGGGAAGGACTCGGCCCCCTTTCGTTTCCTCGGACCGAAGATCCTGACTTCCTACGTCGTGATCGCGTCGCCCCGTTTCCTGGATCTTCTTAACTCGCGTCACGCGGCGGCGAGAGGCTTCACGAGGCTCCTTTTCATTGCCAACAGGCAATTATTCTCCGTCACAGAGAGCTTCGGCGTGATTAAAACCGGAAGGGGACGCGGAATGATGTATATTCGCGAAGTACGATGCGCTTCAATAATCTCGATATTTCCTCCGGGAAATCTGACTATAGTTAACGACATTAATAAAATAGCGTTCTCGTAAATAATTTCTCGTTATCTGTAGTTTTTTCGATAACGTTTCGATAACGGACGGAAAATTTTGTAAATATTTAAACAAAGATGCGTATCGGTATCGACGAAACAGTCGACGAAAAATAATCGTAGTGTCCATAAAGACCGTATAGATAAAACAATCGTAAAGATCACGGTAGCTATAAAAAAAAAGACAATCTAACCTGCTTTTAACTATCTTCCTGGTCCATGTGTATTGCCCTATAATACGTAGACATGCCGCGCCGAGGGTTCGGTCATCATTCGAGCAGATCGAATTTACGACTGACGCGAGTTTTATATCATGGGAGATTTGTCGTACAACTTATCGATTCCATTAAATACTATTAGCGACGTGTATCACGAGAGACGTATATACCTCGAGAGAAACTGAAATCGATTCACTGCGCAGGCTTGCCTACCTGAGCACTCCTCTCGACCGGGCCGAGCATATTTTTGTTTTAGATGGGCTCCCAGGAACGGAAAGATCCTACCTTTCAGATAAAGGACTCAATCTCCGAAGGACTCTCTTCCTCTTTGCGCATGGCCAGAAACCCATCGTCAAATATTTCGAATGCATCGGCTGGACGTGGCGTATTCGTCTTCTGTCTTTGGTCCCTTCGATATCTTCGTGAAACCCTCGAGACGCCTCGCAGGGTCCATCGAGCGAACGTTTTTCATCTCGTTCCTCCCCTCCCGGTTTCTCCGTTGCTTTCCCTCTTCTGCCTTCGATCTCTTTTTTTTTTTTACGAGAAAGCTCGAATTTCACTCATGGGGTCTTCGAAGAGACGGCCCCGTAATTCTAGATGGGCGACATCGATTTTCCTCTTGAAAATTAATGGACACGCTGACACGCGCAAAAAGAAAAATTACTCCACTGAGTTTTCTTACGATCCTATCGCACGTCAATTTTGTCAAGGCGATCGTACGGCATCATCAATGAGTCGCGCTTTATTTCTGTCTTTCTTTCTTCCTTCCTTCGCTCGAGGGAGTCTACTTCCTTTTTATATTTATTGTGTAAGGAATTCGTGCACGCGTAATTATCAATAAAATAAGAAATAAAATGTGCATTATGTGAAAGAAAGACAAATATAAATGTATTTATATTTACAGATATATGCACTACTTTTATACCCTATCTTGTACATAAAAGAAAAAAACTCCGAATGGATCGTATTTTCTCTTATACCTTAATCATCTACCTGGATCATCATGTGGGATTCTTATAACACAATATTCTATACATATTTATACAGAATATAAGTTTTTCTGTTTATGTAAACCCGGATCGGCTCTCATCACCAATTCGGTTCAACCATAGAATTTCGGTCTGGTTTCTCGAAGGGGAGAACGATAGAACGGCGGTGAGGGGCGTCTTCGAGTTCCGTTGACCTCCTGGCGAAACGAAACGACCTTACAAGAGTTTCCTCTTAAGGAAAGCAACCCACAAGAGCGAATACGAGGGTCTGAGAAAAAAAATATTCCACGGCTTGTCGAGCGAAATGTTCGACGAGGTGCTTCTAGGTGAATTCCGGACGGAGAAAAGATCCGTTGTATACGTCTGAGTCTCATCTTCATCGAAATATGGGGACTTTTCAATTGTCAGTTTCCGGCTGATTAAGGACCGATTTCCGGCGTGTTTTTAGAGGACAGTCGTACTTTGACGATGCTGCATAGCGCCGCATCATTAAGCGGACCGAAAGAGTCTCCGAAATGTGAAATATCCAATTCGTGGACGTCACGTGCAACCGAGATTTTCGAGAACGAGTGCGTAACACGTGTTACCGCGACTGGCCAGCCCACTTTTTAGCCGTAGTTACTTTGAGAGAATCAATGAACCTGTCTTCTTGCCAACATTCTTGAAACATCATAAAGTACACATAACTACGAGTAAAAACAACGAAATATCTTGATAAACATGTTAAATCAGAGCAATAAAGAAATAATAATTATCTCTCTAGTCGAAAATCATAATAAAAATCTATTGCTCGGTAAGTTTATACAAAAGACGATTTTTGACCTTTTCTTTTTATATTTTACGAGCCACTAGAGCCATTCGTTACGCACTAAGTATTTTACGACGAATCATCATTAGTTGTCGCTACCACGCTTCTTTTCAAGAAACGTTACGACGATCCGGTCCGTCGCCGAAGACGAAGGCGTAGCTTTTCAATGGAATCGTACACGAAAGACCTTTGGAAGACCCGGGGACTATTTCGAAGGTCTGTATCACGGACCAGGCATATTCACCCCCCGCTGTTAAACCAGCTTCGTGGCGGCCAGACGGGAGGGGGTGTGGCACACACGGTGCACCCCCTGGGATCCTGCGGTCATCCCCGGCCGTCGGCGTCCTTTAAAGCTTCATGCACAACGAACGGTGGTATTATGCAGACTCGGGGCTACGCGTTAGGACGTTACCGAACCGCCCTATAATGGGATAAAAATAACCGTGTTTATATAGGATTACGAGGCGATCATTTTCTCTATTCGAGACACTACGTAAAACTACGATAGAACGAGGGTCCGCTGAAAGGGTACACAATTTTTCATCTCCTTCCTGCTTATTATTGTCTACCTAGAAGGATTCTCGTTTATCGATTAGGAGTCGTATGACAGAGGGATATGAGCAAGACACGCGCCACATTGTGTTACCGTGTTGTCGGGATCAGATACGAGATTCCCGGTAATTATGAATAACGAATCGTCACGAGTCAAGCACGAATCAAATAAACAAACCTATAAATGGGAGCATTTGAATAAAAAATTTTGTTTGCTCATTTCAATTCATTTAGTCGATATTTTTCCGAGAATAACTAAGACAGCTGTAACGAATTCGACGGAAATAAATTTCTCCTATCGATATCGCGCGGGTATTCACCTTGCTATAGTTACCGTTTGAAATTTTCATGTATGATATATTTGTACTTTTAATATTCAATTCCTATATTTTCTGTATCCAATTCCTATATTCTCTGACTTGAAATGACCAGCTATCCTACAGCAAATTCAAGTAGAAAAATTCTTTTTTTCTGGTACGTGAAACGCGTCCGACCACGTGAAAGAGTAATGCACTCGCTAAGAGAAAGAAAAAAGATGTACGACGATAGTTCAAGCTCCAACAGAATATCGATTGACGCAATTAGACGAACGAATCTAACAAACGAGACTATCTTTAATATATATCGCTTCAAAATGGATATATTTAAAATTAAAGAGGCCGTTCTTCGTGAAGATCAATTTTCGAAGAAACCTAACCCTCCGATTATCCCCTCGCACGCATTTCCTTCGAACTGGGGCGGAGAAGAAAGTGGAAGGGAGAAGAAAAGGGATCGACCGATGAAACTTGTATGTTTGCTTTTGTAACGTGTGCGTTAACGAGACATGCCACAAAGTTGGATATTAAACATCGGGGATTATTTGATTACGGTCTTGCGAATTTGCCCGAATCCGCTTGCTGCGATTCTCCTACCGGTTAGCATAATTTTCTCTCCCATACATGCACACTTTCTCTCTCTCTCTCTCTCTCTTTCTCCTTTATGTCATTTCTCGCGCGAGCGATACTGCCTCTCTGCCTTTTCGGTAAACGGTACGATCGCCGGCGCTGGAGAGAGAGAAAGAGAAAGAGAGAAGGGGGGAACGAGGTCGAATTGGGAGACGCATGGAAATGAACGTTATTAAATTGTTCTACCGTGACGCCGAATCCACCCGCAGACATAAATTGACACCGACAACGTCGAATTAGGTGCGTCGGGTTGTGGGGCCGTCAGATTGGTACAGGTGAAACTCAACGCGCGTGTATATTCGCGCCCCCGAATTCCGCGAGTACACGCATATAACCTCCGCGACGGGGTTGAATTTATGTTATTAATGGATTTGTTTGCGGTGTCCCTGCCTCGACAATCAATATTTATTTATCGAACGTAGCGACGAGCACGGCCACGTCGCGCCGACGAGCAGGGAAAGAACGATCGGGGAAAAACGGAAAGAAGAACAAAAGTGGACAAGGGGCATCGCAAATAAATGGTCAACGTATTTATTTGGTGAAATAAAAGACGAATTTATGCACCGGTCAAAACGGAGCGGTGTCCTATGTTCAACCTGAACCGCTCTGTGAAAGGACAAAGCTCTCCGGTTTCCTAAATTTTCATGTTCCTTCGGATCTTTCTTTGCTTGAGCAAAGGGCAGCAAACAAATGAGTAACTTTTTCGCTTTGATATATGACTTTCGGCTTCGGTCGGCAGTTTTGTCCACCTACATAAAGTACAAGTTGGCGAACTTTTTAATGTAAAATATTCTTCCCTCCAACAGCCGGTGGCTCGTGGTCTCGTCATACATTTCTAACAAGTACGCGTAGCCCATCGAATGTCCCGAAATTCGCCCCTGCGGGGTCCCATGAGTAATCGGGAAACAAGCAACCTGGACAAACATTGTACCGCGCGGGGGCCACGCGATGTACCACGACAACTGGATAGGATGAATATTTGACAAAGTCTGCGGCCATCTCTCCGCGCTCGCGGAGGAACACACGCTCCGTCTCGTGCGGTAGTTCGGACGGTACTCCGCAGCATCCGCGTGTACAGAAACGACTCTCTGCAGAACAGCATTCACGCTCTCCCACCAATACTCTCTCCTCTCCTCTTAGCTGCCTCTCCGCCTCCACCGGCACCTACACCATCACGGTTTCGCCTCTGCCGTTACTACTGCCGCCGCCACCACCATCACCGTTCACCACCACCGCCACCACTACCACTACCGCCGGTACCTCCACCACCGTCAGCAACCTCCACCACCATTACCACCACGTTCGCTCAGCACCGGCGCCCGAGAGGCGAAGGGCCCCGAGGTTTCTGCGCTACGAGTCAGTTGGCCGACATGAGCCGCGCGTGTAGGGGCTCTTGGTGTTTATCCGCTCTTAACGGCTAATCCCAAAACGCGTACCCTCGTATATTGGGACGTGCGCGTGCACCGTACCGCCCGTGAAATATATACGAGGGGTGAAAACTTTTCTCACAATTCCGTATGTATGGGGAGAGATTTTTGACGTTTGTACTGTGGAGATCGGGTACCGATTTTTTTCAACAGCGTGAATAGTTTTCCCGTGACGAAAAGGGGATCGGCGCGGTTCTTTGCACGACGTCACGATCGGTTGCCGGGTACGTGAACGAGAAATCAATGTGAAATAGTTTCTCGATGAATGAATACGTGTCTCGATAATCGGTGATGCTCGGGACTAAAGAATGACGTTACGACGCGCGGTGTAACGAACTTGCAATGATGATAACGCCAGTGTCAGTGCAGTGGGGTTAAAGTGCCAGCCGGTTTATGGATAACTACGGTTCGTTGATTGGCTGCACGAGTAAGTGATATCCGATGTTGGTTGTGTAATGCGTAGCGAATTTTTCTTGTACCGCGTCGACCCAGGAAATGTGTCGCGATAGCCTATGCAAAATAGCACCTTTACCCGAGACACAGGCAGAGAAACATAGCTCAAATTAGTTTCGCTTATAAAACGCTGCTATTGACAAATAATAACGCAAATTATTTCCCAAATTTGTAAATTGGATTTAAAAAATTATTGTAAAAATTTTAATTTCGAAATATAATATATTCTAAAAATTCCCAAAGTATGGGCTGTAACTCATTGGTGAATCGCAAATTGATTTTTCATAGATTGCGAAAAATTTTTCAGCTGACAGGAATTACAACCAAATTTCCAAATAAATTCCTAAATTATTAAACTTCTCGTGTCTGAAAATAATTTGCTTCGATATGACATCAAAAATATTATTCACAGAAAATAAGCGCATTATTCAAAGCTTTATATGTATATGTATATATATATATATAACATACGCGTGCGCGCACACACACACATACATATATATATGTATGTATGTATGTATTTTATAAATTTAAAAACAATTTTATAAATCTATTTCTAAAAAATAAAGTGTGTATATATATATATATATATATATATATATATATACACTTTATTTTTTAGAAATAGATTTATAAAATTGTTTTCATACAACAAAACAGTTAAAAAATAAGAGGATTAAAGTAATATAAATAGATTTATCAATTTACTCCCTTCCTCGACTTTTTCCTTAAAGTTACATGGAATGTTTGTCACTTTAAAAAATAGATCGCGATAAGTTTGGAAAATCCTAACACATTCAGGATGTAGAAAGAAAATTAATGTCTCTCTAGTAGCTTGAGATATTATATTTTCTAAACAAAAAACGCACTTCTCTCTACGCATTTCTCATAATCAAGATGTTTCAATGCTGCAGATCGATCGTGACGTTTCAGATAACAAATCGAGATAATTCATTACACGCTCTCGAGGGACTACGAATATTCCCGATTGATTCCGGTGGCTGCACATTTTCAAAAGCCCGCTAGGGACCGAATCAAAAGATGGACGTTAACATTTAACCCCTGCACTCCTGCTGGGCGCGTACATCGACGTGGTCCAAAAGTCCTCTGGGACTTCCCCGTTAAAAACTTGCGGCGTATCGTAAACTTATGCTCGACAAGCCTCCCCCCTGTCTGAAGCTTGTTCCAAAATACCGGTTGTTACGATACGCGATGATCACTTTCCGATATCAACTACCGGATTTGCGCGAAACCGCTATAATCTTCAACCGCATGCGACCGCTGTTGGTCCGGCGGTCTAAAGTACGTCGTATTACGGGGTCCGCGCATTAAATGAATGAAGTCGTTGAAAAAAATTATACGAGGCGGCATTAACCCGCGATATACGCTATTACTTGTTGCTTCATCGAGGCTATGTTTATATTCCTCCTTTATGCCTCCGGCGTGAGATTCGGCCGAGAAACAAAATACGCGGCACGTTTACGCGGATTATCCTAAACCTATTTCCAGTTTTATTGGATAAAGTAACATGCGCGCGGGGTAAAAACTACGCATAAATAAAACGCAGTCGAATATGTCAATAAATGGTTCCCGGGCGACCGCTGGTAACCACGAGGAACGTACGCGTAATCGTAAAGTATCCTCCCGTATGCACCGTCGAATAAAGATTTACAAGTATTCGAGGGCACTTACTAGGATTACATGTACAGGAGCACGTTCCTCGACTCTTAACGGCAGCAGTAAGTTGCCGGCGATTTACGCCAGATACACACACGCCTGCATCTTTTACCCGAAAGCTTTAAAATTGCACTCGCGCATTGCTACCTACCCCATATTTACTCGTAAATACGCGAAATATATATCATAGGGGAGAAGGGGAAAGTTCTCCGAAGGCCTGGAGATTACCATCCAGATATCCATACGTGCGCAGTGTCGATTCTCGATAAAGCGGCGCTATTACATGGTTAGATTGGCTGGATTGTCGATGGTGATTTGCAAAACGGTCGATTCAATTACAGCCCCTTCAACGGGATTCCGGTAGGACGATCATATCTATCGTTTGCGATAGATCAGTACGTTTGCGCGATTATAACGAGGGAAACGACGGGCTGAAAGCACGGGCATTATCTCCAACAAATCGGTAACATTACGCTTCCAGCTTTATACGGCATTTATTGACTGTGAATCTTTTAGTCGTGACACTCACGACCTCACGATCGCTCGTAAAGATCCGCGTCTTTGTGGAACGAGTTAAATCGCGCCCTGGGATGGAAAACGCGCCCGCTGCATCACGGCGGCGCACGCGCGTTCGTTGAACGTCATTAATTAATAATACCGCACTATCTCCCTTTAAACTGCGACGGTAAAATGTATTAATTATATCAATGGCGCTGTATTAATAATTACCGCTTTGTTTCATTTCGCGAAATCATGTCCGTCGAAATATTTTTGCGCGCACGGAATAGGAATGTTAACTAATAATACCGCAAATATAAATTCCTCCGTATAATACGCATATGTAAAAAGGATGCGGAGAGAAAGATGCGGAATGTGGAAAGCTCTGCGATTTCTATCCTATCGCAAAAACTCGCGCGCGCGCGCGACGACTATGATATCGGGATATCGATAAATACGATCTAGAGCGATCCGGCTGACGCATGATTCCGCCGCGTTATAAATAACTCCGCGGCGCGATATACGGAAGATCGAGAGGTTTCGAAACGATTACAAGAGAACGGACTCCAGCCGCTGACTAAACATCTCCGACCGATCGCATCTCGGCGACCGCAGCGGTGCCTGGTGCATTGAAAATGAGGGACCTTATTTGACTCTATTGGAGACTTTATTAAGCGGCTAACACTGTCGCTCACGACGATGATCGTCACGACTACAGCGGAAACCGTGTACCGCCGTGGAAAAGGGTTCTCGAAAATAATGGAGTGCAGCGCGAGGCGCGTTATGCCGATGGATCCCTTTATTCCTGCTTTTACTGCATTAGTCGCTTTCTGTAAATACACCGAGCGTGACACGCGCGCGCGCGCGCGCTTCTTTGAATGTTCCCCGTAACCGACAGGAGTTTGCCTTTCAGCCAACATTGCCTTCCACGTCCGTGTCGGTTCCGTATCGAACGCTAGGCCACGCTTTTAACTTCCGCTTTTCTTCGTGTAACAGAATGAAAATAATTATACCCCGAGACGGTTCGCGTTTCTCACAAGTTGCTCGTGGATTTTCTATGTAATAGCTGAAGGTAACAAATTGAAATTATAACAGCGCTTTCTTGCGGAAGGAGAACTTTGAGAAAATCTTGGTTAATGGTAAATAAACGCAAAATGAATGAGCCGTACAAATACAATTTTATCTCAACACTTCAATCTCAATAGTTTGATAAAATAGCGATTGATTAAAATTAGAATGTCGTTACTTTTTTTTATAATAATTTCAAGTATTGATCGGCGAATTTTAGAAGCCAATTCATGCAAGAGCTTTATATTGCTTCTCCCGCCTGCCTTCCTCTTAATATGCAATTTCAGCTCATTGCCGTGTACGCGCGCGCACTTTATAATGCGCGTTCGTTGAAATTCCCTCCCCACCATCGCGCCGGTGAATAAAAATATCTCGTCGGGATATTCTGGAGTAATAAAACTATTACGCGAGGAGACCTACACCCTCGAATCTCCACGGGATCCGTGTAGAGGTCGGTCCGATACTCCCGGCAGGTTAATACGCCATTCACACGCGATATTATTCGCGGAAGGTTACACATTCGTGCGCATTGGTCACGTTCGTGTCGGGTCCGACGATTTTATGCAGACGTCTATCATTTCACGTCGCCGCCACCGGCGTCTTCGTCGAGTGTATTTCTCCGTTTCCCTCCCTCTCTTCTCAGTCCACCTTCCCTAGACGCGCTCATTTCTCGAACTTCCGTTTTCGCCGTTTACGATGATACGTTACACGTGCCCGGTCGAGGAGATCGGCGCTCGCAAGCGCCTCTGTCTCGAGGTAGACGGGAAGTCCCGTACGTACGTGCTGGGAGTGCGTGAGCCAGTCAGCCCAACCAGCCAGCCCGACGATCGTCGCCCGCGTGGCACCCCGCGCTTTCCGTGCTTCGACCATTAAAAACTCGGTACGGTCCCGCCTTATCTCGCCGTCAAGATCGACGAAGCCCGGGCGGCCACGCAGTGCGCCATGTATCGCGGTTTCGATCGGTTCCCTCTCGCAGGGAACGCCGCTGTTGCATTGGCTCGTCGTCATCGTCGTCGTCGTCAAAAGGGGCCCACCTGGCACGCGCAGAGCCCCCATCTGCGGCGGCCGATTCACTCGGGGCCTCCGTGAGAACACGAAGTGCCTACCTGCTCCGAACGCACAAAAGGGGCCCAGGAGAGGCCCGGTGTCCGCGTGCGAAAAATGTATTCACGCGTCGACGAATTTCGTCGGTGGCGAAACGACCGTGTCCTCGGGGCACGATCGCACCGGCCCGATCGATCGGACGATCGATCTTTGAGGGCCCGAACTGCACCGGGTTCGGCAACGGACGTAATCTGGCCGGAGGAACACGGCCGATACAAATCGAGATGAGCGGCGAATGAGGATGCCGATTGAACGGCAGATGGGCAGGGACGTTAAGCACTTTAAAGGATTATTTGATTGATCGATAACGATGGAGGATAATCTGAAGAGTTAATGTAACGAAGGAGAGGGGCGGAATGAAGATAATAAAGAAACGCGGGCAACTTCATTTCATTCAAATGAATTCGCGATGACGAAACGCTTTTATCTCTCCCGTGGTATCGGAGGGAAATAAAAATTACGAGGATGAGAAAAAAAATGCTGAAATAAAAAAAAAGCGTTTTAACGATAACACCGCCGCGTCTGTGAAATTTTAATAGCTCAGAATTTTCCAGATAAAGGCACGTAGTGGATAGAGAGAGAGTTTCTACCGGTTTCACCTTATTTTTATCTGCTCAAAGGTTGCGCAGAAGAGACGGCGGAAAAGTCACGCGCGCGGCGACGTGAGGAAAACCTCACGAGAACATCCGCCGTAAACAACCGCGCGTCGTCGTTTCCTACCAACTTTTACTGCACGCGGGATTTCTTATCGGCGCGGATAAAATCGAGGAACTTTACAAGGCCAGAGAGGGGAAAGAGGAACGAGGGAACACAAGAGAGACCTCCGTCGTTCTTTACACGTCGTAATACCCGAAGGCGCCGAATGCGCCTGAAAAATCTTCATACGCGCGCCGCGAGTGCGCGGAGGGCTTCTCGTTTACGTCCGCCGATATACGTGCGGTAGAACGGCGGTGAACGGCGCGCATCGTCCTCGTTCCTTAGTATCTCTCTCTCTCTCTCTCTCCCGGCTCTCCGTCGTATCGCGCGCGGAGCTCAAGGAGATCCCGCCTCAGGGCGATCGTAGTTGCATTGTACTTTATATTCATGCAAAAACGTCGAAATAACTTCCAGGCGCGCGCGCGCGCGTTTGCCTCGCCGACCAAAAGCCAGAGCAAGAACGTTTGATCCTCCATCGGAGACCGAGGAAACGCTCGCGCGCGCGTGCGATAGCGTCCCCGCGGTATATTTTCAGCCGGTTCCCTTCTTGGCGTTCCTGTTTGCGAGATGACTACGCGCAAAGGAGCCGTACCCGCTCGCTCCCTGTGCGCGGGCGATGAAACGATCAAAGAGCGAAGGGAAGGTGTATTTCGGTGTATTTGGCTCGAGCAGCGAGCAAAGCTGACGCGGCGCGCGAGTTTTCCGTCCCTCACGGCTCCGGAGCCGCGTCAAACTGCTTGCCTGGCGGTGTCCAATTTTCGAAATGCCCTCTCGAAAGGATCGCCGAGCGTGGGATCGGGAAAACTTTTTAGCCGCGACGCCGGAGCCCTTTGATCCGCTCGCCGTTACAAAAGTTGTAAGGATCCTTTGTAACCCGGAATCGTGACATCGTTGGCTCACCGCGCGCCCGATCCCCCCTCTCGCTCCTCCTTCTGTCTCGCGCGAGACAGAAGCCGCGGAGTCCGCGGATACCGCGACGCTCGATTTCACGGGTTGCACTCTTTTAAATCCCTCTCTCGCGACTGCCTTTGATCTCTCGAGTTATTACGCTTACTTTACGTTGGAAGTCGAAGCACGCTCCGCGCCGCGGAGTTTTACTTCGCTACGCGCGCGCGCACGTGTGTGTGTGTGTGTGTGCGTGTGTGTGAGACAGTATTATATATCCTCGATACTCACGAGCAGATAATTTATGTTGTGCGCGATCTCCTCCTGAGTAAAAGGTCTCACCGTGCATTACGATTGAAATGCCGCGTGTACAAGCGCGGAGAAATAATTTTCTTTCGTAATTCGATAATGTATCGCGAAAGTGAAGAGGTCACACAAACCATGTCGGGCGGAATATTGATATCGCGAGAAAAAGGTTTTTATTTCGCCTCGCAGAAGTATACGCGGAGGGACCCCGCGGAAGTAGAACCTGTCCCGTTACGGACCATTAATAATCGCTAGAAATCGATAAGCACGTCGACACGTCTTCGCGAAGACATCTGCAAACATCTCTCCCAACAATGCAAACGCTCTTACAAACCGCTGAAACATGTCTGCGCCTCAAACGACTATAAATCGAATCTTTTTGGGCCGCAGGTAGTCACGTATTTGTATAACTTCCACGAGACCGCAGGTTTCCACTCCCGCGGAATGAATCGTCTTTCTCTCGACGTCGTAGTCCCCCTTTTCCTCTCCAAGAACGATATTTATATCTACATGAGCAAGGGAAAAAAGGTACAAGCCGATACGATCGATCTGATAGAAATAAAAAAAAACGCGATAATCTATCCTTGATTGAGAAGGATCTAGATCGTAGGCAGATAGAGCGCGTGACCGATCGAGTTCGTGTGAACCTGACTAGACGCATCTGCCCGTTGGCTAAATAACAGCCGGCGAGAGCAGGAGACCGGTATCCGAGAGGAATCTACGTCGCCAACGAGCGAACGTCGTAGAGGGAAGACAACGTATGTAAGCACGAGGCAGGCAGGCCAAGGAAGAGCAGCGCGCGGCGAAGGAAAAGAAAGGCGATATCCTCTACGTGCGGTCTATAAAGACGCTGCGAACCCACATCCCCGCGGCGCAGCGGCCGCGGGGGAGGTTGACATGTTTATTTCGCTCCGTAATCTTCTCGGATTACGTTACCGAGAAGCGAGAGAAAGAGAGAGGGAGAAAGAGAGAGAGAGAGAGAGAGAGAAGGGGGGGCGAAAAATGGAGAGAAACGGACCGAAGAAGGAATAGTCGGCCTTCGGGGCGGAGTTCTGGATTGTACCTGGGGCCCGACGCGTGTTCCAAAGGGATCCCTTGCGGTTGTCGGTACATCCTTGAGGAGTGTTCACGCGGTTTTCGTGGATTAGTTTCGCACGTTCGTAACGTAGACGTTGTTCCGCGGAAACGGTGTTAAATTATAACGTGCAGCAACGCGTTGTATGTCTTGCGGAATGTAGACGGAATAATACAATGGGGAAAGAGAAACTAGAATCACCAGTTGCCGAACAAGCACCAATAAATGATTTTAAAAAATAATAATAAGTCAAAAACTAACTGATATTTTCTAGATTCAATTTTCATATAGATTTTAATAAAATATCATCTTTACGTGAAAATATAATTATATTAAAATGTTTTTTTGGTTTAATTTCGTATTTGTTCGTTGACTGGTGCAGTGGTTCTATCTTTATAACACACGTTCGTGGAACACGAAGGAGAAATGTTGAAACCGAAATCCGCATGAAATCGAAATCCACGTATTATTCTAATACCTCAGTAGCAGCTGAATAAAAAAATTCGTCATTAAATTATCCGATTATTAAGACGTTAAAATTTATATCTTACGGACACTCCTAATCCGACGGGATTATCCTCGTTTATTGCCGGCGAATATCGAGCTACCGAAGCGTCTGACTTCTCTAAATAAAATTTATAACCGGACGTCTGCCCGACCCGGTCCATCTTTTTCCCATAAGCACACAACATCATTCACCTCCGTCAAAAATTTCTCAAAGGCGCGACCGTATAATAAATGCGTACAATTCCTAGCCCTTCTGAATCGAGAAAGATGAACCGCGTCAAGAACCGGTAGCTGAAGCCCTCTGACCAGGTTCGGTCTCGTGGTTAGTTGCTCTACCTGTTGTCATACGATACTCGAGATGCATCGCGAACACTCAAACCGCTCTCGTATCGTGCTCGCTTTACTACTCGCGATGAAAAAGAGTATCATTTTCGCTCGCTTTAATCATGAACGCCGACAATGCGCTTACATTACGCCACAAGACGCTACGGCTTTACCAGTGCAAATGTAACGAAAGAAAGAAGGAAGAGAGACGTCGGGACAGTCGGATTTTCCGGCCTGCTTTTCCGACCAAATGGAGCCCAGGACAAGCGGATTCGTGTCAACTGCAGTGTGAAATGCCATGTGGTCGCTGGGCATGACGCAATGCCATTCGCCGTCGAGTGTTTTAAACCTTTGAATGGATAATACCGTATGCGTTTATAAATTGAGTTCTCGTCCCGGAGGATTAGGACGAGCCCGAGATGGGAAATTTGTGTAGGGCACCGCGATGCGTGGCCACATAATGCGCGTGTTGTGCACGGATCCTCCGCTGGATTATTCCACGTCATGAATCTTCGAGAGCATTTTCGACCTGCATACCCGTCTACACGGGTTTCGCACCGATGTTACGTAGTGGCTTCATCGATTTTCAAGAGTCCATTCTCTGTTGATGGAAAACACGAAAACCGACGAACAGATTTAAACCCGCATGAATAAGAAATGAGATATTGGCTGGCGTAAAAATTCTTTTAAAAAAGTACGAATCCCAGCACGCGAAGGTAACTTGCAGTTACTAAAATAAAGTATACGAAAATCGCATGCCGCGCATACGTTAAAGTTTAAATGCTACGTACCTATATATGTATAATCTTAACTTAATTATTTCATAAAATATTACTATGAATGACGATTAAATTTCGTTATCGCGGATTATTTCCGGAGCAAAGCTCGTTATCGCGAGCGCAGAATTTAGTATTTTCTTTTTTTGCGCGACGTATTAAATTTCACTACCATTTCCACTTGATTCCATTGCGTTGGCTCACGAGAAAGCTGCTGTATGTACAACAGCACTTACAGATGTAATCGAACATCTAGCGAAAGACCTTGACGAACGACATTGATAAACGATCCCTTAGTCGCGTTTCAACTAACCGACTCGGCGGGATCGTGTAACAACTTGGTACTAACAAGCTTTGCATATATGCACGCTAAGCGTGTTCGCGATCATACGTTTTTGCGCGAATTTTGTTGCATGATATGCACACATCGCGTGAATTTTAAACATCTCTCGCTAGGAGTTTAAAGTAACGATCGATAAGCGGGAATAACTCTCGCGCCATACTCGCGGAGTGTAATGCCCCATGGACAACGATGTTGCTCAAGTAGAAACATAGGTTAATGCGTGGTGAAATGTGTTGCCAAAACTACATTATAATCACACAAAATTTGTTTCAATGCTTACAAGCGACGCGCTCAAAAGCGAATTCTAAATCTCATTATGCAAAGTCGGCTCGGGCATGGGCTTTAAACGCATCAAGGTTCCTCGAAATTTTGAATCCAACGGTATATACACCACCGGTAATCCCGAGGAACTGTATTTCCAGTAGACGAATCGCGTTTAATAATTAATTCCGACGGTTATCGACCGGAATCTTCCTCCCCCTCCCCTGAAGGAACAACCGTTTCACGTTCAGGGGAGAGCCATCGAACCACCGAGGGAAAATTACGCGCCCTCTCCCTTTCCCGCTCTCTGGCTTTCCTTACGTTCCTTTCAGGGGGTAGCGACGACTGAAAATGAAGGCGCCGCGAAGGAAATTTCGCGTGCGGGAAAGTGTCTGCCGTCGCTGTGGAATATTTAAATGGCAAGGGCTGCCAGCTACGTCGTAAGTGGCACTCTCGACTTTCCTAACCCGTCTTTTACGCTTTCCGGTAGAAACACAACGCCGCGACGGCGACCCGGTCGACGTTAAACCCGTTTCACCTCGATACTTCGTTACCCTGTTGCGTGCAAGAGAGAATTTCCATTTTGTGTAAAAGACTAGCCTTAGTCGTGTCAACGTACGTGGAACCGAAATAGGTTTGCTTTATTTATTTCGCAAAATGTGCGCTAAACGCGGCATACATTTTATTTACGCTCTTTACATCGATCAAGATTCATTCGGCGATTACATCTCGTTTGCGTCCGCGAGAGAATATTTTTTCTAAGCGTTTAAACCAAAGCGAGAGACGATAAAACATTGTTGTAACTAAACATTGCTCTCCTATTTATGTTGCAGGTGCGGGCTCGTATCAAGCCGACGAGTGGCCAGTGTCGTGTGGAGTGACGTCGAGTGACGGTATTTAAGTGTGACCCCGAGACCGACCGGTCTTCGCCTCCTTTTGCCACCGCGCGCGCGCGAGAGAGAGAGAGACAGAGAGAGAGAGAGAGATGAACGAATGACTGGACCGCTCCGGACTGATCCGTGATACGCGATGAGGCCGAAATCTTGCTCGCTGTTCCTGCTGTTCTGCGTGATCCTGCCCGGAGTGGTTCGTCCCTTCACATCCGGCGAAGGTAAATAAAAACTCGGAGCTCCGGGAGTTGTAAAAGTAGCGGCTCCGTCGCCGCTGGCGTCGTAAAGCAACGTCAGGCGGCGGAGGCCGAGACATTCGAGAAAGAGAGGAGCATCCCGTAGAGAAGATCGTTAAGTTCGCCATTTAACTCGCGCCGAGCCTATAATGACCTCTCATCCCTCGTGGATTCGAGGAGCCGCGCTTCGTACTTGAGTACCCTCACTCGAGGTACTCGCGCGACGTCCGAGTCGACCACTTTACCGCAAGCTCCTCGGACACGCGTTTTGCAGATTAAGAACGAGAAAGATTATTGTTGTGTTGTAAATTACGTTATGTCGTCACGTTGATAGAACGTTGTTAATCTGCCCGCGGGGGTTTTCTCACTCGCGCCCGCGGACGATGCCTTGTCGACGATGTGTCCCGTGCATATCGTTTCGCGGTCAACGCTGCTGCGTCTTGCGCGCGCGCGCGCAAGAGAGAAAAAAGAGAAAGAGAGAGAAATCAGTAAATGGCGTACTTGCAACGAGATAGCGGCGCGACAAGCTACTTGAAAGTATCATCCGTCGACCGCGGGGTTCGGATCGCGATACTCGAAACGAGAGACGTAATACACCGTGACTCCGGGTATTTCGCTAACGACCGCGGGCGGAAAACCGAAACGGAGGCATTCCTTTTACGAGTTACGGGCGCGGAAGGAAGGTCGAGTATTGTAGCTATACAGAAGTGTGTATACGAGCGTTACGGATATGTAGGAGTATCCGCCGCGAGAAAGAGACCGAGAGAGAGAGAAAGAGAGAGACTGCTAATTATACGGCGAGGCAGCCTGACTGATTAGTAGTCGGTATAACCGACCGGTTACATTACACCAGCCCGTTTTCGATGATGGATTATGCTCCCCCGGAGCTACTTTTAAGCGACCTCCTGGACTACGTTGGAAATCCCCGTTCTTTCTTTCTTCTTCAATCTTCTCCCTCGGAGAGGGAGGGCACCGCGGCTAACTAATTAGCGCCCCCGACATATCGTCGTCATCGTCGCCGTTCGCGTTAACGACGGATTCTATCTACCGTGACAACGACGCGGATACTCGTCGTCCTCCCAATGTGGCGCGTCCAACGTGCGCGCGCGTTAACGTAAAAAGGGCGCGCGACAATCAATCTCCGTTAACTCGGGACAAAAGTATCGCCGTCGCGACGCCGGGCCGTCCTAAAACAAACACGATCCGGTAATCCATCTTCCGTATTCTTCCGTGAGACACGTCTTTTTCGCGCATTGTCCAAATTCCGCTCTTGCCGCCGCCGCAAGGTAATCACAGCGGTCGCCGCTTATCTTCGCGCGGGGGCGACCATCGTTTGTCGACTCGTGTAGCGTGTAACACACAGCGTTTTCCCCGGTAATCTCGGACCGTCTCGAAAGGCGGATGTGTATGATTTAACGCTAGGGCGAACAAAAAAAAAACGGCACGATACAATTATGACCTGCTAACCATCCTTTCCTTAAAATCTAACTATGTAATCTTGTTTCTCGCGCGCGCACACACACGTACAAGATTTCCAGCCTTATTACCGCGCGTATGAAACGTGCGTTGATGTCCACGCGCACACATTGGCGAGAACAAACGGCGCCGGCATGAAAACATTCGTTTTCTATTCCCCTGAGTACGTGCTGTACAATAGAAATCGCAGCGCGGCATACGCACGTATACACACACACACACAACGGCGCGCGCGCCGTCTTCCCTTACTCATTTTTCTTGTGGTGCACGGGGCAGATAAATAATTCCCATTCTGGCGCGCATCCTCGTGATGGAAGGAGCTACAACGAGCGGCGCGCCGTATTCTTCGCACGGTCACCGATGCGAGAAATCATATCTCATGTGCGTCAGTACACGTGCTCGCAAAGTGTGCTTTCCATTTCTCACGCACGTCTCTCTCGGATAAGTAACAATTATCCTCAACAAGCACGTCGCGTTTTCACGAGACAATGCGGATATAGTAACGCGGTACGATGTGCTTCCTCGCGTAAAAGCTAAAACGTATACAATTTGCCCATCGCGCTAAAAGATCTTATTGCAGGCTACGTATCCTTTTAAATAAGATAGCGCTTATTGGTCGGGAGTACCCTCCCCCGCGTATAATAACACAGGCGCTGCACCTTTCAGACGTATGAAAAAAAAAAAGATTGCGATCTATTCACCAAGTCATCGCGTGTAACTCGGAGATAATTGCCGCTCTCATTATTATCATCGTTACGCGGGGAAACAAGCCGTAATGGCGATATACTTAGCCGCGTCGGCCGGCTGATAAATAACAATTACGGCCTCTGACCTCGTACAATAATTCCAGCGAGAGAGTTACACGCGCTCGTGGCGCCTATACGCGCCCGTCAAACGCGATACGCCGGCGATCGGTCACTCCGTGAGCGCGCGGAGCCTCCGCCGCGGCTGTATAGAAATCATCGTCGACGTCGTCGTCGGGCAGAAAGCGGCCGAACCAAACGGCGCCTATCCACTCACTCGCCAGATCGCGGCCATTCGCCAGCGTGCAACTTGCCGGGCGAGACGTATTATATGCACGTACGCACGCACACTCGCGCGGCCGTGTGAATAATTACCCCGACGATTTATCGCGACGTGATATCGCGTCATAATTTCGCTGTCTTGACTGGGCCTGGCGCGCTGCCGGCGCGCGGCGAGAAAAATATTAGTCGCGTTAATAATTAACGCGGCGCGCGGTAGAGAGGAGGTCCGTCCCGCTCCAGTGACTCCGCGTTCTCACGTTTTGGTTATCGTGTCGCCAAACGCGGTAGCCACCGTCGTCGCACACAACCGTACAATCGCCGGTTTCCCCACACCCACACACACACACACACACACACGCGCGCGCACACGCATTGGTTTTCATCACGCTTCTCGAGCGACGACGCTCAATTTTTCAACCGCGCTCGCGTTATCTCTCTCATAACTGACGCCGCCCGAATTTCACGTCGAGAATTCGGCTCGCGCGAGGCAGCGGGATTTTTTTTTTTTACGACGAGTTTCACCGGACGCGGACGCCACATCGCCTTTTCGTGCTCGCAAATCCTGCCCGTAAGCTCGGCAACTTGGGCTTTCGCTCGGGCTTGCGAAGCTCACCGCGTTCGTCGTGCTGCTGCGCGCAGTATTAAATTTATGAAACCGATAGCGTCGCGCGTGCCTCGGCCGAAAATTTATGTTCCGCGACGCGGGATTATGCGAGAGAAATTGATCGTTAATTCGTGCACCGCTCGGAGTTGCTTCGTGATTTATACCGGAGCTTAATAAGTGTACGATACGGCCCGCGTAAGAGAGCGCGAGGGGAACGCACCACCTCGCGCAGCTGCAACGAGGAGAACGCAACGGTAGAATTGATTTTCTGATCGACGTTTTTACGTTCCCGACAAGAGGAGATACGCCTCGCGGCGAAGTTTCGCCTCGCCGTATCGAGATGTCTTCGAAAAGAACCGTGTCCCGTGTGCCGCCACGAAACGAGCTTCCTTAATCGCACGGCGTACAGTCAATTACGCGAGCCGTGACGAATCGATGCGCTGGCAACAGTAACGGAGATGGCCTTTCTAATCATACTTCGCGCGCGGATGATCGCGCTATAAATCGCCGGGCGTTATATCATCGCTTTCACGATCGGATTCGTTATCCTCGATCGCGGCGCGCGGCGCTTACAGGCGTCGGGAGAGGATAATAGAAGCCCGCGCGGATGCATCGCGGAGGCTCGGAAGGATCCGCTACTCACGCCAGTCGGCCGACCGACCGACCGACCGCAACCATCACCCTCCTGCCTCGATAAGTATCATAAGTAAATCGCGATTACCGTTCGCGATATAACCCGGCCATCGGGAACGACGTAGCTCTCCGGTCGCACGCAGTGGAAGCCGAGATCTGCTCTCGCCAAGGGCAAAAATGCAAAAGCGTACGCTGGGTCGTGTAATTACCCGGTTGGTTTCACCGGACTCTGTCTCACTGGACTCGAAAAAAGCGTTTCTTCGATGAAGCAGGAGTGAGAGAGAGAGAGAGAGAGAGAGAGAGAGAGAGGAGAATCGGGAATGAGAATGAGAACGTGGAAAGGGGGAAAGTCTTTTTAATATCTCGTAGACCCTCGTTGATATCCGGCCGGCCAAGAAGTCGACGCGTTCCTCTCCGCTACGACGAAAGGTCAGGTCAGCTTTAATTATCGTAAATCAAACGAGCGGCATGCCGCAGCATGCCGGCCAAGGAGGCCCGGAGTTGCGCAAGCACAATTATTGTTGAAATCGGGGAGAATATCGGAGAAAAGAGAGGACTGCGGCAGTTACCTCACGAATAAGCGAGGGAACGGCGATCGTGAAATATCGGCCGATCAGTTTATGTTCTTTGAATGTTCTTCTTCGAAGTTGCGCGATGAAAGTCTGGTGCTTTTACCTGAGATTATAGCGCATGATTCTTGATTACTGTCCATTAATTACAAAGTTGTAAAAAATGATTGTAAAAAGATCTGAGAGACACGCAAACTCATTCGCAGTGAGGAGAAATATAAGAATTTCGAAACTTATCTTCATCTTGGTTTAATGGCGCAATTCCTCCCTTCAATTAAGCAAAATGGTAAAATGTAAAAGTAGATTTTAGACGGTTAATAACCTCGCGTGTTACTACAAGTTGTAATTCGTTCTGAAAAATAAAAATCTTCATGGCGATATCGGGATTCGATTTATGAAACTCATCTTGTACCTTTGTCCTCTTCATCGCGCTTTTATCCGCGAGCAAAACGGAACGGATAACTTCAATGTAATTTCATTGCAGGATTGTAGGTCGTTACGGGACGTGCGCGCGCTCGATACATCGTAACTTTAGCGATGAGCCCCGATAATGTTACGCCGAGCGCGAATTTTCATTCAGTTTTAATGGCCTGGAACCACAAAAGGATAAAAGGTGTGCGAGAGAAGTGCCGAAGAAGTACAATCGGCATGACGTATGCGATTCGACCTCTCGCTGTTATCAATATACACCCTCCAAGAAGCAGCCACCGCGGGGGGGCAACACGCGAACAGTCGTATCTGATTCTGTTATCCGCTTAATTACGCGCCTTAACGTAGCGGTGCCGCAATCGAGTCGTGTAATACGCATCATCACCCTCTATTTTCCACTCTTTGCGCCACTCTCGCCCTCGCTGCTCATGCATTTTCGAGCTCTTTAATTCATTTAGCCGCCGTCGACGCACACGCCGCCGTGCGCGCGTTACGCTTCGGGGCTATATTCGATTATTCTCTCAAAAATTGTATCCCCGACCTTTCTGCATTTCGTCGACTTTTTGTGCGAAAATTTTGAAAAAGAAAATTTGAACGAATTGAATCGAGAGAAAGTCAGCATGAAATCGACAACACCGAGTGCGAAAATTCAAGGTTGAAATGAGACCGTACCGTAAAATCCTATCACGGCGAACTGCATGTGCCACTTTCGCACACATACACGTGCCAAGTGATAAGCAATCTAACTCTATCTCCGGGATTAAGATGTATCGGCCAATCCGGATCAGTCGGAATACTTTAATCCGTCCCACGCAGTGTCATCTCTCGTCGCCGATCTAATCGCATGAGCCCAAGTATCAGAATCACGATCTCTATCAAGTTCTCTTTCAGGTCGTAGCCAGATCTCCATCTGCGTTGGACCGTGTCCCACGCGCGCACACGCGGCAACTCGTGCGATACCGATCGATAAAAGGATCCGTACCGGCGACTCACTCGTCGTCGTGTCTCTCGTTAGTCTGAATGACGGTTCAACAAAGTATCGACGGGCGCGGAACTTGACTCACATTATTTAGGTCCGCAGGTCGTGATCTGTGAACGACCCGTAGAATACAATGGTGACCCGACCTGGCGGCTAGGCGCCGTCCTCCATTGTGACGTGACGACATAGGCACATCCGCGCGACATTTTCTAACCGGAAACACGGGGCTCTTTGCCCGTGCGCGACGATAGATCGTGGAAAACGTTAATCCAATACGACTTTTGGGTCTTATTGTCGAGCTCGCGCTCTTGAGAACCATTCAAAATATTTGCTCTCTACACCTGGGGTCGTATACGCGACTTCGGGCTAATCCGATTTTAGAAATTGTCACCCCGAAGGGATCCCTTCTCTTCGCACCTTTCGCATCGTTCGGAAAGAGGGTGAGGCACTTTACTTGATAGGATTTTACTGAAGGAGGCTTCAAACGTTATTCCCGCGTGCCAATTCGAGTTTTCCTGTTCTCTTAATTATTCGTATCATTCGACAATTCCGCGCACTCACGAAAATCGAGAAAGGTACAGGCCGTTGGGTCAATGTTGCCGCGGCCACGACGACGCCGCGGCGATGGTGGTGGTGGTGGTAAGTGTTCGGTTCGCCGGCTAAAATAACAAGGCACGTGACGAGAGAAACAAGGAATCCCCTTGTATCTTCTTTAATCCGTCTCTCTTCGTTTCGTATGCGGCATCTCTCGTTGCGCTTGTCCATACACTCCGCGTATATACCTGGCCCTCTCGCGTTTGCGTCGACCCGCGAGGAGGACCCTCTCGACGGTACTCTCTCAGTGCTGCTGCTGCTGCTGCTGCTGCTGTTGCAGGTACCTTTGTTAATTAAGAGGCGTCATGTGTGGTCTCTCACCCCGGCGGTGCGGACGCACCGTGAAACCGTACATGAATGCACAGTGGCTCGTGTCTCTGTCTCGTCTCCCGGCGCGATACGTGGTCAACCCGCATAGTAGCCACGTAGGGTTCGAGGATGCGAATGCACATTGCGTTCGTGTGCACGCCTGTACGTACACGTACACCCCGGTCGCTGTTCGCCTGCCTGCTAGGCGTATCTAACGGAGACACGACTAACTAGCTCGCCCGCCGTGGTTAACGAGAGAGGGGGAGGGGGAGGCCCCTCATGCTGGCTGGCGCCGCGACCAGGTGATTCGACGACGATATGAGACCGGATACAACGTTTCCATCCGGGTACTATCGCCCGGGTTCGATCGCGTCGAATTATCGGAAACCGATGACAATTCGCCGATCGACGGGCCGACACGATTGCCGCGCGTGTCGCGTGACGTGTCCCGATTAGACTCTTCTCGCCCCCTCGACTATCGCGCGAGGAAATTTTTTTTTTCAATATCCACCATTATTAATCGATGGATCGAGGTTAAACGTGGCTTTCGGACTGCGGAACCAATTCGAAATATGTACGTACGCGTCATAATCCGGGCGAGCCGCGCGCACGTTGCCCGGCTACGCGCATGTAAAATGAATAATGATCGTGACGCTCTCCGCCGCTCTCTCGCGGTCATCGAATATTCATTGTGCCCAAGATTCCGAGCGGCGGGGCCGCTCGGAATAATTATCTCGAACCGATGGTGAAACTTTTTTTTTTCCGCCGCTGACTCGACATTACGGTGTCGCGTGACCTGGCTCAATTAAGTCGTCCGCTTCGTGCTTGCATTTCCCTCTCCCACGTTCTTGTTTTCGGCGTTTAAAGATCTCGGGCCGTCCAAAGGCGAGCCGCTTCAACGTTTAAAAGAACTAACCGTGTCATTGGAAAATTATTAAAAATATAAACGCGACTGAGCAGCGACGACGCGCTTACCGATATTCGTTCCGGCACCGAAAGGGACGGAGATCGAATCAGATCGCTCGGTGCGTTTCCTATCGGTGATCCGATCTGCTCGAATTATCGGGAACCAATGAAAATCCCATTTCAGCCCGTTCCACTTCCGCGCGCGCGTGCGTCGCGTGACGTTGCTCGATTAAATCCACGTCTTGTTATCGCGTGCACTCTTTTCCTTTGTACGTATCCAATGTGCCGGAAAGGTCGCTATCGAAACGCCGCGCCGCCTGGTTGGCGTACAAATAGATCACGGCTACAAATTATACAGCGTCCAATTCGCAAGAAGACGAGCGGCCATAAACGCGCGCGAGGCAACTGCAATTAGGAAAGAGAGAGAGAGAGAGAGAGAGAGAGAGAGAGAGAGAGAGAGAGAGAGAGAGAGAGAGAGAGAGAAGAGAAGCCCAGAATATAGAGCCGACAATTCCAATTGGGGTCCGTTAGTTATTTCGCCCGCGCCGGTATTAAACGCCAACCCTTTGGCTTGTAGGCGACGCCACGTAATAAACAAGACGTATGACGGGCAATACGGCGACGCGCGTGATACTTCCATACATCCGCCCTGTATGTGCAGTGCCGCGTGTGCCGTACAATAAAATCGCGAGCGAATGCATACGCATATTCGAAACGGTTAACGAACTGGTCGCATGCGCGCAAACGGCTAACGAGAATTCATATGGATGAATTCGCCATCAGGAGAAACCGGGTAGAATGATTTCGATGGGTCCTATCGGCCATTCGATCTGCTCGAATTATCGGAAACCGATGAAAATCCTATTTTACTTGCGTCTCTCGTGCAAGTGCGTCCCGCGTTACCGAATCCCGGCTCTGAACTCCGGCGTTGCCGACCGCCGCCGTTGCGTTTCCATTCAACCCTCGGCAATTGCCAGCTCCATTGTAACATCACCGTCGTAATCCCCTGCCCCCCCTCCCGCATCTTAAAAGCGGGGGGTGTCATACATTTTCTAACGCATTTACTTGAATTGTTAACTCGGCGACATTTGTTTCAAACGACGGACTCGATAAACGTTCGAACGAATAAATCACATTAATAATATTGTCATTACGACCATTATCATCAAAGTTTGGAAAAAAACCGTTATCGACTAATTATAAAACTATAAAAAACTATCAATGCACGATAACTAGCGACTACTTTCTCCGAGTTCCGATAACATTAGTTACTCTATTCAGAAATGCTCGTGTACCTTATCACGCCGAGGCGATCGATCCGTGAGACGATACGCGCGTCTGCATTGATACATTGCACGCGTTGATACATCCCGCATCGACATTGCCGTTGCAATCTGGCGATCCCGATGCGAACAATATGCGTTTCGCGTTCCGTTAGTGTTAACGCGCCGCGTGATTTCTTCATCCCCGTATTTACGGCGCGGCGACGGTATCGATATATACGCTCGTTATCAGACCTCACGTTAACAAATTGAGAGGACCGTATAAAAAAAAAACAAAAAACAGAATATAGACGGAGTTTATTACTGCGGAGCTTTTTTTCAGCCTTCTCCATACAAACTGTGAGAGGGAAGGGAGAAGGCGGGCGATGTTATAGGGTGGCGCGTTTATCGCGATAGAAATTGTGGCCCCCGGCCAAATGTCGCACGGGGATAAAGGTCTAACCACTCGTTGGCGGAAAATGCATCGGACTTGTGCACCGGTGCGCCGCGTAAATCCGAAAATTCATTACTGCAGTGCGCACCGGCGATTGTTCGTAGCCGGCGCAAACGCCAGTCGCGGCCTGCGCGGAGCGGCGGCGTTGCATTAATGTCCGGGCGTCAGGATTTACAGGAGGGACACCATTGTTGACAGGCAAATATAAAATTTTTACGGCGCACCGATAGAACGCGCCGCATGAATAACGATCATCATCGAATTAATAACTGGACCGTGAGTTACGGTTACGGCGTATTTAGAGTGTAGACGGTCGACTCTGCGTTTGCCACGTCGCCAGATTTTCGCTGATTACGTGGCATTATGACGGCAATAATAGCACGCAATCGATTCGATTTATTACGCGATAACAGGCGTTATTACGTGTCACGCTTAATTGTTCATATTAACATGCAACTTTCCACGAAATTCGTTTGCATACTATATTAGGAAAATAAATCGATATTACTTCCCATTTTAATATAATAATAACAGAGACAATAATAACATAGACATATATTTATACGCCATCGTTACACGCAATAATAAATGCCTGTAAAAACTAAACGAATAAAGAGCAATCTCTAAAGATTAAATTATATTTTTTTCTATCAGAAGGCGAGGATGCCGCGGAGGAGGAGGACGCTTACCTCTTGGAGGATGACGACGTGCCTTCGGCAACGATAGCCAGCGATACCGAACTTATTTCCGAAGGCGGCGGTCATTTACCAGTTTTCCTCATGGAGCCCGTAAACTCCTTCGTCGTGAAGAACAAGCCCGCCCTTCTACGTTGCAAGGCCGCTCACGCGCTGCAGATCTATTTCCGTTGTAATAACGTGAGGGCGGAGGATTCTCAGCAGCAGGATTTCGTGGATCCCCATACGGGAACGAGGATCGTCGACTGCGAGCTCAACGTTACGAGAGATCACATCGAGGAGTACTTCGGCAAGGATAAATTTAAATGCGAGTGCATCGCCTGGTCTGGATCAGGACAGATCAAGAGCCAGCCGGCTACTATCGATGTCGCTTGTGAGTATACAAATAAAATCGTACTAATCCTCTATTATATCATCCTGAATATCCCGTTTTATCGGTGAAAATTCTCTTTTAAACCGCAACGTCGACATTCTCAAAGAGAATTAAAATGTTAGATTATACTTTTATTATTATAAGTTCGGTTCTTATTCCCTCGATGTGTAGGGCGTATGAATCAGAGAGGTTTGAAATAAACGTCACGAGAATTCCAGGGACAGCCGACTTTTCGTCTCACTTTGTCTTTGTCCTCTCTTAATTATCTTGATTCTCCTGCCAGCGAACTCGTTATTTAATTCTGTCCCTTAATTGACGACAATGCAATGAGCGCCGAGTTTCCAAGAGAATCAATTTAAAGAGAGAACTACTTGGCCAATTTCAGAGTTACGTAACTCAAAAGCTAGACGTAAAAATGTGCTTAAAAAGATAGAAGAACGCGTTGTATGGGTCCTCGAGTAAACTTAAAAAATAGAGAGGCAATTACAATGTAAAAAAAAGTTCGACGATCAAACGTAAAAATTATTTTTTTCAAAAATATGAAAAGAAATATATTTCAAATTTTATGATACGTTTAAATTGTAATTTTATCCCAATGTTATTCTTAATTGTTTTATTAAAAAAACACAAATGCTTCTTCCAGACCTGAAAAAGCAATTCGAATCGCCACCATACTCCGTCTCTGTCGAAGCGGGTCAGAGTACCGAACTTAGGTGCCTGCCCCCAGTGGGAGTACCACCACCTAGAGTTTACTGGTTAAGAAATAATATCCCCGTAGACGCCGAGACGGACACACTTCTGGTATCTAGCGAGGGCCACCTTCTTATTGGTCAAGCAAAACTTAGTCATCAAGCCAATTACACCTGCGTCGCCGAAAATATTGCGGCGAAACGACTAAGTGAACCAGTCAGCTTAACAGTATACGGTAAGTTTACGACATTAAAGATTCCCTCTTCATAATTATAGATAACCTGCTGTATGATACATTTCTCAGCGTTATATGCATAGCTAAGGTTCAAAAGTTTCCAGCCCAAGAAGAATAAAAAAAAAGATAATATAATAAAACAATTATTTTTATTTTTTATCATTGATAATTTTTTTTTCTGTAGAAGCTAGATTTTTTATTTCAAAAAATTGTTTTATTCTCTTTCTGTTTCTTTCTGTTTCTTTCTCTCTCTTTCACCCTCGTTCTTTTTAAAAAATAATTGTTTTATAATATCATCATTTTATTCATCTTTCTTTAGACTAGAAACTTTCAGATCTCATTATAAAAATATCTATTTTCTTTCCTTATATTAAAAAAATACTTTTACTGGTTTCGCGATTAGTTAACGGTGGCTGGTCTTCCTGGTCGTCTTGGTCGGAATGCCACTCGCGATGCGCGAAAAGCGGTCAGAAGAGAACGAGAACGTGCACGAATCCAGCGCCCATGAACGGCGGCCAGCAGTGCCTCGGCCCAAGTCAGCAAAAGATGGACTGCAACTCGGGTTGCTCCCGTGAGTACCTTGAATTCATTATCTGCGCGCACAATACTGTCGACAAAGAAACTTCTCTCTACCATAGAATCTTCTTGTCTACTTTCGTTAACCTCTTCGTTATGTCCTAACCCATTACGATGGCGACGTCAAAGTACTTAACTTGTAAGCAAGCGAAAATAGCGTCTTCCTCTGTCTTCTCTCAGTTAAGTGTCGGTCAAATAGACTAGTAGGTTTTACCATCGCAAGACGACGACATTACTAATGCCGAAGAGAGACCAGACGCTTGATTTACGACCTGATCCCCCCTCGTCGTCTATGTCCTCTTTCCTCGTGGAAAGTATCTATTGCACGTGCCACACAGTCTCTCTTCGAATAAACCGCAAAGTCTTTTAAATCGTATTCACCTTTCAAAACGTTTGCGACATCTTAAAGGCACCTGTGGCTATCCTCCTTCAGTAAAGAATATGCAGACTGCATGCAAATGGCCGAGCCCGCGGGGATAATGCCCGAGGCAAGTCGGCGCCCGCTTTATATCGGCGGTTTTAAGACATTGATCGATCCGATATTCTTTCGACGTTTTCACGCGAGAGACACGTTAACCGCTCGCACTTCACGTTGGTCAATGCACTCACGACGCACTTTTTATTCCCCTTTAACGCTCGCTCGCTCGCTTTGGAGTAGCCGGGGCTTTGGAAGAATTCACTAACACCCTGGGTAAGTCCTTCATGTGCATGAATCATATCCCTCGGTCCGGGACGAAAATTAAACCGCGACACATACACGACCGCAGCCGCGGCCGCGTATAAGGGCGTTTTAATAAAACGTAGTAAACCGCCGGCAAGTGCGCCGCGCTATTTATTCGATGGCGCTTAAGTGCCAATAAAGCGGTCAGCTTGGAACGGGAGATTAGGGAGATGTAAACGGGCTTGACGCGTTTCTTAGTTATCTTTGTTATATCTCCCGGATTTTTTTTTCTTCACGCAGATTTAAGAAAAAGCATGTCGATATGAGTCAATTATATGTCAGTTATATATAAACGTCGTTGTAAAAGTCGATACAGAGGCAGTAAACGTAACCGAATTGACAAGCACGGTCTCCCACCAACGAGACCGCGGGGATTCGTGAGAATTACAAGCCCGTTTTGCCCCGACGAACTTTTTTATTGTCGCTATACGTCGATCGGACTCGTCTTAACGACTCTGAACGAAACGGGGCCTCGACTTTGCCTTCTTTTTTTTTTGCCAGCCGTGGACGGACAATGGTCCAGATGGTCGGCATGGTCGATGTGTGGGAGCGACTGCACGCACACGAGGAAGAGGGTGTGCGACGATCCGCCACCTAGCCACGGTGGACGATCTTGCCAGGGCAGGGACATCAACGTGGCGAATTGCACCGGCGGCATGTGCAACGGTAAGTCACCGGCAAACTTTTCTATGTCTTGATTGCGCCTTCCGTCGTAATCTTTTTGCGTACCGTAAAGTTTCGACGTGCCGCGAGCCATTCTGTCGCGTATCGGTTTCAAACTAATACAGTCCTGACGCTAACGTACTATTTATGTCGCGTGAAGTTGAAATAAGTGTCATTTTCGTTGAGCTCTTTTAATGTTGAATTTAAAATTTAGGTACGCAAAACTGAACGTCATTCTCGCGCGATCTTTTGCTTGTAGAATTAGAGTCTAAAACGGAACTGTGGACTGATTTTGTAACGTAAAACAAATAGCGTTAACTAGTAGATATATACGGCATTTGCAAAAGTAGTTTTATCAGTGCTATCGAAATCCTTTAATTATCCAACTTACCGGCGCTTCCTTTTACAGTCGGCAATGCGAAGGTGGGCGGCGCTCATTTAACCGAGGAAGGTGAGTTGAGCAAGCAATAAAGCATTTTCCCGCTCTTTTAATCTCCCTCGATCCGTTTCCTTTTACCTCGCGTCGTTTTTCGTTGCCGCTCCGCTCCCGAGCCGACCGCGCTGCAAAGAGAAAAGTTTCTCGATTAGATAAGCTACGATCTCTCCGCGCGGACCACCACCACCTCCTCCTCCTCCTCCTCCTTCGATTCGTTCCGGATTTGTAGAGACGGTCGCGAAAAATAAAACGGGACGAGAGGCGGTGGGAGGTTTCCTTCGCGTATATACGGGGCACGACCGAGGCGTTCGACCGCGAAGCAAATGTCCTTAACTCGTCGTGCGACATTCTTGGATGGATTCTTCACGCCCGGTGCACGCCATTTATATTCTCGGCGACGCGGCGCTATGTGCCCGACGATCTGATACCATTCAAATCACATGTTTTATACGCCTCGAAAAAGGCGGCAAAAATAGAGAGCGTGAATCCAGGCGCGGTGAACATTAGCATTATTCATTACTCCGGGTATAATAACGCGAGTCCGGGCGCTCGCGTCCCGCTTGCATCAGGGAGTTTGATCTACGCGCGCTTATGCTTAAAAATAATTCCCGGAATGAAACGGGAGAGAGAGAGAGAGAGAGAGCTGATTGACTGTCCGCGATATCGCCCGATTTACCGCGGTGTATTTGCACACGAGTTTTTCCGCGCCGATAATAACAAGCGCGGACGGCCCTCCCGCGAACGGTTCTATTTACTTTTAATTACTCGGCCGGTTAATTATTGACGCCGTCATGATCGTCGCAACCCCTCGTTACGCGATCCAAACAAACGTAACAATGAGGCAGCTCGTAGCCAAGGGTAGCCCACTGGTCCGTACAGACGCCAACCTCCTCCCCTCTCCCCCCGCCAGTTCGCGCTACCCTAAGGTAGCCAATTCTATCGACCGAAGCACATCAAAGTTGCACGCGATACGGCTGCACCCTCTCTACTCCCTCCCCCCTAGCGCAGGGGGAGAGGGCGGAGAGGCTGGCTTTAATATCGAAGAAAATTATGTAATCGGTAGCCGTTACGCCCTCGTCGCGGAAGGGGGAAATTGATCGCGCATGCAAATAAAGTGCCATTATCCCGTGGCTCAGACCCGAGCGTGTACACGACTGGGATCTCTCCTCGAGGAGGGCTCGATGCCCCGAAACAGCCCCCTTGAATCCCGAAGTGAGTTCGATTTTCCTGAAAGCGGCGATAAAATATAGATGGAAGATACCGCGCGCGCACGGCGTTGCCGCTGCCGGAGAAACGTGATGCGATTTACCGCCTCACGGCAGGCAGGCGTCTTGCGAGAGAACCCCGAGTCATCTCCCTGGACGTCCCTGGTTTAAATATTTAAGACGCGATGCCGTCAATCGAGGTGGAACGTTTACGGTGGACAGGCTCGCATTGATCGATGCCGGGAGTGTGTCTCGATGCAGCGCGAATACGAATTACGGGATATTTTGGATAATGATATAAATACACAAGGATACACGAAAGTTTTTATAAATCTTATAAAAAAAAAGAATAGCAATCATGTACGATTGTTACGAAGGACAATGAATAAATTTATCATCGACAGAAAAACTCGAAAGCATCTGCGCCGCGTCCTCGCGGAAATAAAGATGAAAAATAGCCTCAGACACATTAGATCCGTTTTATGAAGCGTTATCAATAGCCTCGGAGAAAATAAATCCCGACGCCCCTGCGGAAAGCCACTTTTCAAGCTGTCTTTAGGAGGAGCTAGGAGGGGGGTGAGAAAGCCGTGCGGCGGCGTTTCCGTCGATCTCTCTCCTCCCGCGGGGTAACGACGTGGAACTATTGCGTTTTCGAAATCCCTCCTCCGAATTCGTATGCATTTTCGTCGACTGTCGCTGGTTTATATTGACGTGCGAGGCACGTGTGCGGGGAAACGCGGCGTGCGCCAACGTGGCGCACATGATCCCGCAAAAGGGAGTTTGGGCTCGGAGAGTCACGTAGCGGGGTTACGACCTCGTATGGCTTTGACATTCTAAAATTGGAAGAAGCTTAAGAGTGTCACGGGGTTCGCGCGCGGCGGGCGGTTAAGGTATTTCTCGAAAATTTTTACGACCACGGGAACGTTTCCTACGCGCCGCGTCTCTCGTTGCCACAGGATTGGTACTACTACTACTACTACTACTACTACGACGGGAGGAAACTTCCGTGAATGCTTAAGCACGCGAAGTAATCCGGTAAGAGGAAAAATTGCCCATAATTCAGATAGCGCGCGACGCGCCGCGTTTTACCGGCGACGCGCGAGTTGTTCAGTTTTATTTTCGAGAATTTCATTTCCTTCGGTTGTGCGCATTCGCTTACATTATCCATACATCCGGAACGCGACGACGACGGCGGTCGTAAAGCATGCACCGCGGTGAATTCCATATCCGCGTAAGCGCCGTCTCGGCCGCGCGATCCGTGATGACGCGACGACACTCCGTAAACATCTTCGCGTATAACTTCTTCGCCACATATCCCGCTAAATACTCGTTACGACGCAATCCCGGTCGATCGCTGGGAACCGCGCTTTTCGTCGACGGGTACAGTTCTCCTAGGAGCACAACGGCGCGCCCGCGGGCTAACGTAAAATTATTATTCCGCTTGAAGCGTGTTCGCGTCGCGGTGCTTTTATTGCGTACGTTAATGGCGGCGATAATAATGATCGAAATCTTTATGGCCGTACGAAATAACGCGGAGCTGTAAAACGATAAACTGACGCGCTGAAGAAAACGAGCGTGTCGTCGGTGTAAATGAAGAGGAACCTTAAAACTTTTCAACGACGCTCATAATATTTAGCGACGCGCGGCCGTTTAAACGCTCTATGCGGTGCTTTTAGACTCCGTTTCGTCGTTCACAAAGGAAGTCTCACGTACAAAGTAAATAAAAGTTACGGCGTTAAGGATTTACGAGAGAGCAGTGCGGTGTCGCTCGCGGTGTTGCGCGCAGTGTATATACTGAAAATTGTTTTCACGCCGTTTACGGTAATAAGCATCCGATACCCCGTCGACCTAGGTGGAGCGAAATTTTTCACCTACCGTGACCCTACCGTGCAAGCTACGCGCGCGCGTTCCTTCTACAAAAGATAAATAACGAAAGATAGTGGGAGATATTAAAAATTCGCAATATGTGATTCTATTATAGCGAATCGCCAGATGGACGTAGCCTTATATGTCGGGCTAACGGTCGCCTGTGTGGTAATTGGTGGCTTGGCGATCTTCCTGGCGAGACTCCTGCGACGAAAAGGTCGCGATCACTCCTTGTACTCCATGGCTCGTAATGGTAAGCATTTTAGAGGTAAACACGAATGTAGCATTAAATCAGATAAAAATCGTGCACCTCGGTTCTAATTACGTGAATTAAATTTTATTTTTATTTTTCAAAGATTAACTCCCCTTTCACGCTAATTAAAGATATTACGTTACGATTAATTAAACGCGCGTATAAAATAAGTAAGTGTATTTATATCGTGTTACTTATGCGCTTGTTAAATTATTTCCCGTAGAATTTCGTGCTCATTATCGCACCGACATTGCTCGCGACTGAAAAAGGAACAAGATACTATTTCGAGATTAACAAAAATATGCATATCATTTTTTAAATAAATAATTAATTATTCAGACCACAAGCTAAATGATAACAAAATATTGTTGAAATATGAATAATTAATAAACACGGTAACCAACCTATCAATCGTATCGCGGTATTCTCTTTCACAAACAATGAAAGCGAAACGCGAGTTCGTCTTCCGATCGTACAGTTCACGCACGTAGAATCGGAATAGTATCTCAGCGGCATTTGTCCGCAGCGCGCAGAGATACCCACGAGCCGTGCCTCGGCCGTGTGCGTTTCAGAATTCCAGCCGGAGTTCTTCCCGGATCAGGACAAGAAGCTGAGCCTGCAGCCGGATGTGACGGCGACGAGCGTGCCGGCCTGCTACGAGTATCCTTTCGACCCGAAGCTGTCGATGTCGAGATCCCTCTCCGAGCACCACTACGACGTGCCGCACTTGTCGATCGCGCCGCAACCGTCCCCGATGTCGCCCACGCCGAGCACGTCGACCCAGGAGTCGTGCAGCGACAAGCAAATCCATTCCGACAGCGAGAACAGCGTCACTAGCTCCTACCCGTCCTCGGACTCTACGTACAACGTCGCCTCGGAGAGCGTCCGGCTGCCGAAGCTGGAGGCCGGAAACGTCGCCAGGGCGGCGGTTAACACCCGCGGCGCCCTGCTGGTCCTCCCGGATTCCGGGATCTCGATGTCGGTGCCCGAGGGAGCCGTTCCGAAGCCGCTGCGGGAGGAGCTCTATCTCGCGGTGCTCAACGAGGATCGTTACAGGCCCCGATTACCCGGTGAGTGCAAATTATTCATGGCGTTACGCGCCGCGGGAGGCGGACGCCGGGGCTTTACGATCGCAGCTGCGAACCTTCGCGTTGTATATACGTTCGGGACATTCGCGCGATAGCGCGCGATGTTATTTTTATATCAACGCCGTTCCGCGCACGTGTTTCGCGCCTCGAGAGTTATATCCCGCTTGATTTGATGTTCAATATAGGGCATCGCTACGCCGACTCCCTTGTGTGTGTTATCCCGAGGAACGAGTGGCGGGGGGATAAAACCGTCTAGGGAAAAGAAAAGATTCAGCGAACCTTGATAACTTTGTTTTAGCCTTGATTGAAAAATCATAACACCCGTACACGTTAAGCGTATCAAGTCAGTAATTAATCAAGCGTGTCTAATGTGACGGATACTGCCGTAACAAACACACGCGGTATGATAACGATAACGTACGTTACAATAACGGCATTGAGTTCAATAATTCACAGCGTTCGCGCCGCGTATTATTTTCGTTGTGTATCGTTCGAGTCTCGATCTCGTTCTTCTTTTTTTACGCCGCAGACGGGATAACTCAGTTATCAGCAGTGGTGACCTGCGGCCCATCATCCGCGACCTTCAACAAGCCTGTGATCCTTCAATTTGAGCATTGCGCCATGTTGCACCCGGCAACCTGGGAACTGAGCATTTGGGCATGCGACGGCATTAACGTCGACGACGGTTCGTCCTCGATCGCGTCGAAAGATCATCAGTCCATTACGTGGAGCCGAGTACTGACGCTAGGCAACGAGACTATCAACACGCCGCTGTTCACGCAGCTGGATCACGCGGAAGCTTTCATCGTGACCGAGCAGCTCCGCGGTTACGTGTTAGCCGGGCAGAGCTGCGAGAACTCGATCGCCACGAAGAGATTGCGATTGGCATTGTTCGCCAGCCAGGCCGGCCAGTGCTGCGTCCGAGTTTACGCCGTGGAAGACACGAGGGCGGCAATGAAGGCGGTCGTCGATCGGGAATCGCAAATCAGAGGTTATCTGCTGGACAAGCCGCGCACGTTGCTGTTCCAAGACAACGGGGAGTCGCTCTGCGTCAGCCTCGAGGAAGTCGGCAACGAGTGGCAGAGCAAGTCGCCCACGGAACGCCAGGAAGTCCCGTTCCGGGACGTTTGGAACCGCCAGGAGAACGCCAAACACGTGACCTTCGGTCTGGACACGGCCTTTGGCCCGACCACCACGAGGAGCTACAAGCTCCAAGTCTCGCAAGGAAACTCCGACACGAGACAGGTCTTCAGAATCGTTTATGACGGCGCGAAACAGTTGATCTCTTCGGGTAGCGTCACGAGGCCACTCAGGGAAGTCACCGTGGTTAGCAGCGGACATGCTAACAACGCCACGACTGACTCTACCACTCTGCGACCGTTCCGGTTTACGAGATCCTTGAGGAAGCAGCTCTGCCAATGCTTAGACCCGCCGAACGCCCTGGGCAATGATTGGCGAATGTTAGCGCAGCGGCTTCAAGTCGACAGGTTAGTAACCCGACCGACAACCAACCTTCCCCGTCTCGCGTTTTCCTATTCGCAGTAAAGCTTCTTTAAACACGCGGCTATGTTTATGCAGAGCATGAAATACATTCGCTAATGCGAAGAGATATATCAACGCAAATCAAACGGCATAGTAGCAGTAAATATTTGGTTTAACAATACGGGATTAAACGGTTTCTTCTAACGGATTAAAACACGACCGATCGTCCGAGTTAATTTTTTCTCACAACTTGGACGAAATTAATTTAAAAACTCGCAACGTCAATAAATCCGCGTGACGAAGTCTTACATTATTCACGTTTTCACGTGTTATTTATCTTGTTAATACCGTAAACCTTTCCGAAAAGCGCGCTCTATTTCGCCCCCGACGGGGTAACCGCCCATGTACCACTTTCCTCGGTAATCACGCAGCCGGTGTCTTCGTTCGTGTGTAACAGGTACATCAATTACTTCGCGACCAAGGCCAGCCCGACCGAGCACATTCTGGATCTATGGGAGGCGAGGCACCGGGAACCGACGGCGGTGACGGATCTCCTGAACCATCTCAGAGTAATGGGCAGGACCGACGCCGCCACGATTCTGGAGGCGCAGCTCGGCCCGTGGCTTTGAATAAACAGAAAACCGGATCTTGAAAAGCGTTTTCAAGCGGTGAGTGAAAGTCGAGACCGCCGTTTTACGCCCACCCGCGAGAAGTGATCAGTGAATCAGTGTGTAATCGAACGGCGACCGATAAACTCCGAGAGACCGAGCGGCGAGTGAAACGGATCGCCCGGAGTGAGTGCGTGAGTGCGCGAGGAAGAGAGTGAGATTCAAAGGAGGGCAGGAGAGCCCTCGGTTTCTCCGAACGAACTCATCGAAACACTGCCTTAATTATGCGCGACAAACGCGCGCGTCGGTACTTTGTAAATAAAGAGCTGGTGAGAAAAGCCCGAGGATCTCTCTTCTAGGAGGAGACCCACGGCCGCGTCGGAGCTCACGACGATCGAGGTATGCTTACGTCCGGGTGTTCAAAAGCGACGTGGTCCGTAAAAGAAAACCGCATATAATCGTGACGAAGTAATTAGGGACTGTGCATTTAGACGGATATAGATGTACATATATACTAAAAAAAAAAAGATAACGCGCGCAGATATACAGATGGATATATCCATTTTAGAGATGGATGTTTATATATATAAATATATATGTTAAATATATATATATAGATATATATACAGGACATCAAGTAAAGTTCGAGGCGGACCGACAATGCCCGCCACACTTCGACGTGACGACATAATTTTTTATCGATTTGTTAACACGAATGCACGCGAGCACGAGTGAGTGGTTATTATTTTTCTGATAATCGTGCCAAAATTACCTCGGTTTCGTAAGCGTATATACAAACACTTCCGTTATTGTTACATCAGAGTTTCGTGAAAACGCCGTCTGTACATCTTTTTTATATACGTGTCGACAATACGCGCATTGCACCACGAACGGGGCAACGCGCGATCGCATAAAACGAACTAATTACGACATGATTTAAATCGATGATTTATTTGAGAGAATTGTATATTTGTTACTTTCGACGAATAAAATATTCTTGTATACCTCAGAGTCGAACTCGTTCGTTTGTCATTATTATACAACCTGAGATTCCCATCCCTCCCGTGTCTACTAAAATGATATCTGTCGAGATATCATTTTATTAATTAGCGAAAAACTCTGCTCTCCCGCATGCTTATATTTGATGCAATTTTTTTTTTAAGACGTCCTCCAATATTGCACAACAAGTTTGAATAAATTCATTTTTGTCCTACTTCAAATTACATCTCTTTAATATAATGAAGAATTATGAAATATTGATGCAAATTCACGATGTAATTCCTAAAATCCACGTGGATCTCCCTCCTGACGTGAAATCTCATATCAAGATTGCTGTAAAGAACGTTGCACCGTAATAACTCTGCAAACATACTTTATCGGCATACTGTCAATAATTTTTTGCCAGCGAAGGAACATCCTTCTTGGCCGGTATTAAAGGCGCACATTCGCGCGCGCGCGCGAGGGCTGTATATTACTTCAATTTCAGCTTGTCTCCGGACGTTCGACAGGGACAAGATATTCTATCTTCCACCTCCTCGATCCCGGCCTCCGCGACGGCCTTCCTCGATTTTCTCCCGTCGAAAATAGGTACGTACTTTTGCGGAAGTTGAAGGAGGCGGAAATAGGTGACAATGGACGTCGAGCGTCGCAATTTTGAAATGTCGATACCAGTCACGCGTGCTCTCTCCTCGTTTTCTCGGCCCGGGTTCCCTATACGAATCTCTCCCGAGCTTTTTCCGAGCTCGACAGCGCTCCGCGATATTTATGTAGTCCCGATGTAATTCGCCTACCACCTGCAGCGACGTAATTTTCAAATTTAGAATAGTCCCGCGTCTACCAAACATTTTCCTTCATTTCTAGAAATGGCCTTTTTACGCAGAAGGACATATTAATCAAGTAAATGCACAATATAATATTTAAATATAACTTTTTCAATCCAAGGAAAAGCTTCGTTAATTAAATAAAAAGTTAGTTTGCCCGACGCATATGTCTGCAACATTTAAATGGATTGAAACAAAAACAGTACGGTAAATTCGACGATCGAACGGAGAGCTCGATAATCGAGGCCGGCGTTTCCATCGTATTTGTACGTGTTAGTACGGTAAATTAAACTTTATCTGATTCAATAAATGCTTTATATATACGTCGCTGAATTGTGGAAAACTTCCATCGGCGTCCTGGCGACCCGATGTGCCGGAAATTAAACGGATAAGGTGGCACTCGGCGATGTGGAATGGGAATATAGAGGCAAGAGGAAAGCATTTAAAAGTTCTCTCTAATCGCGCAGTAAAAATGATAGACATTGATATTAACTCTTCAAAGCATAATTTTACGAAAATGTCAGCTGCATTACCAGACTAAACTATTTAACTTGCCAGATAGAATTTCTTGAACATATTTTTCAACATAACGGAAACATGTCGCGTACATATATATTACACTAACATGAAACAAGATTATTTTTTAACGTATCAAACGTACCAAACAAAATTTATCACTCAATAAACGTACGCTCTTTGTAAACAAGTTGATCATTTTTATCTCTCTCACCTCTCTCTCTCTCTCTCTCTCTCTCTCCCTTTTTTTCCAACTTGAAAAATATGTTCTCTTCGCGCTTTCAGCGACATCAAATGGTAATCGTCGATTTATTGCTCATAAATATAAATACACAAACTCGGGTTTCTGATATCAATCGGGACAAATCGAGATCGCAATTCTGACAAAGTTCGTCGAGCTTGTATCGCGAAACGCACTCGAACTTCAAAGAAATGACGAATGGCTTCGGCGCATACCTCGGGAATTAAAACTGTCCAACTGAAGGGGCGCTGAGCAATTCCGCGTCTCTTTTCTCCTCTTTCTTTGGGACCGCGCTCCTCGCGAGATCGTTGCGTAAACGTAACGGAATGCACACAAGTGTTTTTCAAGTGCTCCAGCATGTTGTCGGCCAGAAAGACTAAGCGCTATAAAAATAGCTCGAGAGCAGGGGCTACTTCCTCTCCGGATAATAAGTGAATCTCTTGTTACGGACTTTGTTATTCGCACGATAATCAATGGTCCATTGATACGCGAGAAAAACAATCTTGCTTGCACTCCTTTCGTAATCATACATTTCGACAAAATGTAAAAATCCTTCTTTTCAAACTTCCATTTATCTCCGTTAAAATTGTAATACTCGATTTAATAATCGTAAACAAAATTGAAATTGTGTAGAATTATTATACCTCGCGAGAAACAATTCTCGATATAGACCGAAGAAATGTGTTGGTCCTCGCTTACTACGCGACAGTGTGAAATATATCGGGCCGAGTATCGCATATCGCTCGCCATTCGAAAGACAGTCAATGACGCATCGGCATGTCGAATCCTCATTGTGAATGCGCCTGTGAAAATAAGCGCTCCGATTCGTTCCTGTCGTGGCGAGGCATCCGCTGGGCGGACAGAGTCTCTCGTCGTTTTTTTTCACTTCGTCGTCGAATGTTCGCGTGGGTATAACCACGAGCAGAGGTCTATCCGGCCGGCGTGTTAGAGCGAGGAAGTGAGGAGATGGGGCGTAAATTATAATAAAGCCGCGTGTGCAGGTCGTGGCTCTCCCGAGCGTCCCTCCTCGATCCTCCTCGAGTTCGCTCGTTCGCACGAGCTGCGTTCGACGAGGTGCGTCGGTGGAACGATGACTTATTGGCATATCGAATCATCATTAAGAAGCGCACTGCTATTTCTTCCGTTCAAACAGGCTCCGACTCAGAGTCGCCTTTTCCTTTGTCCGATGCATGTGCCCGCTAGTCGCGTGCGCGGATGCTCTCGCGCGAACCCGTCCCTTCGTGACGGAAAGTGCAAGTAATAACCACCACGCGTTGCCAGCCGGCCTCGTCATTATTTTCTACCGTTTGATCGGCGCGCGTGTGTACGCCACGCGTGTTCCGGTCACGGCACGGCCGAAAGGCCCGGGTATCGACGTGCAAATGACACGTTAGAAAGACAGACCCGACAGAATTGCCGTACGTACTCGCGCGCGTGTACCGGCCCGATCGAAGGCTCCCGCTTAAGGATATCGTGTTGCGGGAATTTAAATTTTTACCGAAGGCGACGCGAACACGAAACTCGCCTATCTCGCGCGCGTGCGATAATTTTCCACGATTCGCGCATGTTACGCGCGAAAGGCGATTCCCCCTCCCCCCTCCCCCGGTGGTTTTTTTTTTTTTAAACGGGAAAGGTTGACGCCGTCGCATAATGTTCGCATTTCCTATCGACGGTTTAACATACGGTATTTATCGTCGTACGTCGTCCTCGACACCGCAGGAATGCACGCCCGTATTCGCCGTCGCTTTCGCATGGAACGCATTACAATGCGTTACGCCTTCGTAAACCTTGTGCACACGCATCTTGCGGATAAACGCTCGTCCATGATCCTCGTGTTAACGTTCTGACGAAATCATTGGCATTTCGTGAATTAGCATTTCAATGGCCGGAGATGAATAACGGTTTCAGCGAGATTCAAATGATTCATAATAAAGGCTTGGATTTTCCCTCGCATAACAACTATATAATTAAAAGCACACAATCATATTGTAGAAAATAAAAAATACGATATAATACACCTAATCGTGGAAAAAAAGCGACGCGTTGGCGCCATTGAGAGCTTTACGTTACAACGAAAAAACGATTCACGTGAAGGATTAAGTTTTCTCTCACGTGACAACTAATTAAAAGAACAAATTATACTGTGGAAAAATAAAAATACAGTAAAATACACCTAACTGCGGGAGGAAAAAGCACCATTGATAATTTCGCATTATAATGACTCGAAAAATATTTATGGAAATTATGTAAAGATATGCGCGAGATGTAAAAAGATTGTAATAAACGTTTATACGTAAATGCGTAACGTATGGACGATGATTCCGCAAGGTAGACACTTGGAAAGCACTTATCGATGATTTACGGCACCGGTCCCGTCATTCGATCGCGCGAGAAAAACCGCGGCGAATCTTTCCACGATCCTCCACGGCTGAAACGCCCGCGAAAATGCCGCGTCTGCGAAATCCTGTAAATCCACGAAAGACACGTGTAAATACGAGACGAGGGTGGGAGGGGAGGATAGGGCGGTGCAAGATTACGGTGCTCCGCGCGTGAGAAATGCGGGCGTTTCAACGAGTGCGGATGCATAATACATCGAATCTCGCGGATCTGTATCTCCGTACAATGCCGGCGGCACGGAGACGTATTTATTGCAGACTCCATTGGAAAATGCCGCGGCTGAGAGCTCGTATATAACGCGCGCGCACACACACACACGGCATTATTACATCGGATGACGTTCCTCCATATAAAATCGATTTCGGCAGAAACTGTCGTCGCTACTTCCTTCAACTTGCTCCGCGGCGCATGCTTGCCGCAGGTATGCCACCGACCGATCGCCCAGTTTCTCCAATTTTCTTCGCTCATCGCTTCGTATATTATCTGCTTATTGTCGTATAGTAGCCGCAACAACGGACGCTTGGCTAAACATCGTCTCCGCCTCGTTGCACGCGAGATTCCTACGCCAATTTTCCGCCAACAAACGTGAGTCTCGTTGAGGCGAGTTTAACTCGAAAAGATAGAAATAGGAGACCGTATACAGTTTTCCCTGGAAAACATCGCGATTCGTTTTCATCTTGTTTCTCTTAAAACGTTAAAACATGATATGACAAGCCGGACAAGTCTCTCTACGTGAGTTTCGCGTCAAACTATCCGATAAATCAATAAAAACCTTAAATTTTTTCGTTAGAAGTATTATAATAATATTATATTAATATTATATTACATCTGTGTTAAAAATCATATATTATAAAAGATAGATAGCATTTAAATAAATGTTCTTTTCTCGCAAAATCCTCTTTTTCGTATTCTCGTTTGAATCGAGCCGCATGGAGTACACGTCTGGTTTCTATCTAACGATTGGCAGTTTAATATTCTTACAAGGAAAAGAGAGAAAGAGAGCGAACTGTTGCAATTGTATGTACATACGTACATATGTAACCACCCTTCTCACCGCCGACCTGATTCTGAAGACAGCTGATAAACGGCGGGACGGGATACCCACGCGATTTTCGTGACTCACATCCACGGGCTGTACGGGCTGCGAGAGACGCGCTTACGCTTCTGCGTGTCACGTACAAATGGCCTCGCGACGCAGAGAGCCGCATAATGTGCGAAAGACAGCCGGCTGGTTTATCGCGCGCCTTCTCGCAGCCCTCAGACGACGGGCGTGATAAGATCGTGAAGACGCGCGGTCTACGCCGTCCTCCTCCGATCCTAACTCCTCGCGGATACACGTCGCCGCGTCCAATTAAATACTTTCGCCTAACCCGGGGATAATTACGGGCGCAATTTGTTCTCGCGTAACCCGGCGCTCTTTAGCCCATTACTCTTCCTACTCGGGCCGCGGCCGCGGTTCCTCTCGGACAAAACAGATGCCCGCGTAATGCGAACGCGAGCGCGGCTGTTGACATCTGTTTCCCAAAATGTATTTTAATGTTTTTTACGACAACAACAGCACACTGTTGATGCCGCCTGATTATGCTAATGAACGACGTAGTACATTCTGCAGCACTCGCCCTGCATCATAATAGCTCTCCGCTGCTGTATCACGGCGTTGCACCGCACGTACACGACCATGCTGTCGTACTATCAAGATCCATTTCGCAACGAGCCGCCGCCCTCCCTCTTCCAGCTCCAGCATTCGCTCCGTATTCCCCCCCCCTCCCCCCACCCCTCTGTACGCCTTCCTCTCTCAAGCAGACGTGTATGTACCTCGGCAACCCTTCGCCGTAATATTTCACTCACCCTTAACGTTGGATCGAGTTAATGTTTTTAAAATTCCTACCATGACCCACGGCGATACATCTCGTCACAGACTAATTCTCACCCTCCCAGCGTCAAGCGCCTCGAGATCGTTTACGTTTTGAGGGAGCCGAACATGTACGCCGCGTGCGCCGCCGGAATAAAAAACGTTTCCGAAAAGCGCATCATACACAACTTTGTACAAAGCTCGTACAAAGAGAGAAAGAAAACAAAGAAGGAAGCGTGGAGAAAGGAGCAAATTCGCACAGATCCTATATAGCGGGATAAAGGGGAGGGAAGTAACTTGACGGCGCTCAACCCCCGAAGAACGCAGGGGCCGCATTGTGCCTCCAACTTTGCTCTCTCCGCAATACAATAAAATCCTCTTTGCACGGCGCGTCATTGTTTAACGGCTGATTGACGTTGATCGAGGGGCACGCGCGCGTCGGCGCGTTCTTCTCCCTCTTTGCAAAAGTGTCACCACATGGAGAACTCACACGCTCGCGCGCGCGCGCGCATCGAGCTACCTACCTACGCGAGAGTACAACGCGCAACGTGCGCGCGCGACAAAAACATGTATACATACGTAAATCGAGACGCACACGTACACGCGCGTGACTGCCTGACTTCTGGGATATCTTTGACGTTCGGACGGCGTTGTCAGTATCGAGCGTCGTGCGAGAGACGGGGAAGCGAGCGGGGAAGCCAGTGACGCGTGACACGTCTCTGGAGAGCTGAGGGTGTCGCTAAATAGAACGCCCATTAGTAACGAATACCGCGAGAAATCCCCTTGTGCACCGCGAATAAGTAATGCGGTTCGGGGTGGGAAAGGGTGCTGCGCGGCGCCCTTTGAGAACGATATGCGGTGGCGATAATTTTCTGTTACACCCGCCGCCGCGCCGAGGGTGCGGATTTTCGGCGCGGGACTCGGGCAATCGCGCGGCGCACGTAACGACCGCTTTGGCTTTAATCATTTTCGCGTGTTTCCGTGTTACGCGCGGCGCCCGCCGCGTTTATCTAAGGGAAATTGTCTGCATGCGCGTACTGTTGCAAGAACTGTTTGAACAACGGAACAGCTGGAACGAACGGCCATTAGGATTACGACACCGGATGCTAATTTGCGGATGAGATTGGTGCTAACGGCAAGGCGAAGGCAAGGCGATTATTCGATATGTCTGCATTCGCGCTTAAGCGATCGAAGCGCAGAGGTTTGCACGCGCGTTCTGCACGTGCGAGAATAAAGTGAAAAAAATCCCTACAATGGTTTATTTTCCCTTTTATCCATATTTGCTTTAAATGCTGTGCGTAAAGACTTGAATGATCGTGTCTTTATACATTATGAAAATGTTCTGCGTTTTATATCGAAATATTTATATTTGTGATTATTTTGAATCAATGGGCACGAAAAATATTAATAACCGTTTAAACCAAATGATTATTCAATCGTCGCGCAAATAAGCTTTTTCGCATACGTTTCGAGAGAACGGAGAGCTGCAGGCTCGCGGTCTGATTAAATATGTATGATCATACGGGATGTATTTTACACATTGTAATCACTACTAATAATTACGAACTTCTATAAACAACATCCGTACGGTTTAAATGGTTTTACTCATCGAAACGTTTGTGATCGAACGTTATCGCGGAATTGCGACGGCTACAGAGGAGAAACAATATATCTGCATGTACACGTATTTACGATAGATTAGTTAATTGCATAGCCGGGTGTAATTAAAAACGTTATTATCCTGACCTCAAATTAAAGTGCAATTTCGCTGAGGTGTTTTTTTTTGTTTTTTTTTTTTAATATAAATATAAATCGCAGAGTGATATCTCTTTCGACTGCTAAACCGGGATCATAATAATAATTCCGGCCCAGTAATCCGCATATGTTTTACCTCGCCTCGTTCATTCGCGCAAAATTCATGTGCTACCGTGTTACTATGCAATTAGCGCGTTTCAACATCCTTTGTACCTATCAATTTGAACCTTACTTTCTGTGTGATTAAAGCAGTTGCTGACAAGTGAAATCTCCGTTACGGCGAGAAAGTAGGCATCTCGCGGCACACGGAAACACCCGCTCGTTTAGTAACGTGGAAATCGTTATCCGCCAATTGAGATATCAATCTCGACAATCATTTAATCGCGAGATATCGATGTATAAGGCCTGCGATCGTAAGACCGCGATTGGCGCAACCGCGAAACTTGCGAAACGCAACGCCGCCGTTAGCGTAAGTAACGTGCAATTACGGATTTTCACGGATTAACATTAAATTCTACTTTACCGTGTTTACCGGCGACGGCACATACGGAGTTTGTAAACAGACGTAATAGACGAGTCGGAAACAGCCGAGTGGATTTCTCACGCGGGTTCGCCGACCAGACAGCTCCAAACAATTTTCCTTCATTTTGCACTAGCGATTTATAAAGTTGTTGCGAGTTCGAAAGCATAACGAACAAACTTGTACCGCTGGGAGAAAGAGAAAGAAAGAAAGAGAGAAAGAGAGAAAGGGGCAAAGGAGAGGAGGGTGAAAGCGACCCCGTGAAAAGACACGTGAAAACTGCATGGCCGTGCTAAAATCCACCTGAAATTGGCAGCTCTGCTCTGCACGGAGGGTGCTAATTTCGAAGGGTCGGCTCCGTGGCCCTGTAATTAATGGAGTTTGTCATCCGAGTAAAAAAGTCCCGTGGGTGCAGCCGCATCGGCAGTGGCGCAACGGCGCGGTGCGGCGCGATCGCTGATTGGTATCGGTAATTGGCCTGATTGTCTCGTGGCCCAATTAATTCAATTATCTTTAATTGAGGGACACTCTTTCGCCGGGCTTCTTTGCCGCAACGTGCGCTTTTTGCCACACACGCCCGAGTTATTTTCCCGTCCGAAAATTCAATAAACTCGCCGGGTCTCGATTTTGGCCCGAGATCTTCGCGCGCAAGTTTTCACGCGTCGGAACGGAGAAACCGCGCTCCGGGGTTTGCGATATTAATAGAAATTCTGGCTCATTACGCGCTCGGATCGGCCTTCTGCGCCATCCGTACCGGCTCATCGCGCATTATATACCTACTATATACGAATACATACATAACCATATGTATATAATGTAGAACGCATTTACAGAATTGGATAGGTAATTCAATGATGCTTGTAGTTCATACGAGTTTATATACGGAACTTGGAAAATCTTCATTTGTGATTCCAATAAAATACACAGGACGTTTCAATAGGTGTTATGAATACTTGAAATGTTATAAAATGTTAGGTGTTATGTTCATGTTATTAGGAAAATTTGGATTTAATTTGAAAGCTTGCAATATAAAATTCTTCTTTTATAAAAAAATTTGAACAATTATATTGTTATCACATAAATTAACAAAAAATTAACCTCAGTTGTACTTAATTTTTAAATGTTGTTAGCACACAAAACAGGGGATGTAACCTGTTAAATTTTCTATTTATTATTACTCATTTCTCATTTATATTTTCGTCACTAAATATTATTTACATTAAGTAAAATGTAAGAGATAAAAGTATAACGATTTAGAATCGGTTGATTTGGCAACGAAAATAATAAAATATACAAAATTTACATACATAAAATATTTTTCCGTAAATCTAAGATATTGTGTACAAGGCATTTGAGAAAATAGCCCCGAAATGAGAACAAATATCCTTAATGAAGACTAGCGAATGAGCCACGGCAATATATTTACACGTAACATATAAAGACGCTAAAGCAGCGGCAAAGTCGGCGAGAAACCGCGCGGGAGAATTATAAGTTTACGTCGCAGTCAGTTTTGTCATTCTTGAGCACCTAGTTAATGTAAATTACGGAGGTCGGCAGTCTTTCTCTTTCGCGCAAAGCCCCCTTAAAACGGCGACGATATTGCCGAGCGTGCACGCGCGAGCGAGCGGGCGGGAGCGACCGTAGTAGTAATGCCATGCAAATCTCAGCTAGTTTCGAAAGTTCGTTATAACAAGCTGCTAGAATTTCACGAGACGAACACGAGAAAAAGGGAGAGAACGGGTGCACAGTGCACGACTAAGCGGCGGAACGAAAAATTACGCGCTAACTCGCGACAGTGCTTCGCGTTATTTCGGTGCTGGCGACGGCCGCAAAACGGGGGGGAAAAAACGAGAGGCAAGAATCGTCGGCTGCTAGGCAATCCTTTGCGCGTGGAAACTAGTTGGAAAATGAGCTTCCTGTGGATCCCTTTAATTAAGACTCGAAGCGGAGGAACAAAAGAACGCCGTGTGCTTGCTTTCATCATTAAGCGGAGCCCTAATCCCGGGGTTCTTGTGTCTCCCGGACTCCCGTATAGCTCGCACTCTTATCGCTCTGAATATCTCCACGTTCCGCGCGGAAGTTACATGACGTCTCGCAACGAAACGGACGCAATAAACATGATTTAACAGGCCAATTTGATATAAAGACGATGACAAACAGCAGGAGACCGCGTGAGTTGAGTCAAGTGGTATCGCGTGTATACGCGAGGCAAACATTTCCAAAGACCAAGCGCGCAATCAATACGGAATACCAACGGACACGCGGAGCTGGAATTCCGAAATAGGCGACGATCGGATCGGCTCTAGAAGGCAGGCACGCGTCGCGCAGGCTGCGCGCAGCAATTTCCGGTCCGGTATTTTCGGATCGATTCGCAACCCCTTTTCTCGCTGTCGGCGCGCAGCGTTCAACGAGTACGGGTATTCCGTCCATTCCCTCCCTTTGCTCGTCTCTCTCTCTCTCTCTCTCGTCCAGTCACCCTCGTTCGCTCAGGCACCCCTCGCGTTCAATTTTACTGCTTGTGCCGTTCGAGCGTGACAGAGACACGCGCGCGAGAGGAACGAACAAACGGCGGCGCGACGCAGAACGAAGCAGAGAGGACAGAGTGGAGAGAAAGAGGGGGACAGACTTCCAAATGGATATTAATAGTTCTGCTTGTAGCACCCCGCGATCGTCGCTGATTACGCCGTTACAGCTGTTATCCTTGATTAAAGCCTCTGGGCCGGCGGGTGCTTAGACAAGCGGCGCGAGAACGTGCGCAGTGGAAGATCGAAAAAAAGAAACAGAGAGAGAGAGAGAGAGAGAGATCGTGGAGAAAAGGAGAGCGAGGAGCACGGGCCCATTTATATAAATTCAACCGCGGTAGCGCCACGACAAACGGCCCCGGTGGGCCCCGTAAACAAAGCTGCTCTACTGGTGCTCCGGGAACCGGTTTAGAGCGCATCTGCAATGTCTACATGTATCCGTGGCATCTCCAGGGTGCATCGCGAAATCCTCCACTGCATAAAACGCCGAGCCTCGAATAAGTAATCGGTAAAATGACAGCGGCGAGTGTGAGAATCCAAGCGTCGCGTTCGAATCGACGAGACGATAGGATGATGCCTCTTTCCGCCTCGTGGCGTAGGCGAGCTGGCGCAATTAAACGGTAATAAGACTAATAAAAATATCGTTAATCCCCGCGAGACGCTCCTCTCGACGGTAGTTCAACACGGGCAACGGTCCGCGCGACAATTGCTGCAGGAAACGATAAACCTCCGGCAATTCCGTCCGGCGAAGTAACACACCACGGTCGCGTTATATCTCGGCTCTGCAAGCGAGAATGCGGGAGAGATATTCGGGTCAGCGTTCGACAGACGTTAGGAAGAATCGAGCGATATAATGCGGGGCAGGCAACGCGCGTGCTCCGCGTAATGGATCATTGATCAAATTAATGAACGCCTGCAAGAAACGCCGGCCGACTCGTTAAAGCGAAATGTGAAAGTTCCATCATCGAACGGTAGGACGAAGCTATCGATAGAGATATCGCGCGCTGATATTATTCCAGATATTATAAGATTCGGAATTGGGGGGGCAGGAAAAATATCCCGTTATTATCAATTTGCCGACACCTGATATTACGTTCAATAACTCTCCATAATATATCTGATCCTTTTTGAGAAAAAAATATTTTGACACTTTTTGGACATCTCGGTTATTTAACGCGCCTATTTAAAAATGCTGGAATAGAGCGTTTCAAAACGCGAAAAAAAGTACTATGATGCGCGGCGTATAATCATAACGCACACGGAACTCATTATAATCTGAAATACCACGTTCGTTACATAATAAATTTCATATGCGCAAATGCGTATATCCTGTATCCTGGAGTGCTCAATCAAAGATATTAAATTAACAGACACGCATCGTTAGTAAGAAATCGTCTGGGGCTCCTTGCGAGCGTATTTGCACGCGGATTACGGACGAAATCACGAACGAGTGTGGAAAGTCGTGTTGCGAAAGCAAACACGCGTTTCTGTTATTCTATCAACTGCGAAACTGGCATATGCGACGTGCCACATGTAAAAGCAAGCCCGTCCCGATATTTTATTGATTCTCCGCGAACCCACGCAAATCCACGACGGGGGGAAAGAAACGTCGCGTTATTTTTTCGGCTAATATTTATGAAGACTGCAGCATAGCCGTCATAAACGATTTAGAAAAAATAAAAACATATACGTCTCTCGCGCGACTGCAGAAAGCCGTTGAAATGTTGAGATTGCCTACGATTACGCAACGAAACACAAGTCTAGACGCCGGTTCAGCTGCAAATCGATCCAGCTACAAAAATCGTCAATAAACAACGTCCCCCGTTACACTATCGTAAACCCCGAAACGACTCTATAAAGTACTTCGATTTTAATTACTGTGGACTAATAACGTAACCTATGTTTAACCTGATAGGTTGAACGCAGCCACGGGCAAATCTGTCGATCGGCCGATTTTACGCCGGCACGAATACGACTTAATCGCGGGCATAAACGTTCGTCGTTGTAACATTAAACGACGGTGAAAGCGTAACAAGCCGCGGCGCATTAAAGCGAACAAAGATATTCAATTTCGGAAAGATACCTCGTTCGGAATCGATCGATCTTACCTCGAGCGATGCCCCTGTGCGAGAGGCCGGGCCCAAAATATCCTGCCTTTTCTGGCGCGGCGTGTCCCACGTGCCGATGCGCGATACCGATCTAACAACGTGCGCCCTCAGCAAGAGGATTTCGTGTACAGCGCTGTAGGGCAGGAGCAGCCTCCGGCAGCCTTCGTTATTTGCCGGCATGATTACGCGTAGGAGTTGGTACGGGGCCCCAGGTTTGAATCAACGGGGGCCCCGCGTAGTTAAAATGCCGATGTTAATCGCCCGGAGGCCTCGTTAGCGGCCCTTACCTCGCGGGTCTTGCGCTTCATCTTCCTCCTCCTTCTCCTACTCCTTTACCTCCTCCTCTTCCCCCTCCTGCCGCTACTGCTTCCTACACCCCGTTGTTCTCTCGCGTTTTCGATCCGGAACACGGCGACCAACGTCACGAGGTATGGACTGTCGGGGTGCACACTCCGTACGCGGCGCAAATAGATCGTTCTATAAATAGCGGAGGATGCCCGCGCGAGAGCCGCGATTTGTTGCGGAGGCGTGGATTAATTATGTGTAAGAGGAGAATTACCAAGACTTCCTCGGGCGACTCGCTATTAACTCTTCCGCCGCGAGTGTAATGTGAAAGCGAGTCTCGTGTCTTTCTGACTTGAATTCGAAAGAGACAGACAGGAGAAGAGAATTTACTCAACGTCTAAGAATTAAAATATATATATAGCCTGTACAAAAGTGCGTAAAAATGTGGTAACTATTAACTAATAATCGCGTAAGAATGTTAATAAATAAATTGAAAATGTAATATTCCTAAGCCGCAGCAGAAAGTGGAAGTTATCTTCGACTGCTTTGTTACGTGCGTTTCGCGCCTTGGCCAAATTAAATTTGTCCCCCAATTCGGTTGTTTCCGGCCGCCCTGGGATGGCTTCGAGTGCCAATTTAACGGCATCTGGCCGTGGTCTGTTTTTCTTTAAGGGACTATCGAACGAGAGAGAACCAGGTCCTGCGATGTCATCGCCGAAAGGCTCTTATTCTCCTTTTAATGTCGTACTTTATGGTAAGGTAAACTTTCCTTTCCCGTTGATTAATAATCGCGCCTCTGCAAAATAGAAACGAAGTCCGCTGAAGAACGGAAGATTACCTACTTCGTCACGAAACGTTCGAATAAAAGAGTTATCGAAAGCAAAAAGAAAATACATATTTCGAACTTCTAATGAAATATACGTTCCCAACGCGCCGCAGGGCTTTGTTACATTCCGACCTAATTTCAACCTAATCCAGCTTATTCACTTATCCTCCATCGGGATTCTACCCTATACGCGCAATCGCATTTCTTCTTATCCCGCTCTGCAAAAACGATCTATCGAGAAACATCAATTCTCCCCGCCAAAAGTGCATTATCAATCGTAATTCGTAATCCCCCGCAAGCATCCTCAGCATTGCAATGTCATAGGGGGGGAAATACCAAAGTCGTGGCCCTTCGTTAACATTAAAACGTCATCTCTTCCCCCACGTACGCCTACGCCCGATCGTCTCTTCCGCCCGAAAGAAAAGGAAGCTCGTCGAAGAGAGGCGGCGGGAAAGGGAGAAGTAAGGGAAATTCGTTTACTCGCGAAAAAGGCGCGCATAAATCTCGACTCGCGCGTACGGGGGACATTGTGTTGTGAGTCATCCCTCGTGGAACCCCCCATGAAACTTTCGACGCATCTTCTCTCCCCCTTCAGCGTCATTGTGATCTTCGCTGCCATTAAACCGCGATTCCGAGAGACTCGGTGAGGGTCAAGCAAGGAAAAGTCAGGCGCGCTACTATAGGAAGAAGACCACTTCCCACCCCCGGTTCTTCCACTTCTCGACTCTTACGAAGCTAATGGCACGTGGTCCGCGCCTCCGACTATTACGCACGTGACGCATGTCACAGCTATACGTATATTCGTCTCGTTAGGTCTGCAACTTGAGAAGGAACGAGACGGAGAGCGTTCCAGGTCGTAAAGGCGGCCCGTACGACCGATCGTAAAACGACTGTAGAATATCGATCTTGGATATTTTGGAAACATGACGCAGCACATGGGAATGTAAAATTCATTACTCGATCGCGATAACGATAAATAATTGCATTACGAGACTGCGAAAACAAATAACGGAATCCAACTGTTTTGTAGAAATAATAAATCACTGAAAAAAATATACAAATATATTTCAAGTTTTCAACACTTTGTATTTCAACGTTCGATTTGATATTAAGAAAATGCCAAAACCAAAAACTATACGACGGTTATCCGCGTGTACGCTTTATTATCGCGGAAAATACCAAGCGCGGACAATAAAAGCCGTACAAAGCCGCTCGTTCGTCAAGCGCGTCGCAAATGTCACCAATTACCGTAAAAATATCGTTTACGAAGTAACATTTTAGCTAGATAATCGCTCCGCGGTGTCGTAATAATGCGGAAAAGGTTATGCGAGTTACTTCCAGCGGACAGAATTACGGACGACAACCGCGCGGCACCGATAATAGCGACAAGTCAACCCGTCTCCCTCTATCTCTCTCTCTCTCTCTCTCTCTCTCTCTCTTCCTCGGCAATATTCCTCGGAGCGCTCATCTCGCGCTGCATTCTCCACTGCTACGAGACCACTGCGTTTACCACTGTGCCGTAAAGTAGGCTACCGAGCGTAAGCCCAGGCACGGAAGCTACGAGGCATTTGCATTATTGCAAATTTATGACTGCACCGACTACACCCCCTCGGACACCCGACGCCAACCACCCCGCGCGCGCGCGCGCTCGTTCTCCACCGTCTCAGAGATGTATTATGCATTATCTTTCCAGCACGTAGATCAACGTTAGTCGAACTTTCCGAAGGCGCTCTCGCTCCTGCCTGCACGATCGCGATATGCATGCGAATCGCGAACCGCGTGATCAACTTACATTCCGAAATTACTTAACGTATCCCCGAGTTATGTTTCTGCTCTTTAGTTCCTAATACGATTAATTCCCGAAGTGCTCTTTTTTTTTTAGTATCCTGAATTAGTCCAAAAAACATTAAAATAAATTGTTTAGATAATCCATCAACTCGGTTTAGTTTGTATACAATAAAGTGCCACGGCGGCGACACCCACTATCTCACGTGTGTCATAACTTTACTTTATTATTCTATCACAACTTACGTGTGATAAGGATCGAAAGACACGCGCAATGCCGCCTGCCCTTTCGGTACGTGACAAGTTTCGATTGACTCCACAAAAGATATTCATGCGCTCAGCACCCGATGGCGATATTAAAGAAGCTGTAATCTTGGCTAGTACATGCTACCCCAGCTGGACATTTCGAAATGTCGAATCGTGATGATTCATCGAATCGAGATATCGTACACTCGGAGATCTTAAGCTTATACGATTGTTCATTACGAAACCGTATTCACAATCCCTTATCTACGATCATTTTTCTCTCTTTCTTTCTCTCTCTCTCTCTCTCTCTCTCTCTCTCTCTCTCTCTCTCTCTCTCTCTCTCTCTTCTGGTTAAGTGTACACGCACACACACGCGCGCGCGCATGCACACGCACATATATATATATCTTGCAGTATCCTCTCGTGTTCTCGAGTATCTAAGATTCCACGAGAGCCAATAGATGTCTTCATGCTAGCGTTATTGTTTCGTAAGTCGTACGTGTAACAAGAGTTCTCCTAAAGCGATTTATACGTCGATAGCGTCGCACGACTTTTCAGTAGCGATCGAGATACAATTGGATAAGGCTTGTCCCTGGAGTGAGATACTCCCTCGCGTGTGCCCTCGTATACAGGATTGCTTTCCGAGAGCGAGTTTCGCGGCGCGCGAGGTACACGTTACAGCGCGGCGCGTCCGTAGGTGCCTGAGGAAGTGGCGTCGCGTCACTATTACGGCCATTCGCGCGCGATCAGAGAGGGCTTTTCTAAATCGGCGCAATAATTCATCGGGTACGCGCGAGCCCGGCTTCCAGGAATGCCGCTGACTAAACCCGGGGGCATCCCGTATTCGCGAGGGCCTGGCAGCCTGACAAGCCAATCCGCTCCGGCTGCCAAGGCGCCGTGTTCCTATTTGTACCGAAACAAAACGTGCCCACGTGCCGCGCGGACCCCTGCCTATACTACTAGAAAAGATATCTCGCAGTAATCGCGACACAGCATGTACACGCTAAGCCTCGTCCCGGCTTTATTATGCACTCCTCGCTAATCATGAGATTCGAGAATCGCCTCGCGGCACCGCAGCTTAAAGCGAAATCGCGCGAATGCACTTGCCAGGCTGAAATGAATCAAATGGATGATCAGTTTCTCATCAAGAAAATTATACGAACTAAAGATAAGCTGCACTGTCAATCGCATAAAATGAAGATATTAAATGTCACTCGTTAAATAAATAATCTCCTTTATAAAAGAATTATAGATTTTTTTCTATCTGTCTAAGATATAAATCTACAAATATCAATATCACGAAATACAATTCTAGCCACACAAAACTTATACGTAACGTACGTATATATATCTTCTTCCCCCAATTGCTCTTGGTAATAGCGGCGAGTCGATTAATCCTACCGCGGGTATTCTCTATCACGCAAACGTCTTTAACTCTCGGGCTACTCCAACGAACTGTCCAATTAAGATTTCTCCGCGAAACATCCCCCCCCGTAATCTCCCCCGTTGATCTCACAAAGGGAAGGGAAGACCCGTGCCCGCCGTGGAATCAGGAAATACCCTCCGCGAGAGTAAATCTGTCGTTGAGGACAAGCGCTTATCGCCGCGCTATAGGAATCGTGCGACGACAGGAATCCGGTAAATATAGAACGCCTTATATACCGTCACGCGTCTATGTCCGTTAAGCCAGATGTAACGTTTCACTTCCGTTTTCGCTGGCACCTCCTCGCCTCTGTCTCTCTTCTCGCTTCATTTTTTCCTGCGCCCGATTTCCTCGACTGAGGCTGACGGCACGGCGCAGCTTGCCACGGCTTTCCAACGTGATGGATTTAATTGGGAAAGACCGGGGAAACGGTTCGCCACACCAAGAGGAAAAATTACGTGTATTTATAGTTGAGCCGGTCTTCGAGGAAATTGTTAGCGAAAACGAGTCGTTATTATGAATCGCAACGGGCTGGATTCAAACGTGAATGAGATGCCTACATAATGATTCGCGAGCCCATCGAATCGTCGGCGTTTGATTAACATTATTCAATTACAAATTAAACTCCTTGTCATCTGTGATAAACGCAGAATAATAACGCCTGTTGAAGTACGCGCGTATAACTGTACTGGGGGTACAATAAATTCAGCAAATTCTATTTATAAAGTAAAAAGACAAACTGCATAAAACTTGTCACATTTGTTCACGCTCTCCCTCGAGTGCATTCATATTCACAGTCACAATGGAGAAAAGTTTCAAGCGGACGCTTTTCCATGCCAGAAGTTGGGCACCGTTTCAGAACATCGTTGGCAACCGAGCGCACGTCTCTCGAGATGAATGGCATCGATTTTAGCGCTACTAACCAAGGGAACGCTCGCATTCAACTTGGGTCGACTCTCGTTACGGCAAGTATAATGATAAATTCGAAATTTACAATCGCGAAAACGCGCGTGCATCGTGCGTATCGCGAGCATCTTCGGGAAGAGCGTCCCGTGTTCGAAATGCCTCAATAAAATTGGCATGCATGTAGGTCACGGCGAGGCGAGGAGTGCAGAACAGGACGCGCCGCATTCCTCCGATCTACGCGCTGGCAGCGATTCAACAATAGCGCTGCACGACGAGATGAGGAGCCTCCGCCCTTCTCCGCGGGTAGAAACGGAGTGGAATTAAATTTCGTCGGCTTCATTTGCGCCGGCCGCATTGCCCGTACCCGTTTTATTTGCTCGCGGGACTTGGTTACATTCCAAGCGGTCGACCGGCGGCGCGGTAAGGACTTTCCCCGATGACTCCGGCGCGACGCGACGCGACGCGACGCGACGCGACGCGGCGACGAGCACGGCGGCCCCGATAGGATCGATACTCTCTATCGTCCGCTGCTTCTGCATTTGCATCCACGGCGACACGGACCTCTTTTCCTTTTTCGCATCATAAGTAATCGCTTACGCCCCGAGAGTGCCTGCGAGATCGCGCGCGCGCGAGCGTACTCTGAAAGCAATACGCCTGGCAATTAATCGGCGGCCGGCCGAGCGTGTATGTACGTATTATACGTACGCGCAATACGATCGGGAGCGACGTCCGCGTTCTCCTACCGAGTCAATCTCTTAAGCGTTTCGCGCCGCCGAGCTGCCCCGCTCCCTTCCCGCGCAACTCGGGCAACATAAATCAGAGGAAAATAAAATGAGCGACTGCACACACTCGGCGAGATTCTTACCATTCGCCACGGCGATTCATCTGCGCGCGAGGGCTCGTATGTACATATACGTATATCTGATTATGGGCCAAGTACGTAAAATCTCTTTCCGAAAGGATAGGCATCAGCCATTGGCACGCCACACCGGATGAGTCGATCTACCCATAATAGGATCACTATCAACGTCCAGCTCATGACTTTGGACACGTACGCGCGCGCGCGAGCGGGGGCCCTATAAATATCGTTTCTCATCAGGAAACGCCAGATTTTTCATTCGGCGATGATGCACGGCACTATCTTCCTCCCGTTCTCTCTTTCTCTCGCTCTCTCGTCTCGATAGCCCGCCACGTAAATATAGACGCGTCTGCACAGATATATCTCGCGGCTCGTTGCTGAGACCAGCCCGTTGCATACACACCACACACACACACACACATACACATGCTCTTGTTCTCTTTCTCTCATCTGCGTTGCCTTTCTCACTCCCCTACTCTCCCCTAGCTCTTACGACACGTAAAAATATGTCCCGCGAGTCTTCCAGGACGAGTTTCTCACTGAGGTTGCGGTGCACAGATATGCGTTTACCTACGTTTAAGCCCCATCACGTTTGGCGAAAGTGACGGTAAAGGTGACTCGAGATGGTAACCCAAACTTACCGGTGAGGTAAGGGCACCTATAGCACCCCGTATCCTACCATCAATGCCGTGTTTGCTTATTTTACCGTAAGAACCGGTCGTTTGTCACCGCTGCGCCTATTTATATCAGCTCGCCACAACGTCTCTCCGCGGTGACAAATGTGCCGGTCCACATATCGCGGCCCGCGTATTCCAGGCTCCGTTGTTCGTTCATGCTTCGAGCAGTGACCCGTTCTCAAGTAGAGAGATCTAGTCCGAGGCCTAACCGCGAAATTCAATAAGCGAGACCCCCGTGGATCCGAGTCAGATCCTATGCAGGCTTGGAAGCTGACACGCGTACGCGAACAGGAAGCGAAGAAATAATTACGTGTTAAAAGGCGGGTGTGGCCAAGACACGTAAAATAGGTGTAACGTAACAATACGCTTGACAACGTTCGATTATTTTTAGACTTTCCAAAATGTATGTCAAAAAGTTTAAAACGAACAAGTTTCTGGTGGCGATATATATTTAAAACAATAAAATCAATTATAAAATATCTTATACTACATATAGAAAAAAATATAAATATAAAATGTATAAATTGTAAAAGTGAGGCGTAACTATTAGACGAACGTTAGAAACTTCGTTTAATAATTACATCTTTTAATATTACAATACACCGCGCACATGAGTCACCCACAAATTTTATATTTAACATGCTTTCAGAACATGCACAATGTAGAAATATGTTCCGACAGTTTAAACATCTACAGACTGCGTAAAAAGTTTGGACTAAGTTCGTTTAAGAGCAAAGTTCGGAGTACCGGGAAACTTTTTAATGAAACATTATTTCGCATGATGTATTAACGCGACGAATTAACTAATAACCCCTGCTACCGTTGCGCGGTATTATTCTGACGATATCGTGATATTTCAAAATGAATACAAAATATTTGACATTATGTAAAATTCGCTGCCACGAAAATGATTCTTTCCCATAGAATTTCCAAGCCTATATGCGTACGCATGCCTATGCGTAACACGAGCCGCGTCGTACTCGCTGGTCTATAATTTGATTTTATTATCCTTCACCTCGCAAACCAGCTTATCCACTAAATTTGAACTCTCGCTCTTGCTCTAAACGAGTTGTAAATATTTTCCTTTAATCTTAAACCCGATACAAGACACTCACTCTCTAAAAGAAAAGAATATCTCAAAGTCGTGCGTGCGCAACGGCACTTCGTAAAGGTCTTCACTGTACGAGTTTCGTGAGGCGGCGTGTTCGCAGCGTCTCACGAAGGTGCGTACATTTGGAAGGCATTAACGTGTCACTCCGAAAATCCGACAGTACCGACGAAATGCCGCTCATTAAAATTCCATCGGGAGTCCCCCTCCCCGCGCGACATCGCACATCAGCTTTATGGGTTCCGCGTGTGTCATCCTGTCGCTCCTCACCGCGTAATGACGTGACTCCTACACGCGTACATCTGTCTAGAACAGAGTCACGGACAAGCTGGTGAGTCGAACGGCTGGCAACAAAGAGAGACGCCATTCTCTTTTCCCTACCAAGTCAGCGGAAGATAGGGAGACAACTTTGTCTAAATAAAAATCACCTCGTTTAAATCTGAAAAACACCAGCAGCCAAATAATTTGACAGGCGTCTTTTAAATCTTTTTATTAACACGTTTTATTCTACCCGCAATTTATTATCGTATCTTTGTGTTTCATTATTAAAAGGAAATGCATCAAATTAAAAAATTTTATGCACGTTATAAAGAGTTTAATCATATTAAAGGTTCATCTAATTAGTCACTGTAACTTTTAAATAATTCAACAAAATTATGAAAAATTGAAATCAACGATCTCAATAACGTAACGTTCATATTAATATTATATAAAATGTTATTTCATGTAAATGTAAGAAATCCCCTTTTATTTCATCAAATAAAACACACTAAAATTAGATATTGGTGTATCTATAATCATTTATTACTTCTACATCACATTGATTTCATTATTTTTCTATGTTTGCAGCTAAAAATTACTTGCTACATAAATGATTCTAACAATTGAATTGAGTTATAACTTTTTCCTAAAGACAAAAAAAGTAGAAAAAAATCTTCCTATTTAATATATCTACTAGTTCAATTTAAAAAATATAACTTAATTTAAAAAATTGCAGTTGCATATACATCAATGCATTGTTCGAAAAAATATAAGGATAAGAACAATATAATATTACATACTAAACAATGAAATTTTTTTTTTCTCTACTACATTTTACTATCTCTATTTAAAAAAAAAGCTACAATCCACTTACTACAACCTATATATAATTTAGTACATTTAATTTTAAAAATTATTCGAAAAAATAGTCCAGAAAACAAAAAAGTTCCGTGAAAACACAACGAAAAAGCAATGACGAAATACATCTCTCTCTCATAGCCGCAATCCCTTAATAAATTACGATGCGTCTCATGAGCAACCCTTTATTGCCGCAGTGGTAAGAACACTAAATACAGAATCCAACCGGCGAGAATTTATCGTCAATATGGATGCCCGCGAAGAATCTTTATAGCATCGTGGCATCGCGTGGTTAAAATCGCGACTCTCATAACCCAACATCTAGCTACCACAAGTTGCGCGGTCGAAGAAGGGGCTCCCGAGAGTTCGGGAGGAGACCTTCTTCCTTCCGCTTAATTTCGGCGTAGTTCGACCGTTAAAGAGAAGCTTTAAGGCGAAGGTGGCATATTTCTGCTCGGAATTGCAGGCTTAAGACCGCAAGCGGCCCTCCTGTCGCCCGCCGCATATCAAGTACTTGGGGATTCCTCCCTGCCTTCGCCGTCATCCCTCTCCTGCCCCCGCCCACACCTGCCCATCCTCTCACCCCCGCAAACGTCTTCCGCCGCGTTTCTCGCTCCTTCCTCTAGAATCCCCCTTTTCGTGGGTAACGCGTGCCACCCCTTTTCTGCTCTTGTCCCGCTCCCTCAGCCACCTTGCTGAGGATTACCCGATATTACGCGGGTTTGACGGCTCGCCTCGAGTGGAGCCTCGTAAAATGAACGGCGTGGTAGTCGCGAGGGGTCGCAGAAGGCCATATCGCCAAGCAGATGCCTCCGAGCAAGAGAGCTCCGAATAGAGAACTCTTCGGATTCTGGTGATCTGGCGAGGCTTCTCCAGAGGTGAAGACGCGCGATGGGGAGGCGTGAGCCTCGCCTTTACTCGGGTATTATATGATTATTAAGACTCGTGGAGCGTTTGCTGCAATATTTGGCGCAACCCTCCATCTCGCAAACTTTCCCGCGCATCATTGTTTCGCTTATGAAAGAGGGAGGCGATTAGGAAACAAAAAAAAAGAATTAGAGTGCGTAATAACTCGATACCGGGCTATTAGACGTCGTTCGGAGTGAACGACGTCGCATTTAATTAAAAATGCGCGGACAATGTTCCGTGTTTGTAAATCGAGTATGCAACAACACATGCGGCGTCTTCCCTCATATTTAACCGTCATAATCATTCGTCCGATCCATTTGTCACTCAGCATGGTAGCGTGCCAGACCGAGAGAGGGAATTATCTCGAGTGACGCGGTGAATTCCGTAAAAACGAATTAGATTCGTGCATCCGTCGAACGAATCGTCGGTTCTGACAGTATAGCACGCACGGCGTACTTTTAAGACAACAAAATTAAATCGAGAGACGCGCGTTCTAACAAGAGTGTAGCGGAGCTGGCCGTCGTCGGTAGCGTGGAAGGATCGAGCCCGGCGAAGTGCATGGAGTCGTGCGGGGTCATCGACAACAAAAAAAAAAAAAAAGAGGAGACTCACCGAGGAAGGAGAGCGAGCGAAGTATCACGCGCTCGCGAGGACGGAGAGCCGAACGCGCGGGTGGCGAGGACCCGTAAGGTCGCCGAGATATTTACATTGGAACGGTCGTCGGTCTCTTCTCTCGGCCAGCGGTATTATCAATATTCATAATCCGGAGCTGGAGACATCCGTGGAACGTGCAGCACGCCGGCCGACCGCATAGGGCGCACGGACGGAGGCGAACGACGGAGGGAAAAAAATGAGAAAGGGCCCCGATGGGAACGCACGAGGGGGGCACAGCTCGTAGAGCGAGTTGGGCCCCCGAGGAGAACGCGGAGGAAAGAGAGGGGGGGGGGACGGCGTTCGACCGCAAAAGATCCAAATCGACGGGTAAATACGTTGTTGACTCTGTGGAGAGAAGAACCCCGAAAGCCAAATGGAATTCGGTTCGGTGATTTAGTGGGCGGTCTTCGGAGACCGCCGGCCGCCACGGCTGCCTCCGCTCGCTCGTATTCTCCTTCCACTCTCTTCCCTCTCACGACCTCTATATCCTGACATTCTGCAGCCGTCGCCGCAGCCGCCACCAGCATGAAGAAGCATCGCGATGCAAGGTTGCTACCGTGCGGACACGTGCGTGCCGATTCCTCTCTCGAGGACTCTCGAATACGCCCTACAAGTTCCGCTTGGATTCGATTGAAGAGCCGGGGGGTAGGGAAGGAGGCAGTAATATGATGAGCCACGCGAATACAAGATCGAGCAATGGAGATCGTAAATCGTCGGTGATCCGAGAATCGTTTTGAAATCATCTGAATATCTATATTGTTTCTTAAGGACTATAAATAAGAATTGAACTTTTGCTATTCTTATTGCATTTGTGTCGAACATGTACGAAACGTGTTCCTGTTATTATTTCTATTCTTCTTGTATTACATTGTATCCTGGATTTTTCCTCAAATGTTTATAGAACTGTCAATCGTGAAAACATGTGATGTAGGCGTACGCAATATGTAAATGTATGTGGTGAATGTCCATAGTATAATATATTGAACTCGGACCCGTGGGTTCGCGAAATGATTATGCGAATCAGTCATCCCTCCGGGAAAATATAATCTACATGTCATTTAAATATACGTTATCTGATATCTTTAGTGGGGAAAAGCGTATTAATTTTAATTCGGCTAACTTTAAAATAATATAATGTCAAGTGATATAATAAAGTTATCTCTGACACGTTAAAGCATTTCTAATCACATTTTATAGAGTTCAACTTAGACGATAAGGTTATATTATCTCAATTCTTTTATTTCTGGAGCTTCTCGCGGACAAGGAGAAATTAAAGACCAATATCAAATAATAGCGCATTTCTAGAACGTTTTATCGCTTTTGGACTGGCATAATTGTTATTTAAAGAAATCCTCGCGAAACACGAAATCCCCTTATACCTTCAAATGACGTCAAACTTGTGGATATAATACTAGGTCACGGAGGATATTCCAAAAAGTTGGTTATATCTATGCCGTGCTTCTTGCGGCGATAAGAAAGGATCGGGGAAGCAAACCAATTAGTGTTTTGCTCGGCTAATGAATCGTCGTCCAAACCACTCCTGCTTCTGCAGGTTAGAGCTGACGGTATGTCTAGCTCGCTTAAAGAAAGGGAGAGGGAGAGAGGGAGAGAGAGAGAGAAAGAGCCAGGTTTGCGAGCGAATGGGTCCACGACACGAGTCCACGAAGCACAAAGGCCGAGCAACCTCGCCGAAGAAGTGGGTTATTAATTATCAGTACTACCTCTGTCCCCCCGGTCCCGTCCTACAACCGCCAACAGCCATCCTACCTATCTTCTACTATGCCTGTAGCCTCTCAACTCGGCTGAGAGTCCCACAAAGGTATAGGATAGAAGCGTAGGTACAATGCATATAGTTAATATGCATATCGTCATTAATTATTCATGGTTTATAAAAAAAAGTTATAATTCGTTAAAAATTCGCGATAAGCGTACCACTTGCAAGTAGGCGGCGCGTCAGTTGGAACTGAAAGTCAATCGATCTAGAAGCAGGGTCAAATATTTTTCACTTTACAAAATCAGCATTGGGCAGCAATCGGTACGAACGTGACAAGCTGTACTATTAAGAGTTACGAGAAGTCATTAGACGATGACGAAAGAGCTGAACGTATCCCGTCCGTTTTACGATCGCGAAAAAAAAATCTGAAATTGATTTTATAATGTGTCGCATTTCCAACACAGTGTATACTCGCACTTTCAATTCTTCGAGAGTATATTTATCACCGGATTGCACAATTTCGCCGTTCCGTCGGAGATTAACCACATATACGTATACGTATATGCATATTCGTCGATGCGGAAAGTCGTAGCACGGAAGCTTTCCGTGATGGAAATCGCGATTACTCGGAGAAAATGGATACTCGGCAATGCACTTCTTATTATAAAAATTCGTAGGATACTGAATCCCTCAAGGCAGGAGAGATTAAAACCACGAAGAGGAGAAGGAAAGAGAAAGAGAAGGAGGGGAAAAAGAGCGAAGATAGAAGCGAGTGAGCGAGTCGTAGAGGCTGAGAGAGGGACCTTGAACCTTGGAAGGCTCCAATCGCCGTTGCGCGAGTTCGTTTGCCTAGCAAGACGAGATTTATACCTCAATTGCTACGAGCCTCAATCAGGAGTACGCGTACAAATACTAAACTAAATACCAATACTCCGAAACGATTGAGTCTGCCTGCGCTAACGTTCGGAACGGTCTCACGTGCAATAAAGCGTTATTAATCGAATCAATCTCTAACGCCCATCGTATATATAACTCTCAATTATTTTTATTGATCATTATTTATAATTTCCATAAATTAAGGTAAAAGTAGTTCTGCGAGTCTGTCCGCGTCCGCGAGAGACTTCAAGCAACTCTCGCCGCGTAAGAGATCGCTCTTTCGTGTAATTACTCGGCGCAAATAAAATGCGCCGACATTGATGCATTAAGTAGAGTTCAGGCTGTACATTTCATAATAACTGTAACTCGATATCCGTGTAACTGACAAACTTGCTTATAGGAAAATTAGCTCGGCAAGCAAAACCGACGTCGTCGATCCCGAAGGGCTGTCTATGGCTGTTACTTCCACTACCGAGCTACCATAATCGAGCGTGTTCACTGATAAAATTTACGAGCGCCCGCATTGTCCTGTCTCGAAACGGCCGATGCGATGACGTACGACAGGTACGATGACACACGGATTACGAGCAGCGTGTGTCGGACACGAGGTATCGGCTCGATATGAACACACCGTCGCGCCGGTTCGCTGGCTGGCTCTGGCTGTCTGTCAAGCAAGAAAACTCCACTACTCGCGTCTCATAAGAAATATCACGCGTCGACGTGCGTTACGGCCATCCTCGCCTAACGCTCCCCGACACTCTTCCGTTCGAGTGACACGTGATCTGGAGTGAATCGTATTCGCAAAATCATTATCATGCGCGGGAATCTCCTCTCGATCGTGCGCGTCGTCGTTCGGTTCGAGAGCCAGTGGAATTCGACCCCGGCCGATTGATTAAGCGCGATTAAATACTATCGGGATATTATATCAGCGCGCAGATTCCGATTCGCTTATTCGATCACCGCGGCGTTATCGCACCGTTTCCGCGCGGCGCGATTCGAGCCGTCCATAAGTATTTTGGATTAAAAAGAAAATCGGCAAAATTGAATTCTTTTCCCGCGAATTAGCACGTATACAGTTGTCGGAGGGTTACTACATCCGCGAAGCCGTATATATAAACCACGGCGATAAGTCAGTCGGCGAGACGGCGAAAAGACAGCATTATACATTCTAAACTCTGACACTTTCGCCCATCGATCTAACTAATGGCGGCCTCTTAGCCGATCATAAGCGACGCTCGTTACCGCCTTTAGGCACTAAAAGTCAACTCTGCCGCTATTTACGATCGGTCGAGCAACGATAAAGGCATCGCGTCCGAAAAATTTCTCGAAAAGCTGTTATTTCGAAGTCGACGAACGAAAATTCTCCATTCTACATCTTGAGCATTAAATCGTGACATTATCGTCGCTGACACGATAGTTCCAGGTACGGCGCGCTTTCTATTGCTTTTGTTACACGGGCAGTCAGATCTATCAACAACAATGGTGCTTCCATCGTGCTCCCCGATAGAAAGTTCTCCCAGTGGAGAAAACCGAATCGATCCGCGCGCGCAAAGTTCGTGAAACTGTTTTAATTGAAGAAATCCCAGATCTCGTGACTAAATCCTAACAGTCTCGCACGCCCACCCGTATAACAAGAAAACGCGGGATCAGAAACGATTAATATCGCATTTGCTGACCAACCGTAAATGATGCCTACTCTCGCCTCTGGGGCGGCTTGGACGCGAACAGCTCGAATGATATTTACGATCGGCGAGGCCCGAGGCTCGGTCCGTAGACACACCGCGGACCGACTTTCTTTGGTCACAATGTAATAATGCGCCTTACGCCCGCGACGTGCGCGCGTTTACGAGGCGTCGTCGGACGCATTTTACCTCGTAAACGTAGGCGGCGGCACCTGGAGGTAACCCACGGACACGAATTTACGTCCTTTGTCCGGCACTCGACACTTTTCTGCGTCTTCGTACCGAGAAGTGGTTTAGAGCTTTGCGAGAACGATCTCGCGAAACAATTTCTGCATGTGCAATTGAAAGATGGAGAAACGGTGACTTCAATGATCCAAGAGTCGGGGAAAAGAACTGAGTCATCGTATGATCATCTATTTGCTTAGACAACTCGACAACTCCTAATCAAAATTACATCGTGTCAGAATGGTTTGTAGAACGTATAATGTTAGTACATATGCGCTATCTTGAAACTCTCTCTCTCTCTCTCTCTCTCTCTCTCTCTCTCTCTTAAAATGATTCATATTCAAAGATCAAACCGCTCCTTAGAGAGAAGCCCTTAAAGTGGCACTTAAACATCCTATTACCCAGCCAATGCAAAGGGAATGCGAATTGCATCGCTGTATCGTCGATTCACAGCATCGTCGACTAATTTGAAGGTTCCCCGGTTAAGCAATGTAACCAAGATATTCAGCGTACAAACTACGCAATGATCGAAACAGCAAAAGGGAAGGCAGAATTGTGAAGCGGCAAAAGGGAGACGAAGGGGAGAAGGGAAGAAAGGGTGATGCGATGCAGGATGAAGGGTTACCGTGCACGCACCGTGACTGCCGGACCCGGAGAGTACTCATTCTCTTAATCTGATCGCTTAGCCCCGGTTATTATGCTATTACGCCGTATGACTTGACGGGTTCGAAGGCAATTATCGACAGTTAGATTTCCAGGCCCCGACACACACACCGCGCCGTGGACAATGGCCGGTGAAAGGCGAAGGTTCGATCGATATCTAGCACGGGCAACTGCGAGCCACTGGCCGCTGTTGCTGCTGCTGCTGCTGCTGCTGCTGTTGCTGCTTTCCGACGTGGCCGTTGCCGCTGCCGATAGCTGCCGCCGTCGTGGCAATTGCTGATGCTGCCGATCCATGATTGCCACAGGCCGTCCGCTCCGTGTGCGGCCGTCGCGATTATCAGCCCTAGAGGAGCGACGTTGATCGGAAGATCGAGATGAAATCTCTTGTCGAACGCTTAAGTCTTAAATTGGCAGGATAAACAACCGACTCGTAACTTGAGGCGAGAGAAATAATTTGACGCGTAAAGGGCAAGACGCATTTGACCATAATTATAGAACGCCATTAAATAATTTGCCTCAACTAAAGTGATATTTAATTCAAAATATATATGTACGCTATATACAGAAATAGAATACACCAAACTTGCACTCTCTTTTCCTCCTGTACACAAGAGACACGTCCTATCGCAATCGGTTAGGGACCGTGGTTTCACTAATCGCGCCCATTTCACGCTTCCTTGGCGAACCGCTGAACGACTCAATCGCCCCCTTGGTATTGGCGCATCGCGATAACGCTGCCAATGAGCAAAGATTCACGACGTTAGACACGTGCGTGGAAAGGGCAACACGCACGTGGCACTAAATCCGCGCGCCCTCGTAGCCTCAAGTCCCCGATATAAACGACGTCACTCTTCTCGTTGCTCGGTCGAGGTCGATAGTCGCCGATCGTTAACGGTTGCCCCGCAGGAATAATTAAATGCCTCCTCCTCTCACGATGGATAAAGACAATGGGCGCCGTGCTAAGATACGGTTACGTCGGCGGCGGGATTACATAGCGGGTAGCTATGCGCCAGTTCCCGCTCTCTTCCCTCCCGTTATCATCGATGCCGATATCGGCGGGTGGCACGCTCGTGATTCGAGATGCCCCCCACGGACCGGTTGCATCGGCACGATCGAGTTAATCCGCGACGGATGTATCGGGCTGTACACGTGTAGATTGGACGCGGGCGCGCCACTCTTTCTCTTTCTCGCTCTCTCTCTCTTTCACGGCAATCGAACAATCGCGCGGATCCGAATACTCTCGCGGGACCGGCAGGAAGAGTCGTTTGTTTTCAGCCATCGAGCCCTTTTTGTGTTTCGCGCTCGAGTTGCGGATCGCAATCAAATCCCCCGTCGAGGACTTTGTCGTTTGACGCCCGTTGACGACCGGCATCCATTTTCCGTGACTCGCGGACAATCGCAGGCGATGACGGGAACGCGTAGACACTACTACAATCGGCTTCTTTGTATAACTTTCATTACCACACTAAAAACAGTATGGTAAGTAATTTCAAAAAGTACATTGTATTCAAAAACTACTCGAAAACGATTTTTAAAATTACTTTGATCTTTAATACATTCTGTTTTCACGTTAAATCACGTAATATAAAATATCATTAATACATCATTCGTACAATTATGCACTAAACTTAATTATTTATTTTGTAACATGATCTCCACGTATATGATCTGTATAGCATATTCTTCTACTCATTGTATAAATATTCTTAAAAATTTCCCTTTTGTATATTTAGTCCGTCATAAAAAATACGTCAACCATATATGAGATTTTAAAGCAATCTGACGCAAGCTATAAAGATTGTAGAAAAGCAATCATCATTACGATATTACCTTTCCTTTGGAGTAACGAGCGGGAGCATTGAGTGTGAGCTCTTAAAGGTAATACTAAATCAAACACAACTGTGCTTTATGATACCCTAATAATTAAAGCGAGATTATTAAACGCGTAAGATTCTTAAGTCTGTAATACGACCGACGATATCTGGGACAGCAAAAGGAACTCGCACTCGAGTTTCGACTGGCGTAGAATGAGAGTAAATTGCATTTCAACCTCATTGTTCTCTGCCGATTCACAATGCCGACCGGAAGTCGGTCGGTAATGGGGTCCGCAGAAGAGAGCAGCGCACTTGTCGCAATAAAACTTCTCTCCGGACACTCCCCTTTGCCTTCCCCCCTCTCTACTATTTCGCTATGTACCCCGGTCATCTTAACTACCAGACAGGACATTCACACCGAGCAATACGGACGGAGATAGATAGATAGATGGAGAAAGAAAAAGAGAGAGAAAGAGAAGTTCTCCTCTTACGCTTCATCTTACATCCAGCTTGTTCTTCTACGGCTGCTCTACCTCCTTCTATTCTGCGATCATAATTTCTCATCTCAGTAATATGCAAACGAGTACTAGTGCTCTTTACTTTCTTCTTTTATTGAAAATCAATAAAACAATCTTTAAAATTTTAATACATTTTGTCGTAGAAATTTCGTTAAAAATCCTTTAAAATTCAATAATTTTATTAAATTTTTAAGTATTTTTATATTAAATTTGAAATTTAATGAAGCTACATGTAACGTTTTCGAATTTTTTAACGAATGTATATTGTTACAGTACGGGCCATTCTTACTCTTACATTACTTTTAAGTCTATTTACTGAATAATTGACTGTTCTTTTCCAGATTTCCTGACAAATAAAGATATTCTGTTAGCAGAGTGGCATTTCAACTGTTCACAGAGCGGACCCCTCATCGGAAACCCTGACCTTTATCCGTGCATTCCGAAGCGTCGTCATTCTCGCGATGGTACGTACAGTATAACGATTATCCTGATCGCGGGATTAAGGGCCGCGGCTTGTCGTGCCGAGGTTGAGCTACGGCATGATCCTACGGCTTAAAGCCGTTTGTCTGTCGGCGCGGCGGCTGAATTTAATCGTCTGAAACGTACCGCGCTGCTCTCGGGAGCAGCGAGCGCCACTGGAATCCTTCCTGTCAGATGACGAGACGTTAAACGGTATCCCTGGAGGTATTATACCCCAGTCCCTGGTACGGAAACACGCGAAGGAAGGAGAGGACGAATGCGCGCGGAAGACCGAAGACGAAGAGTAACATCTCGTCGCCGCCGCCACTGGTGCTACGAATGTCCCGTGAGTTCAAAACAAACGTCTCCGGGAAGGATGTCATCAGACAAGACGTGATAAACGTCGTGGCGCGTCTGGAAATATGAGAGTACCACGCGAAACCCGTAAAGTCAGCGAGTAATTTTGATCGCGATGTGACGCACAACGACGCGCCGCCCGCTAAAAACGTATCGCATCCTGTTACGTCCGCTCGCCGTGGCGATCGTATCTCGAGATACGTACCTCCTCTCTTTACCATCCCTTCCTCTCCAAAATGTGCCCACTGTACCGTAAACGTGTCGCGCAAGGTGAATTCCTGCCGCATCGCGCGTTTATGGGGATTACTAATAATATATGTACGGAGAAAGCTATACGTGAAACAAAAGCGCAATACCATAATGGAGCCATAAAACGCTTTTAACTGCACCTAACACCTCCGCGTGTTTCCCAGCCAACGACGATCGACAGCCGCACAAGCCTCGAGGACGATCAAGGCGCTTACGGGAATCCCCCTTTTGGAAACAACTTAGAGTGCGATGATGCTCCTACACTCGCGAGGATGACTCAGACGACGGATGTAGGATTCACGTGGCTTCCTGGAGAGATCAACGGATCGTCGGGGGGTTCACGAAAGGATTCGCCCGTAACGTATCACCTGGGTCATATACGACCATGCATGGGGACATTCTCCAGCGGGTCGCGCGGAACGCCGAGTCGTGTGCGTCGTCGGCACGCAAACAACGAGGAGGAGAAGGTCGAGGATATGCGCGTGCGACGGCACCTACGCGGCTTAACCTCGCACACGTACGCCGTGGGACGGCCGGGCTTTATTTGAGGAACGTGCCGCGGGAACATCCCGAGAAGCTTTTCGGGTAAAAATAGCGGAAATTGCATCTCGACGGGGTGGTGGATGAAGCCCAGTCGCCGCGGTCTGTACGTGACAGTCGCGCCGCGCCACCTCGCACGCGAGAGGGGGAGGGGGGGAGGAAGACAGACTGACACCTTGTGTCTGTATACTGTCGTATATTTGGATGCGATGTTGACTCTTTACAGCTGTTACCTACGTACGCGCGGGACGAGACGGTATTTTACCACTCTATCTCCGAACCGAGATAAAACTGGACCCCCCCGACTTCTTTTTGCGCTGCATAAAGCAAAGCGTAACGAGCAAACATAATACACACGTCAAAAATCTTCATTTAATATATAAAGATGCAAAATAATTACGTTAAAACAGAATTTCTTCCGGAGAATCATAGGACAATCTTTCTCTTTCAGAGAATTAAACTTCTAAACCTCTCTAATCTTTGATTCGTTGGAATCAAAGTCATTGGAGATATTTTTTCGTTACAGCTGATAAGATTAAGTCGAAGAAATTCAAATGTTTTCGTTCGTGAAAGCGACTCGCGCGATTCAGTTATCCTGCAAGACGATTCGAGCCGCTAAGGACCAGGCGTGAACTCCCGCACGGTCCTCGCGGAAAGTTTCGAACAAACTCGACAGTGACAACGAGTGCCATCGGAGATTCGTCCTTTCAACGCGCTCGAGTTTTCCACTGAATAAATTCAACGTTATCATCGTCAGCGAAACTGCCGGAGGGGTGCGCGAGGGACGCGTTCCCGCTGATTGCTCGCTCGCGCGGGTAGGAATTCAGATTTCTTAATCCATAATGCATGAATCGTTTAAGGAGCGCTTAGCCGAGGACGTGAACTAATGTAGCGGATTGCCGAGCATCGGGATGAAAATATCGCTCGGTTCGCGGCGCTTGTTTCTCTTCGCGCGCCTCTCTACGGACCTCGAATGGCAATCCCAGGCTTGGCGCATGATCCAACGAAGACCGGGAAAAAAAGAAATAACGTGGTGGGCGAGGGGAGCGCACATTGTTGGCCGTGAGATTGCAGCGTCATGGGTCTTGAAACCGCTCGTAAAATTGCGAATGACCAGGGAGAGTGTCGACGAGAATGCGGGGAAGAGGGAGAGAGAGAGAGAGAGAGAAGCCCGACGTATCTATTGGATAGGCAAGATCGATGCCAGTCCGAGCAGGACATTCCCTTCGTGTACCTGGGGATACACGTGAATTCTCCTTCCAGCTCTCTCGAGCGTGTGTGCGTGCATGCACGCGTGCGTATGTGAGTAGATGCCTCCCACGCGTACGGATAATGGTACATCCGCGTATCTTGCCGCGAGTACAAGTCGATACCCAGCGTCGGTACTCGAGCGAACGTAATCGCGTTGTGTAAACGATTTTCTGCTCAATGTGTTCGCTGGTATTGCCGGACACGCGTTTCGCGTGTGGTTACTAGACGCGTGCGAGGCCTCGTCTTTATCGGGTTTCAAAAGAAACACGGCTGTCGATCGTAAAGGATATTGAGTGCTCGATGCTTTTTAAGGGATAGCTTTATCGTCATTTAACCTCTGGCTTCTCTACTGCGCTATACTATAAACGAAAATTAATCTATTGGAAATACGCTCTCTTGAACTCAAACTAAAAACAATCAAATAATGTTTTTAAAAATGTATGTATTTTATTTTGTATATAATAAAAAATTTTTTCAATCAAAACAAAGATTATATTCTACGGAAATAATGTTTCCTAAAGTTAATCAATTAAAAAATCATCATCATTTCTCGATGTAAATAATTAAAAGGAATGAATATAAAGTACCTAATATTAAAATAAAATACTTGTACACTTTATTACAACTATTTTTATGTTAACCTCAACAAAGAGCGATCCACATCTGATACAACATGACCGGTAAATTGTTGTGCAATTTTCTGCACGCGCGCGATATCTTTCCGCGATATCTTGAAATTTCCGTATATCTCGCGCGCGAATGTAAATGAACGGATTCTCATTATAAAAATGTACCACCCTCTCGAATACGAACTGCGTCGAAATAACGGGACTATCTTCAAAACAGACATGTAATTCTCGTATCTAAACCGCGCCAGCCAGCTTCATGTTCAATGTGTTAAGTGGTCTTGTCCGGCATGTTTCTCGCGTGGTTGCCAGATACCGTCGACAATCATCTTTATTAGCGTATTCGAGGTGAAAGACACCGAACAGCAAAAATTTCTTGAAAGAGGGAACGCGTCGATATTCTAATTACACAATACGAGTCGCGTGAGAAGCCGCCGTTAAACGCTCGCACGCGGAATCTCTTTCGTGGCGAACTATCGTAAACACGAATACGTTCATCATTTTCACGCGCGTGTGCGTAATTACGTTCGTGTAGACAAGCGCGAGGCTTTGCTCCCTTTTCTGTAGTATTACTATCAGGCAGACGGATCGTATTGATTACGATAGCTTAATACTAGGCATTATTTATAATATGTCCTGAGAAATGTCAACAATCACATATTCAAGATTATTCTAATCAAATAATGGTAATAAGACATAGGGAGAGGATATTATAATAAAAATTACAAAAACTTTCTGTTCCTGGAATGTAATTACTTATATTAACGTAAATTATACTATTTTTAGTGTAAAACATATTTTGTACAAATATTTTAAAGACATATTTTATAAATAACTGTGGCAGAGTTATTCGAATATTTTAATAAGTAACATAAAACAATTCAATTCCACTAAAATGAAAAAAAAAGTTACAACCTGAGTGGAGACATTTTTTACAAATTGTTTTATTGCGTTTTCAATAAAAGCAATATTAATGTAGCAATTTTTTGAAATTAAAAATTGCCTGTAACATATGTGCTGTTATACGTTAATTTTTGTATATTTATATAACATACTTAAAAATATTTATATAAATTTTTGCAATATAGATTGCAACACTTTATTGATGTCAAAAATACAATTAATTTTCATGATAAATCAAATACGGTATTCTGCTCCTTTACAATAAAATGTTGCAAATAAAATCATATTTTTAAATATAATTTCTATTACAATATTTCTCCGTACAATCTTTAAAATTGCATTACTTTGTTTACATTAATTACTTTTAATTTAATCGGAGTGGGTACTCCGAGTAAGGAAAAGGTACAAATCTGAAAATTAGCCGTCCTATCGGGTTTATCTCCGGATATACGACCGTGACGAGGACGATGCCTGTAAGGATCGTTTCGGTCCCTCGTACGGGAGATCCACGAGCTTTGCGCCGTTTTTCGCCTCATCGGAGAGGAAAAAAGTCGTATAGGCGGCTGTGTCCCGAGCGCGTTCCACACGGAGTAATTTCGCTAATGGTCTTGAATTGCGATGGCGCGGCGCGGCGCGGCGCGTCGCGTCGGCTCGCTCCCTGCTCGTTCGACCCCGGGTCCACCGCCGGACTCCAGCGGCGGTAGAGGTAATTCGCCGCTGGAAATTCGGAAATTAAATTGGTACCTACGAGGAGGCTCCTTTTAATGCGCGTAATTACGTGATTACGTCGTGGAGGGGTTCGAAACGGTTTGAACTCGGCGGCTCGCATTAAAGTATATCGCCACGGTGTCGGGCGGGATGAAGAAGGAGAGAGATGCACGCAGAGGGACAGGCACACGGAGAGAAAGAGGGCTCATAAATTTGTGTGAGTGAGTTATAACAAGAGGAAACACGGCTTATGCGTTATGAAAACAGGACGTGAACGCTGCGCCGGTCGAGCCAATCATAAACGATTTTTAAATCTGATGCAAATATACACACTTAAGATACAGTTTTTGTTATATCTTTCATAAGGAAACGATTGCTCAATAAAAATTGCACGAGTCTTAGAAACAGGTCAAATGTACTTTTATGCAGCAATTTCGTTTGAAGAGTGAAAATAATTTTGTGTGCGATACACGTAACGTTTTCAATAATTTAAAAAATTGGTTCTGGATTGCTAAAAACTACTAAATAAATTTTACGTAAAAATGTTTTTATGTAGCTGTTGTCAAAATAAATTAAATAGCACATGATACAAAATTGTTAAGTATTTATTTCCAATTTTTCTTCAAAACATATTGAAAATTTTAAGATTGTTTAGCAAATTGCCAGAACTTGATCAACCGTATCAAAACTTATAAAAATAGGACTGCTAGTTTCACAAAAGTAATTAGCTGAACAATTGGTTAAAAACAACGAATGCTTTTGGTGATTAATTCACCCTGTAGTCGAAATGTAACTAATGGATAGTAGCACAAGAAACTGTTGCCTATCAACTAGAAAGTATGTCGTAAAATTTGCACACTCTTGAACTCTTGAGCGTCTGCAGATATCCGCGAGTAATGTCTGGGGCACGTGCGCATCAGATTTTCAAGTACGACGCGTACGTTCTACGAAGGAGTCCTCACGTCACCACAATGCTGACATTCATTTGTTTTTAGCACATCATCTGCGCTGGAATCGGAGCGATAAATTGACGACGTGCGTCTGGACGGCTGTCGAGGAACGGCGCAATTAATTGCTCAGTCTGTGCGGCACTTAACGAGTAACTCTCGCATAATATTAGCCATTAATTGCAACATTTGTTTTGTTAATCAGCGTGCTATCCGTTTAACGATTTACGCGCGATACGTTACGCCGCACCGCGTACGATTAGCGTCACGGTATATGCAGTGGCACGCAATCAATTACATTCCTGGTTAAACTAACACAGACGGATATTTCTTTTAATTAGGCGAGAACATTTATGCCTTCACGGTGCGAGATTAACATGTTGCGCCATCGCTACACCTTATGGCTTTCGAGGGAAAGTCATGCTTGAAGGACCTTTATGACGCGTAGACCTGAGTGAGTTCATCGGCTCCTGAGTTAGTTCGATCCGAGAAGGAGGAAGAGGAACATTATTAAAAGATCTAATATCGTAATTTTACGCTTTGGTAAGACTTTTTACTTTTACTAAATGTATCTCGAGAAAAATAATTTTAGACATGTTTGCATACACACAAGACATTTAGGGGGAAATGACAAAATGAATTTTCAACTTAAGAAGAATGAAAATAAGTGATGTATGGGTACTGAGCGTACAGTGGCAAAGAATTGTCATTTACGACGAGAATATATGAATGCCGAAGTGACTGCATAGGAGACGTCGGGCGATATTATCACGCGGCGTCCATAATGATAAATCCTAACGATGTATTTTGACTTCTGGTACCGCCCATCATAAGCTGGAAAATATAATGCCGCGTGATTTACAATTCGGGTAACTGGCCAAGTTATCTCTTTCTTTCTTTCTCTTTCCGTCCCGGCGAGCAGTCTATTACTGTCAATGAAACGCAAACACTGGCGCGAGATACATCCCGGCCGCGCAGCGAGGCAGAAAATCCGGAGACGGGTAACTCGCAATAAGAAATGCCATAAACTTTCATTTCCTTCCTCGGACGTCACTGTGTTGCGCCATTGTGTTATGTCGTCGCGTGTCGCTGTGACTTTTCGCATCCGTGTTAGAAAAACAAAGAGACGGCCCCAACGGATAGAGAGGGAAAATTTCGAGTCGCCGGTGCGCCTCTCCGACTAATTCTCGCGTCGTACGGAAACGGAGCACCGCGACAAGTAAATAAGTAACGCGTACATGGTTTTGTAATTACTATTTATAACGGAAGTACGCCTTCGACTTTTTACCCTGACGATCGAATGGGAGACCGACGAGAGCTAAAGGGATAGTATATCTTCGCGCGCACTAGAACGGACACTTAGTTGTCACCGGCAGAAATAGTATGGAGGCTTTTATGACGCTCATGACGAGGTGGAGGAGTGTGAGGGGGCGTATGAGGCAAAAGGAGAATTATTTCCTGTCTCATTCTCCATTCGGCGACTTGGAGGAACCGCGCCACGTCACGTGGTCGACCCATTCGTCGACGTTTTGTCGATCTTTATCTTCGAGATATTATCAATGACGGTGTCTATAATTTAATCTAATTAATCACACCGCCGCGATATTGTTCATACGCCGTGGTATTGAATTCGCGTGAGCGTGGTGGATTAAAATTACCTTGTCGCATATTTAACTGAATCAGATTCGAGGCGCTTACTTTAATCCCCGTATAAGATACATTGTAGGTGTCTGATTATATTCGTTATACCGCAAGCGCCATTTATTGCGGCGCTGTCCGATTGCGCTATGGCATTACAGATTCGTTTAACTGTACCTGCCCCGGGGACTTCCCGGCTGATTCCTATTGTGTTACGCTATTGCCTTACTAATAAACTAGACATAAATTTCCTCCGATAATGCTTGATAAAATATTAGTAAATCTCCCGACGGTGCGTGCGGCACGTTTAAAGAAATAATTCCCTGCAAAGAGAAAATGCAAGTAGCCCGGGGGGTAAAACGTAAGAGAACAGATTTCCGCACTCTCACACACATATAGTTCTAAAAGATCAGTATCTCAAATATCAATCTTTCGATTACGCGAATAATGATGAATGACGAATCGCCTGAAAGTACGAAACAATTTTCATTTATTCCCCAGCGCTCGGAGCCAATTGGTGCGCGAAGAGACGCGTTTCAATATGACCCGTTTTTTACTCAATGCTCGTTCGACTGCCACATAACAATGCAGTTCGTGGTTAATAGATACGTTTATCAGCATCCGCGCACGGCGCGCGAGGCAAATACATAGTGCTCTCGTATTTCTCCCGTACGAGTACGAGCCTCGTTTTCTGTTTTCCTCCCCGGCAATGGCGAAACTCCGGCGATGGTTCTCTCGTCCGTGCGAAGCGACGGGGTGAGAAAGGGAGCAAAACGAGCAGCGCGCTTGAGTTATGACGGTCGTGGCCCGAAAATATTTTGCGAGCTTTATAATCCTCGGGAGCGTTTCGTCGGGACGAAAGATGTCTACATATAAATACGAAGCACCGTGGTGTATATAAATATATAAATGCGGACGCGAAGGGAGCGAGCTACCGCGAAAAATGTCTCGATGGACGTGATATTCCCCTCTCGCCGCCCCTAAACGTCGTCTTTCAGATAGCCCGGGAGCGCATTTATATGCAGAGTGCACTTTCCGAATATGCATAAACCTCACGAGAGAGAGCAGAGGGCAGCCACGTAGATACTAGGAATTCTCGCGCGATGTGCCCCGTTTGTAAAGTTGACGGTGCCGCTTAAAGGCGAGTGGAAAAATTGATATTCAATATACATATATACTTTTTATACATATATTCCGCCATACCTATTTGACGAAAAATTATTGTTACTCTCTCGATCGACGACACGTCGCGTCGTGCGCAAATTTTTTATTGTCCCGCGCATCATTTAATCTTCTGTGTACTGTGCTGTTCGTCATTAAAAAAACAGCGAGCTTACTCGATAATGAAGAAGAATGCTGTGATTTAGCAGAACGCGCGTGGTCATTTCCATTTTCCGCGATATTTATTTAACGACAGTCGCGAGTTTTTAATGCAGAGTAATTGCGTTACGTCGGTTGAGCGAATATACGTACCCCGGACATAATTGAAATTTATTTACGTGTAATTGAATAACCAATTCTATTAGCTCGCCTCGCATGGCTCTGTAATAGCACGTTTTACTATTTAGTGATTTATCCCTAATATCTTGCAAAGTAACTTGTGCAATCACGGTGATGAAAGGATTATCTATAGTTATAAATATATTAATCGAACAATTAATATCTAAAAAAAAAACCAAGTCTACACTGACAGAAAAGGATATCTGATTCAAATAATTATTTGAATAGTACTAACAACAAATTTTATAAGAAAATAAATAATATTTATTCAAATAAGTAATATTTTTTATAATGTAGATACTATTCAAATAACTATTTATTTAAATCAAGTATTCTTTTATCAGATGTATATATATTTTGAGTTGACATTTTAGGAATTTCTATGCAATTTCATCATTTTCACAAGTTTAGTTTGCACTACTGCAGGTGTATTTTTGCAGCGTGTGCAAAAATCTGAAAAAAATATATAAATCTAATTTTATCATTACTTTTTTTTACAGAAAGATCCTTCCAAGTTAGTCCAGGTACAAGTTATCCAACACGATCTGATATTCCTTGCCTTTAGGTGCTAAAACGACAGCTAGTTTTTATCATGTCAGTTCAGACGATAATTAACGTTCGTGTAACACCTTGTAGCCAACGATTGCAATTTATGGCGATCGCGCTCGCGTATGTCTTAACTGGATGTTACTATCGTACCTTCGGTTGATTTACTTCTCAAATTATCCGACCGACCCGTGAAATATTACACGTCTAAACCCTTATCGCAACAAGGTACACTTCCGATTTAAGGTTGAATGCATTAAACGAAAAGACGCTTCGAAAATTATCGCTCTTCCCGAGACGCGATAATTCCGAATATTCCGAAAGATATCGAACGGGAACGCGCGAAATGGCTGTAATTTGATTTAACACAAAGACCTGGGCATCGTCGACGGGTACACGATCGCTCTGCATTAGTTTGTGGAATCGGCCTCCGACGAAATTGGACATAATCACTACCGCCCGGCAGTTAAATCGATCCTTTCGTGAGAATGAGCATCTTTAAAAACCTTGGCGTTCTCATAAAATTATAGGGTTTCTCTCAGGCGGGTCCCTTAATATTCTATCGCCGGATAGCTGGGCTATCTCCCGCCGTCGTCGTCGTCGTCGTCGTCATCATCATTATGTCATGTGCCTAAAAATTTCTCGAATCAACATATATTTGCATACATTCAAAAGGGAAGCAGCCCGGACCAGCGTCGTTTTAAAAGGCGCGTCTTTAATTTATTTTCTCGCCGTGCCCTACCTACGGCGGCGCACACGTTCGTGGCCCGAAACTGGAATGAAATCAGGAACATGTTCAACAATGTGCGCGGGAACAGGATTTATCGCTCCACGTAGGAAAGCCGGTTCGCGAGAGTGACACACGTTTCGTTCCTCCCTGGCAGGCGTATTCGTCTTTTCGTGAATTTATTCCGTAGTTTACCACGCGGTCGAGCGTGCGAGGGTCTCTCTCTCTCTCTCTCTCTCTCTTTCTCTCCCCCTCCGCCTCCCTGCGACGTGAATTTCGTCGGTAAGCAGAACGTAGACAAAACTACTTAAGTACAATACGAAGGAGGAAAGAAGAGAAAGAGGGGAGAGATTCGACGGAGATTCGAGTGCGAGGAAAGTGGCCAAATCCAGTTTCGCGTCTGCACTACGAATTCCCTGTCGGAGGCGCCTCTAAGTAGTCGTAGCTCATTTCATGCGGGGCGGTAATGGGTTTTCGACTTCTCCGCACGTGAATGCTAAAAACGTCTCTCGCCGCGCGCTACACCCATTTACGTTTGACGATGAAACTTGTTACGATCGTTTCGCCGCAGTGGAAGCCAGACGACGTTTTATCGGTATCGTATATTCGATTAAAAAACAAAGAGCGACCCTAAAATCGTTATAAAATATATCCTTTCTCTAAAGAGAAAAATCTTTGGCGCTTTCCTCTATCTGGCGATTATTGAATATAACAGTAATTTTAAAAAGTTAATTGCAACTCTTGAAGTGTCAATTATACAAAATTATGTATCTCGAGATGTTGACACGTCCAAAACATGATGTCGCTTAAGAATGTATAATGCAAAAGTGTCCCCGATACCGTTATAAATTATAATTGTTTTCCACTCGTATACATTAGGCATACATTATGATAATTAATCGCGGAAATGTGTGCTATGGATTATATTGGGCTTCATAAAAATTTACTTACAAACGGTCATTGATTCTTAACGAGGTGCTGAAGTATGTCGGCTCGAGACGCCGAGGTAATGACATCTTTCCGCAAGGCGCGTGTGTACATGACATGACGACGCGGATATTTAAATACCGACTATAAACTGGTCGGTCAACCGTGGCCACTTTAATACCGCGCGCTAGCACGACAAATATTAACAGCGCATATTACGAAAGACTCGTAAAACAAAACGCGCGTACATGTATACGTGTCCCGAACTTCGACCGGTTGGACTGGCTCTAAAGAGTCGTCAGGAGAAATGCTATTTGCATAAAAATGCCACGTGTTTCTATCCGCGAGGAAACGAATGTATTATTAAAGTATAATACGTGTAGAGGTCTGCACGGAGCAGTCTCGGCCAGTACGTTGATAGAGATTAGAGAGTTGAAAATCCTAATATGTTGCCAATTTTCGAGTTATAAGTAATACAGTTGATTATTGATATCGCATAAAGTTCGTGTAATAAATTCAAGCTTTTATAACCGCATTTATATGCTTATCGATCTCTATCATCTGTTTAATATCTGTAATTTTCACAGATAATATTAACTTCGATTGCTCAACTGATTTTATAAATACTCATTGTCGTGCTTGTTTTAAATACGTCAACTTACCAATAAATAGATGGATACGCTATGAAAGATTAAAAAAATAAAATTAATGATACAAAATTAACAAAAACTAAAATAAAATTATCACGTTATAAAAATAAATACAATTCATAATCAGCAATGCAAATTTATATACGACTTTAAAAGTTACTATAATCTTTTCTAGCATATCCATTTTTAGAAAATACATCTATGATATTCATTCATATTATTCTTATGGTAACCCGTATACATTTATGTACATCTTTTGTATATCTCATGAAATTTTCATAAACCCACTACAGGTTGAAATAAAGTATTTGTCACTCACCAATACGATGTGCAACAGCGGAGTTGATGCGAACTGCGTTGGTCTGTAACATATAAAAATATTCAAATAAATACAATGGCTAAAATAATTAGTACAAAAAATAATTGTGCATGCATAAAATGATTATGAATGACAGTAATTGTGCATGCATAAATTGCTGCATAATTTTTGTAATGATTTATAAAAAATAATAGCGCATACATAAAATGATTACAAATGATTCATAATAATAATTGCGCATGCATAAATTGCTGCATGATTTTTGCAATAATTTATAAAAATAATTGTGCATCCATAAAAGAATTATAAATGACATATTTTACAAATAACAATAAATAAACGATAGTTTAGACTTGCTCAGACGTTGCCCAATGCCTAGCTCTTAGGTCTCCTCCTCCTTCCAGATTCTTCGACTGCATTCGCGCAACACAAAAACGCAATTTATAATTACGAAGTACGCATGTGTACTCGAATAATCAAAATACGATAATCGCAACGGCACTTTGCACGGCACTCCCAACGTTAATCATACACGACGCGCGCTTTATTGCGTTGCAAACCCAAAGAAGAACAAAAAGTACGTGAGCAGCTACGATCCTTTCAACACGCGCGAAATATAATACTCGTTACACACGCAATACACATACATCTTTCGATACATTTATTACTAGTGATTGGTCGCTGTAGCTAATAGCTCTCCCTCGCAGCAGGGAATAATCGCGTTTGGCATTCTCTAGCACTTGTCGCGATTGCGTTTCGAAGGGTAATGCAAAGGAACGGCTCGTATCGCTGCTTGTGTTCTACTCGAGCCTCATCACGCGAATGATAACAGAATAATTGTGTTTGCATAGCACACCATAAATCGCAAAAAAGTGAATGTCGAGCTACGTGTCTGCAAAATGTTGCAATTATAAAACGCGTTATAAAATATTAATATAATATCGAATATTCTGTTCTATATTTTTCTAAACGCATTTTTAATTAAATTATCGATATATCACGGCTTCTCTCTCATTTAAACCAATTGATCCGGCGATCAATCAATTCGTATCTTACTCCGCACATATAAAGATCAACAAATTACGTTTGATTTCATGTGTGGCACGACAGATATAATACATTCGACTTTCAGATATCAAGAAAATAACTAGCTTCAGCAAACGTCATAAAATAATTATTCCTTATCGATTTAAACTTCAATTCTTTTAATCAAATTAATTGCACGAGATAGGTGTTGCAATAACTAGTCGCGTCAGTGTACGTAATCGGGAATTAATCAAATTGCGAATCAAAAATCAATATATTGAGAATCACTAAATTTGTAGGAAGTAATCGCGTTCTCTCCTAATATTCGCTGCGACGTTTCGCAGAATAACAACGCGATAATTCACGGAGCACTTCGCGCCCGCCGCCACCTTGCTCCTCAATCATCACCGTGCGAATGAGACATGTGTGTGCGTGCGTTATTAAAACAAACGTCAAGGTCTCTCGTGCCAACCGACCTGTATCCTAAATATTTTGAATTCTAATCTCTAACAATGAGCTAAATAAAATTAAAATATCCTAAAGCCGTGTAGAAGATTCTCTGCTTATGTTAGCATTATTCTATTTTTATACGCATGCATTGCGCAAATCGAGTATGCAAACGAACACCGAAGAAGGCCAGACTGAATGAATAATTTCCCCTTCTTTTTATTCCTCGTCATTTCTTCGCCAACTCGTGGTTGAAATGCAATCGCGATACACGCTAATGTCCGACTCGATCGATAAAAGTTATTATACGATCGTTCAACTGTCACAACAGATTGCTGATAGAATTCTGTCGACATCAGAAATGTTACTGGCCTATTTCCCCGCGACCCAGAACATTTAAGAAAAGATGTCAGCTGTCCTATTCACTTGTCAGTTTGATTAGATCGACACAGCTGGTATGGCCAGCTGAATAGCATAATCATATCATTTGTATGAAATCTAAATAATGAAATAAATTTATTTCATTAATAATTTTCTTATTCTTTAGATGCTTTAGATTAATATTTGAATAATGTTTCAAAAAGTATTGGTTTAAAAAATATGACTGATGGGTAATTGATATTTTATACAATATATAAAAGGTTTAAAAAAAATAATTATATAAAATTTGTTCAAGTTTTTAAAATCTTTACAATATACATATATTGTAAAGTTTTAATTATCTGTAAAATAATATAAAAATTCATAAAGAGACTGAAAGAATTTTGTTTAAAACAAAATAATTTGATATATATTATTATTAGCAGTCTGTTGTGATACGACACACACACACACACACACACAAAATCGTTATTCATTTATATACATACTTATGTACGTTATGTCAAAATATCAGAAAAATCCGATAAGTAAATGAAAAAGTTCTGTAACACAAAAAGACTTACTCCGGTGAATTTGATGGTTTATTGAAATCCTTTACATAGGAAAATATATTCTTTCTCTACCGATTTGCTCTGACAAAAGAGAATGCGCATACCATCGGCTGTTCATACCGAAGAAAAGTTCAAAACTTTACTGCCGCGCATGCCACTGAAATATCGATATTTCACTCCTGAATGTAAAGATATAAAATCTGTATGTAAAAAGATACTATCTTATGTATGAGCAACGATATCGAATAAGATTTTGTAAATGAACCTAACTATGGACATTTCGCAAAGAATGATTTGCAACATTTGTATCCTTTAAGAAATAAATAAAAGCTGTCGTCTAAATCATATCGAGCTGTAATTTCAAATTATTAGATATTCCGTGTGGGTTCATATCGCTCTTCTCAGGAGAATGTAAATTTATGTAAATGTAAGCATCCCGTACACAATTATATCTACCAAAAGGCAAACTATTAAAAGAGAAATTTCCGTGAAAAATCCCCTACCACACCAGAAGTTTATTAGACGCAGGTGCAAGGATTTCATTAGCAACTTCGCGAGGAACGGAAAGACGGCGAGAATGAAGGAGGAAAGGTCGAGTGGTTTGTTGGCTTCGACAGTTAATCCGGCGCCTAATATCCAGAGGGAAACTCGGACGGCGTAATTCCACCCCCTCCTCCCCTTTTGGTGGCTGGCAGCAGGCGGAAACCGTCCTTTCAATCTCCCTCGATCGGATATATCGTGAGCGGAGGAAAAAAGGAAGGTTAATTGGTCCGGCATTGACGGACGTATCGGACGTAATCCAGACGGACCCGTCTACTCCACGACGTCGCGCGAAGAACGTCACGGGCGGTGATTGCTCGGGCAATACATGTCTATTTCATGTGCCATGTCGGTATAAAGCAAAGCTCGCCACGCAGCCACGACACGTAGTATTTTTATTGGCGACGAACGGGATCGATATGCTCGGTCATCATATCGCGTTCCCTATTACCGTTTCCATAACCGGGCACGAATGTAATGGCAAATAATTAACTTACGAGCATGCGACGTGCGCTTAAACCGCACTCGTATTGCAAAGGTATAAATAAATTCAGATTTCCATCGTCACGCACGAGTCCCGCACCGTCACGTTTCACGACGTTAAAAATGAGCAAGAAGTACACAGATCAGGGAGACAACATTCGTCGACCATATGTTCGCCACGTTACCGAATAGGAGAATACACACGCCCCCTCCCCCTCGGCGAGAATTGCACGAAATTGTCAATGTTCCCGGACTCGTTTTCCCACGCGTGCAGGTCGCATCGCGGAGGACAAGTTTACACCGCGCGCCGGACCTTTGACCGCGAAGAACAATAAAACCTGTGCGTATCGTTATTATTCCCTTATTTTATTCGGAGTGCGGCCATTCACCGTGCGGCACGTCGCGCAATTTATACGTAAAACCCGAGGCAGCCGGTCGCCTAACGCGACAAAAATCTCCCGTGATCGCCGTCAGAAGGATAAGTAACGGAAAAATAAATATTCCGAGAGTACGGGGGGGAGGGAGAGAAGGGGGAATCGAAAAATCCCAGCTCAGAGAGATATTCACGAGCGACGGAGAGGATCGATTGCGAAATGGATCAGCGCGTCATATACACGTTATTTATTATTATTGTTATTAACCTCCGATCTCTCGCCTCGATTTCGTGTGCCCGAAAAAGAGAATCGCCCCGCCGCGATGTAATTCACGTGTCGACCGCGTCCCGTACGAAATGCGAAGGAAACATTTTTCGCGACGGAGGATCGCCGATGAGAAAACACGGACTTCACTCGCAGCTGCGTCCCCGCGGCAATAAAACCCCGCGTCGCTTTATAACGGCCAAATCGAGCAATTACGTTTCTCCGGCCGTGATTGCTCGCCGGCCCGAATATCCCGTGTGCTCGCGCCTCGAGAAATAAAGTGACTCGCTCGCTGACTTTTTTCTTCTTCTTCAACTCACGGCACGTGTCCTTGGCCCTACCTTCTCGCTCCGTGTCGTGTCGCCGAAACAAGTTTACGAGATCTCTTCGGGACAGCGCGGGCTTCTCTCGTTGCCATGAGAGATAGGATCGCGATCCCTTAATCGACCGCTCGCGATAAGTCTCGTGAGAGCCGCGCTGTCGGCAACCTGTTTATTCTAATTAGCGGATGTAAGATTTAAAAAAAAAAAGATCGAAAAGCGGAAAAAAACGCACGGTTCGCTCACCGATTCGCAGGATATCCCGTAGAAGGATAACAACTTCCTTCCAGACTTTTCAAATTATTCGATCCATATCGCGCCGATACGTTAAGGAGCTTTCAGTCCCGGACAATTATTCGGACAGACATTCCATTCGTTCAATCGACGACTTACATAAAAAGCAAGAGAGAATCGTTTACCTCACGCACACCTTTTCGTTCCTTACGTCGTAACAGATATTTGGTACAGCGCACCAACGGATCGAGAGCCTTGAAATACGTAAATGATCAACGAGCTGTATACCGACGCGCCATTAACGTGTCATAAAGGGGCATTAGCGTTAGCTGGTTAATTAATGCGATGCTTATTAGCGTCCCTGTTACGCCCGATAATCGCGAAAGCCAATCGTGTCGTCGTCGTCGTGGTGCCGAACCGGTAGCTTCTTCGAGCGTTTCGCGCTCGCGACGGACACCATCCCTTTGCGGCGCCGCTGCTTTCGCAATTATACGCGCGCGCACGTTCGCAACAGTCGTGACTCTCGTTTGCATGAGTAATTATTAACGTCCCGAGGGACAAAAGGCGATTTTCTCTCTCTCCTGCGCTGCGACGAGCCGACACACCGGAGGAGATTCTCGAGGAGCGCTCGTTCGCCGCGCGATTTATGGTGACTAGACGCGCTCGTGCGCCGTGTCTATCGAGAATGAAAAGAGTTATCCGGACAATGAGGGACCTCTCACGGGCTGTTCAGCTGCGCGCTGTTAGCCCAGGGTAAATAGGAATCGGTGGAAAACTGAATAGACTCGATAAAACCGCGTACTTACCTGCATCGCACGTGCGCACTCGAGAGCTTCGCGTTTAATCGTGAAAGTGCGAACTTTTTGATGCCGCCGAACGATTGATGAAATATAATGTGAATCGAGTATTAAGTAAAATCCATCCAACACGCTATTTTCAAATTTCTATTAATGTTAAATGTGTATGCCGATTTAAGAAAGAAATTCGAAGAATGTTTCACTGCACAAATGTACGATATAACAAAGATAAAAGATTTTTAACGAAACAATTTGAAATGGGAGCCTTTAGATAGATTGTATTGCATTAAATAATATATAATTTACCTCTAATTTAAAAAATAATCAACTGCAGATGGTATAATAAAGCCGGTTGCATAATGAAAGTAATTGCTTTAATGACGTAATTATTTTAATTCATCGCGCTAATTGCAGGAAAAGATCACGTTGCGCCGGCACGACATGAAATTAATCATATCTTACTTTTATTTCACAATTAATGATATTTGCGGTATCGTTTAGTTTATCTCAATGAACTCGCGCACAAATCGACAGCAAGGTGGTCCGCCGGCATCGATAGGTTGCACCAGCCGGTAGAATTTATTTTCAGGTTCATTTATGTATATACGCGGATTTATTCGATACCGGGCGACTCGGCGAACGACACGCATCGGACGAACAGAAATCTATTAAAACCTGAATGTTCACAATTCTCCCGTGAGTCAGTACACCGGCGGGGGATTTTCGAGTGGGCGGCGAGCGAGTTAGCCTGGTATCGCGCGATTTGTTCAACGATATTAATGACGCGTGTCCATTTCGTACGCCGGATATTTTCACGGGATTGTTATGTAAAGCACATTACTTGTCGATATTTAGCGTATTTATAGCCTTGCATACTGCAGTCCCCAATTTGAAGCATTGGAACCAGTGCTAATTAAAATATTGTCTCTCTTTCTCTCTCTCTCTCTCTCTCTCTCTCTCTCTCTCTCTCTCTCTCGAAATTTGTTTGCGCATATTAATAAGCAAAATGTGATATAACAACAGATCACGCGCAATTTATATAATATCGGAATGACATTAAAGATTAAATGCTGAATCACTAAATCTATGTTTTAAGCTATTGTTAGGCGTTAGAAACTTAGGCGTAGTAAACTACACGAACGCGAGGTACGCAAATTTTTGCGTAACCTTCAGAGTGTGAACGAACAATGGACGCGCAACCATACAGGTTAGCAAACTGTGTATACTCTGAGCAAATAGAAACCCATCGTTCGCCATTCCGTTACGTCGCTTTGAAAGGAATTGTAAAACAGCGATCGTGTGATTCTCCTAAATAAAACAACGCCGCGTAAGATTCACATAAAATATCATTCTTTGCGAGAATTCAAACTGTCAAGACTCTCCTTTAATTTATTCTTAAAATGTTTGGTTTTTAAAATGCAATGTACAACGATAAAAGAAACAACGTACTAATTTACATGACGAAGGATTAATCGACCGAATGTTTCGCCGGCAATTAAATGTAAAAAAAGGAAAATAATTTCGTCGACAGGCCGACGTTATTCTCGATTCTCCCGTCCGTCGTGCGTGTTCACACGATGCGCCGAAGAATTTCGTGCTGCCGTTGCCCGAGCGTCATCGGTTAGTGGGAAGCTGCCTCGTAATAACCCGGCGGAGAACCGGTACCACGGACGATCCTGGTGGTCTCTGGGAGAGGAGTCGGCGCACGTCTCGGGAATATTAGAAGCAGGAAGAATACGAAGTGTTTCGCTGATTACTCGCGCGGCATCGACGACGCAACATTGGCGCGGCGCGCCTCAAACACGATCGTACCGCCAAAGTGACTTGAATCTCAAGGGCGATTTGCCTATCTATCTGGACCGAGGCTGCGTGTTACATGGCGACCAAGTCGATTTAATCAACTGTGTACATGGGATTTTTAATTCTTAATTGCGTGATTCTTCGCGGACGTGTGATCGAAGGACGCTACAATGTATACTATACTTCCTTGTCCCTACAGAGAGAGAGATGAGAGATTTTGTTACAGCAAAGTGATAGATATTCTGAATTCTCACTGATTAAAATCTCATTTCTCATTTTCAATCGCATCAATTTTACAGAAAATTATATATGACAAGTATTTTAATCAGTTATATCTGATTGTCCCTGGCGAGACGATTGAACATGGCGTATTCATCAAAGAACAAAATTATCCGATAAATTATTATCGCTATAATAGATATCAGACACTCGTGTTTAGTCTATAACGTGTAACTATTACATATAATAGCTTTACCACTGTGCAACCACTGCGATCGATGGCATTTTATTAGGACTCGATTTATCGGCATGCGGACTCATGGTGCGTTTTCGAGTGCCACCGGCTGAGTGCTTTCGAAAGTGACCACTCTAAATGAGGCTTGTGTTTGCAGTCGGCTTCAACCAAACTTGGTCCATATGTAAATGATAGAATAGAAAATCGAGTGGCCGGTTCTTCGATTCCCATTAATCTGGCGTTTTATCATAGCCAGACATTCTTCACTCTACGTCAATCATCGAATTCAACGGTAAATATTCAGCCGGGGTGTGATAATCGTCATAAAAATAAATGTGTTATAATAATTATTTTACACCTTCGAATTTTAGATTGATTTTATGTATAGACGTTACAAGCTTAACCAAAATCAATTCTGCTTTTTTTTTTCACGACAAGTCATAAATGACAAGTATTGTCAAACAAAAGAATGTTATTTTTCAAAGATGCACATGTGATGTTGTACGTTACCCTACATTACTTCGAATAAATCTCGCTGCAGCCTTTTACGCTGACAAATCAATCGATCTTCGTCCGCGAAATTCGACACCGCGACGTCATTCGTCAAACGAGCCCAACGCTAAGTGCAATTTAAAATCCGAGCGCGCGCTTTAAAAAAAAACACACAAAAACGAACGAGGAAAAGGAAAAGCGCAGAAAAGTAAATCAGGCTCGCATCGCGACGCAGCTGGAACGTTGGTGAAAAAAAAAAAAACAGTCGTGGCTTTAATTTAAGCCAGGTTTACGATCGCTCGGCACGAAGAGTTCCGCGGGACGCGCGCGGGGCACGTCGACGCCGCGTCGCGTCGGCGCGCACGAGCGGAAATGAGCTTTTTATTCCACACGGTAGGTCCGCACGTCCTCTCCTCCTTGTGGTCCACCTTTGTGAGCGCGGCACGGCGCGGTAATTTTGCACGAGGCATTAAGCGCGAATTTTTCAATATTGTTTTTGCCCGGTCGCCCAGTCGACCGGCCAATTCGCTCGGCATCGTTATTACGATGGCGCGCGTTACCTCGTATACCGCGCATTTGCGTTTCGTTTCATTGTTCAACCGGACTACCGTTAACCGTCGCCATCACCGAGACAGCGGGAGGATTTATCTCGCGAAAATACAATAGCGCACGACTCTGCGCGCCGCTACACCGGCCGCGCAGCCTCGCGAATACTTTCCGACGTACGCGAGCGCGCACTTTTGCCCGCGCCTCGCGCGGGACAATTAATTGAAACGAAAATTTGCTCGCGACGAAAACAATTGATCGGAATTTATCCCCGATAAAATATGCATTGCGCTGTATGTATCATGGCTCTATTCGAGCGAGCGTCGAAAACGTTCGAAACACAGCGTTCGAGTGTGTGCTGTGTCGTCATTCTGTTTCTTTAATTAAACGCGGATCTATCGGAATGCGTGTATTTGCTTTGGAAGGCCAGATGTTAATCGTAAATCTTATCAATTAAAGACCCCTGGCACACGCTTCGAATATACGCTCGTAAATCAAAGGTTATTGGCGCGATTGATAATTAGAAATAATAGTTACGGCAAAGATCTCCGAGGTAAAAGCGTCCGGTTTTACTGGAGGCTCGTTCGTTTAATAAACACGTATATATCACCGAAGCGCCGATTTATTCAGATCGCGCGCGCGACAACGAACGACGCGGCACATTCCTGTGGATATTGACGCTGTATAAAAGCAATCGCATCCAGCGCGCCCGGGTATCTCCCGTTCCGTGTCGTAAAAGTACAAACGTGCATTCTGATTCAGCATTATCGGCGACATTATTTATAGAGAATCGAATTTTCAACGCTGCGATGTATCCGCGGATCAGCGGCAGCGGGACGGAACGCGATTTCATGTAATATTTCGGTCGCTCGTAAAATCGGACACCGCGGAAATCGACGCCGCGGTCAATTTTGAATGCGGAAAATTATATTAACGGCGTACGCACGAATGTCATCCGCGCTACGGAATAAGCAATCGAGCCCCATGGGATTCCCCACTGTTTCATCATTGGCGCGACGGGTATTTTTACCTACAGGCTTATTAGCGAGCGAAGGCAAGGGAGAGAGAGAGAGAGAGAGGGAGAGAGAGAGAGAGAGAGAGAGAGAGAGAGAGAGAGAGAGAGAGAGAGAGAGAGAGAGAGAGAGAATGCCCGCATTACGTGACTGGCAAACTTTTATTGCTAATTATTTTTCTCTGTTTACGAGACCTCCGTTACAAGATCTTCACGTTTTCCATCCGCACACGTAATTGAGCGTGACAATAATAAAAGTTACGCAGCTGCCCGCAGCCCCCCGTCTTCCCCGTTCGTTTGGGGTATAACCGTTTGTAGTAACTAGTTTCTGTAACAACTACTATCTCGCGAACACTTATCCCACGCTCGCGAAAAAGAGAGAGAAAGAGGAAGAGAGAGAGAAGCCGTTAATCTCGACGTATAATCTCTCCATTTTCGTGCAAAATAAAATTTACATAGAGACCGGTCGCGTGTTCTCTCACCGAGGTGAAACATAGTCGTGCGTTTCCATTACTTCGCGACGTACTTAGTAAAAATTCGTACGGGACAAGAATCGCGCGTTTATCTCGCCGTCCCGCATGACGATAATGTCCCGCGTGGTGGGAAACGAGTGTTACTCGACGATCGCCGAGTGTACACGTAGGTGCGAATACGGCGTATAAACTATATTTCAACGTAGCAGAAACGGAGGAAGGACACTTTAAAATCGTCGAGTGCCGCCGTGTTTGCTTGCCGTCACGCGCCGTACATCTCTCCCGCGACAGCGGACGGAGGCGCGAACAACCACGATGTATGATAATTAGACGTACTTAAAGAGGGCTTATTGAAATCCTAACTGCAGTAGCGTCCTGCTGCCACGGCGGATAATATTGCGGAGTATACTTGCCATTTCCGCTGCGACGATCGCAGCGAGGACAACAGCGTTGCATCGAAGTGTTATGTAGAAATACATACTTTCTATTCTCATGTTAACGAATCATTCCTATGCCTAATATCCACTATTCAGTTTTAAGACAATGTGACGCTACTCGAAGAAAATAAATTCTCAGGATCTTTACATTAGCAAATCATAAAAAGACGACAACCATTACTGAATACATTTTTAAAAAATTAATATCAATTCAACAATCATTATGTCATTAAAAACCAAAAATATAAAATTTTTTTAAGAGTTTGATAATCTTAAATTTCAGCGAAATATTATTTTTATTTCAATATTATAAGTCATCTCTCTAAAGAGCAATATGATTCATTTTTGGTCAGAAGATATTGTAATTCTATTTGATTTTTTTTTCTCTTGTAAAAATTAATATTTTAATAAAAATAAATATTTTTTTCTCAATAAAACTATACAAAATTGTTTTTTGTAAGAACAAGTTAACTCCGCTCAAGAGTCTAAAATTTTTAAATAATTTTATATTTCTGCTTATATATGAGACAATAATTGTAGATTTGAGGCAATTTTTTTTTCTGTTTAGAAGCGAAGCTTTGCTTATCTGTATTTATCATCTTTCATTCAGAAGGGATAAATAATTTGCCTTTAACCGCCCTAATGTTCTTCTCGACGATTACCTATGTCCACAGGAAATTTCACTCGTAATTTCACACAAGCAAACATCTCTTGATCCTGTAATTCACTGATCGCGCACGAATACGTACGCGCCAGAGATTATATACCGAAATGCCGAGCGCTTCGAGGCTCAAGATGAATTTGGGACATTAAAGCCGGATCCGAATTTCCTGTTAGTTCACCGACATAGCTAACGGGCGCGCGTACAACAGCGACAGTCGCTTAAAACTTGACGTCATACGGATGTCTCGTCGCGCGGACGTTCTAATTAACAATTAACAAGGACGAATCGTTTCGACGGCACCAACTGACGAGGTCTAGTAGCGTGTTTATCAGCTTGTACAACTCGTATGTATATCAGCTACCGACGCACGGGCATAACGACGTCGTTATCGCCATGCTGATCGCCGATCGCTGTGGTCCCGACGCGATACCCTATAACGCGTTCTGATTTCTCGCCGATAAAGTGAATGACAGTAAAACTGGTACGACCGAGAGCCGGACGGCGTGTGTGTACGGTAGCGCATACGTTTGACAGTTTAACGTGGTACCTGGCGTCGACTTACCGGTGCTGACTGGCGACAGCGACGGTCAAACGGTGCCGAAATGGCCGTTGGCTGAAGTGGAACCCGGTCCCATGAATTCCGGCCAGCAGCCAAATTATTCGAGAATGTAAAGATCCTGCCCACAGTCTTCTGTAAATCACGAAAGGCAAATGTAACGTTTATTAACCGTAAATTTGACAATACTTCCTGTAAAATATGCTACTTTATCACCCAGAGGCTCACAATTTATTATTGTATATTTTAACACCGTTAAAATATGCGTTGAAAGCTCAAAATTTATGTGTATTATATTTATATATTTCTTCTTTCTTATACCATTGTAATTGATTTCTGAGGAGGCACTTTACTTAAAAAGAATCCGATTATATATCAGAATAATAAAAATATATGTAATATTTCTCATAATATACGTACAAAATTTTATATAATAATGTTTTTCCCCAAATATATTAAGATTCCGTTAGCACCTTACACTTTTCTCCTAAAGTTTCGTCATAAATCTTACCTTTTGATTATTTCGAGTAAATGTGGGAACGAAAGTTCCGAAGAGTCAAATAAAGAATCAGGAAGAAAATTGATATCCCGAAACCTTTCTACTTAGCAATTCGAGAAGATAATTTTTCATTTTGGAAACTTTAATGTGCGTTTTAATCTGTGCACAGCGGGCACAAAATTCAATAACAATTTATACTTCTCGTTTTTCAATTTTCAATTGGCAATTATATTGCATTCAACGGACAACGCGTTAATGCGTTACTCTCGTGTAATAATTACGTGTGTAAATTGTCGGATACAGGGAGTATTGAGACACGTGTAATCCTACTCCCGAATGTATAATCTGTCGCGCCGATTACCCGGTTTATTTGAATTTAATTAATTATAGCTTATGCCGCCGGATTTGTTTGAATATCCCTTCGCGATAGCGTAGGCGGGAGTCGGCATGCCGTGTGCACGCGCGAAAAACAAGAGAGCCGAGAGCGAGAGAAAGAGAGAAAAAGTTCGCATTGTTTTCGATTTTAATACTTCTGTCAATAACGCCAACAACCTTTTCATGTTGGAAACGTGCTTCGTCAGAACGTTCACGGCTTTCAATGGCTGTCTCGATGAATCATTTTGCCTGATTTCAAAACATAATGAATTCACGTGTTTATACGTCGCGAATGCGAAAATAAATTGAGAAACGCCAGGACGCATCCAGCACACACTCCGAGTTCTCCATTAAAAATGCGTTATTTCGATTAAGCAGGTGCGCGTGCATCGGGCGTGTAAAAATTCGCCGCGGCCGCCGCCACCACCGCGACGCCGCCTCTCGATAAACAACAACGAGTGAATGCGTCGTGCGGTTATCACGCTCCGCGTATCCATCCACTGCCGAGTACCAGATAACACTGCATAAAGCCTCCTCCACGATGAACACGTGTCGCTAATAAACGTCATTCCAGCATGTGCGACGAGAGATTGATTCTATTAATACGAGTAATTACCGAGTGTACTTGGCGCCGCATGCATAATGTAATTTCAAGCCCACTCCTCTCTCTCTCTCTCTCTCTCTCTCTCTCTCCTCGTGATCCTTCCCTTTCTCTCTTTCTCCGCCTCTGTCTCCCGTTCATTACCCGCGAGCGCGCTTTTAGCGCCGTATATTTAAAATCCGATTTAATCCGCCTCTCAGCCAATCTCTCCCTCCCCCCCCCCCCCTCTCTCTCTCTCTCTCTCTCTCTCTCTCTCTCTCTCTCACTCTCTCTCTCGCCACTCATCTCGCCACTGCAACTATTTGACCGCAAAAAAAATATTCCCCACTAAATTCGTTTGATTCGTACTTGCAACATCCAATCGAGCGACCGCTTGCAACACCGAGAGATCACGTTTATTTCATATTCCGAGAATTTCATATGCGCCGTAAAGTAAACATGATTATAATCTACTGATCTCCTCAACAAAGTTCCTTCACGTGCAATGCAACTCTGCAGCGCTATGCAAAATTATTGTGCTCTCGCATAATTCTTCATACATAATCACATTTACATCTTACGGTTCTTTTCTTTTGCTTTTATTTGACTATCTGTACTAATTCTTATGATTTTATTATTTAAAAAATTGTCACGACTTAGATCGTACACAAATATTCTCTAGAACAATTTCATTTACGCATTCGTGGTTAATCGATCTCGCAAAAGTTTCTATTCATCACAGCTCTTCGTTAGAAATCACAATCGTAATTTTTCCTTATACAAAATACAATACTGGTTATAGAGCGGAGGCGGGTAATCGAGACCCGCGGTCTTAAAGCGGTTTCCTTAAGTAGGGTTCGATATTCCCAGGACACACTACTCCAATCATATTAAAGACGATGTCACCGAGGGAGGGCGACGATGAAGAGGATGAAGTAGAAACAAGGGTCGAGCGGAATCGGGCAAGTAGGCGAAACAAAAGACTAAAGGACTGCAGTCGACAAGTTATGCAGAGCCCCCGGAGCGTGCATTTGACTAAGCTCGGACCCTCTCTTCCTCCGTCTCTTCCTCATCATCTTCTCTTTCTTCTTTTTCTCTCTTCCCTTCTTCTTACTCCTCCACGTCTTTCTTCTTCTCGCTATCTCATTCCACTCCATATTCTTCTTTTTCTTCTTCCTCTTTCTTCTCCTCTTTCTCGCTGACTGTGACTTTATCTTGGTATAGCAGCTTCTTTCCGCTGATTACGTATGCGCGAGAGAGACGAGTCCAGGCTTATGAAAGTGCAAGGTGGATGAGTGCGGGCCCTCTGCCTTAGTGTCCTCTCCACCTCCGGTACGGAAGAGACGAGAGGCAATAAATAAGACGTACTGAATGTAACCCAGCAAAACCTTGTCGAGTTTCCACGTACGCCGAAGAAGAGAGAGAGGTATAACTTTTCTCAATACATACACAGGTACAGTATATATATATATGTATATATGTTCTGAGTAATACATAAACGTAACTTCAGTAGTTTGTAAGTACGGATTATCTATTGGAAAAGTGTCTCTGGCATTGCCTTTCCTCAACAAATCTTTCTTAAAACAATCTTGAAACAAAACTGTTCTGAATTTAACAAACTTAATGCAACGTATAACAGAATTAATCCAAACATTAACATAAACTATATAAAAACTATATAAAGTAAAAATTTTTTTTAATTTTACTAATTATTATACAAAGAAAATTTAAGTAAAAATTATGGTAAGCAGTGAGCGCGGACCAAACGAATTATAAAATGTTTACTATGTTTCTCATCAAACTACACAGTAATCATGGGTGTATAAAATAAATCGATCTTTGTTGTCGGAACAATTTTACTACTTTACCGATTTAATTAAAATTTGTTTTAAAAAATCAAAATTAGATTCAATAACTCAAAAATTTTTTAAACATACTGTTTTCACTTGTCACTCCAGGGACAAAAATCGGTTTATTTTATCCAGTTATCTTTTCATGTAATACGGTCTTTTCAAATCTTCTCAACAATTATTTATAAAAAATGACATAAAAATAGCATCTGAATCTACTTCGCTCATTACTTAATGATACGTATAATGTTCTATATAACATTTAATCTTTCTCAATAATTCAATAACTCAATAATTTCAGACTTTTGTCTACCCGCATGAAAAAGCTATTCATATCCATTCCACGTCATATTATATCAGAATTTTACTGACAATAGCATCATATCTTGTATAAATAATATATTCTTAATTAAATTTCATGTTTAATTAAATCCAATAAAGTACAAGTATTTCCGTCCTTATCTTTACGTCTCCTTATCCACGTCACGTGTCACATTACGCTAGATTCCGCGATCATGTCTATCACACGGAAGAACAGATTAATAACTTAGGCGAACGTCTATCGAATATTTTAACATTAATTGCTATCCTAATTGAAGTCTGAAGATCGCGTGTATCCAATTTCTTCCAACAATCAGCCCCCGCCGGCGGTCAACAGGCAGCTTCGAAAGAAGCTAAATAATACGCAAATAGCGGCAGCGCGCGGAATATCATTATATTATATTTGGATCAACGGTCGTAATTACGCTTAATCGGGCGATTTTAATTGATGGCGCAATCGGTCCCGCATCCGCCGAATCGTATCATCAGAACTTTCACTTCGGCCGCATTAATAATACTCGGCACCCTAAGCGGCCGCGAGGCTCATTAAAAATTACGACATCGCTCAGCAACGGCGGGATGTCATTAACGAAATCGAATTACAGCCCTCCCGACTTCCCATAGTCGCTGCCGCATGTAAATCTAACGTAGGTGTACATATGAAAGCGAACGCGGATGAATCGCACGTATCTACGCAATATACTCGAGTATTTTCACCGAGCACACACAAGCCGCGTTCCAACATCTCAAATTTTAATATACAATATTCTTCCTGATGCAGCACGTCTTCATGCGAGGAATATTTTGCCTACGAGACAGAAAGTCGGCGGAAAGATGAATGGATACTGGTAGCATAACCGGAATGAAGAACCCTAAAAGCTCGATAATCGTTAATAACTCCTTCCTTCTCATCCGCTCCTCTCCTCTCGCGAAAATCCTCTCTCTTCCCGACTGATCTTAAGAATTCCCACGAACGAAGAAATCCCAGGATTGTCGGTGAGGTACCTTAAAGGAAGAGGAATCCATCTCTATCGCCAATTCAGCTCTATGCGTGTGCCTCTTTCTCTCTCTCTCTCTCTCTCTCTCTCTTCCTACCAACCCTCTCCCTTTCTGGCTTCTTCAAAGATCGAGATATTCCATCCCTCGGAATTAATATGCACCGACTGGTTAACATCGAGCGAATTCCCAGACAGACACGTGAATCCAAGGGGATTCGACGCGCACCTTTATGAAGGTGCTTCGGCACGAACCACTCACGCGGATAGGCTCTCCCATTACAAAGCCAAATCTTGTTCTAAGGAAGTTCCCCAGTGGTTTCACTACAGTATCACATCAAAGAGGATTAGTATTCTAGCAATGTATCTTCGTCTTATATTTTCGAGGGAGGCGTGGTATCGACAACGGCGTAACGTATTATCTTCAATTATCAAATGTCACTTGCCTGCGAATACGCCATAGGCCATTTCCTGTTATATATTCTACATTTTACAAGGCGCACCATATCCCGATCGAAAATCGCATACGTGGTAAGGTGCTTTAAGAAACAAAACCGGCCGCACACACTAAGTAGTTAATATACGTCAGGCTGTAATCAGAAATGCTACCCGCCGACTCACGGGCCCTCATTTGCACACCGTGCACACTTCGTGCTTCATATCGCGTAAAAAATATCGGTGGCTCGTACGTGGCCCGACATGCCGAGGAATCACGATCAGGCGCCGACAACATTTCGCCGAGGTACAAACAGGTTTCCCGCGAGAACTCACTCAGTCGCGAAAAAGTTGCCTAATTACGCACGAATCCGAGCGACGCGGGTGAAAGGCGAAATCATGCGACTCGTGCCGACAATGGCGATCCGAATGGGTCTACGAAATTACGATCGTTATCCGGTCGACGCGACGACATCAAATACCGCTGGCGAATCGGTAATTCGTGGGAGGAGGAGGAAGAGGAGGAGGAGGAGGAGGAGAAGGAGGAGATCGTAAACTTCCTTCTCGTGCTAATATCCGAGGCAAATCATCTAGAATTATTGCGGCGGCCGACGAATCATTTTCAACCGTCGGTACCGGATCGTCGGCAATTTCAATATATTTCTCGGGATTACAAACACTCGGAGGGGCTCATCAATTTTGCATTATCTCTCACCGCCCCTACCCCTGAGCAAGCTATTAGAGGACTGATCGATCGTTGCGGATAATCCACATTACTCGCTCGGGGCTGACATACAGAACTACCCGCCCGGTTACACGGAAGCCAGAACCTCACCGTGTAATTCCGGTAGCAAGGTCAAGGGCGATAATTACAGTCATGAAAAACGACACCAAGCTCTATCGCGATATCCGCTATCCAAGGATCGTTATCACTATCTGCTAACAAGCTCGTTTTTCATCAATTACATAGATAGAAGATATCACCGGAGGGGGAGGGGCTCGAATTGATTCGACAAGAATACTACATCACCTGGAATTATGGGATCAAAATTGATTTCACAGATTGCGAAAGTAATTAGAGGAGGAAATTTCTTATTTTATCATTAGAGAAAAATTAATTTTAATTACACCTGACACGACGAGATTAATGAAGAAGAATGTATCAACATCATCTTGCATGACGGTCATTCACTGCGACAATGATTAATGACAAAATAATAATTGTATTCGGATGGAATTTATTTCAGCGAGGCAGCTTGTTGTAGAAGGAATTCATAAACTGTCCCGCAAATTATATACATCAGGCGAAACTTCGATAACTTTGGCCACGCTGTAAAGTTTTCATTTCACGCAAACTTTACAGAGCTGCCGATTCTCTCTGGCTCGGATACGCGCCACGTCCCGCAATTAAATAAAGTCATCCGGAATAATATTTTCTTTCGGTGAATCTTCTCGTGGCAAATTGTTTCCCAGGCTGTTGGGCTACGCCGAAATACTAAGTCGTTTCGTTTTTTTTCTTTCTCGTCGTTTTGTGTTTCAACTAGTTTCGCGCAACCTGTCCTAATCCCCCCCACCCCTTCTTCATGCCGTTACGTCTCGGTCTTTACCCTCCACACTGGCAACGAACTGTGTATAACGTATATATCGAGAACGAGTCCAAAGACGGACGAAGAGCAAGGCGTAAGAGAGGAAGGGAGAGAAGGCATCATGGTATGGATAATTAACACGAGCCGGCTTCCCGCGCCGGCTCGTGCTATATTTGCTCGAGTAGGAGACGAGCAGGGAGCCAAGGCCAGAAGGCACACAACGAGATGGCGAAACTGCTTCCCATCATTGCGGCATAGCGAAGTGAAATTAGGGATGCCCTGTAAGGATATTTATAAAAGGGTTAATTAAGGGCGCGCGCTGAAGCCGCGCGAGCGCGTTCGAATGGCTCAATCTTTCCCGTGGAAGTCTCCGCTACCTTTTTACAAGCCGTATATTTTTCATATTTTATATCACTTGGAAAAATTCCCCGTTGGACTGTTTCTTTTCGCCCGCTCGTAAAAATACAAGCTCGTAAAAATGTCCTTTTTAATACGGTCCTCAAATTGTCTCTTTAATGCTCGCAGAAACCGGATTAATTCTCGTAAATGCGCCGCGCTCTATGAAATCAGAAATCGCTGCGGGAACCTTCTAATTCGTTTAATTGAATAACTAGGTTGATTAGAAACGGGTATAAATTATAGACAACGTTCATACTTGTTTTTCCTAGTAAAATTGACTGCTAGTGGATTTTCTAAATTATCGCCACATTAATTATTTTTCATTTGAAAAATAAACTGGATGTCTCTCTCCCTCTTTCTCTGTTCTACATTACAACATAATAAATAAGTTTACAAAAGGATTAGAATAACAAATTCCTAATTAAAATTTGTACCGTTTAATAAAAATGAATAATAATTCTTACAACAAAATAAATACCTATTTTTTAATATAATCTGTCTTATAATAAAAAATAATTATAAAATTACTAATCAAACAATTGTTCTTTCATTAACAATATTTCTGTACCTTATTTCTGTACCTCCATGTGCGCAAGCACTTATGATATCATGTATGCGTTTTCTTATAATCTCTTCGTATCATTTTTGGCATTAATTAGATACATTTTTGTTCGAGGAGTTGCATTTCAACACGGAAAGTAATCTTACGCAAAAACTTTTTAATACCGACTTGTTAATATGCATGTCGTACAATCTGATACTCTCGATATACTGTCAGACTCTCATTAATAATGTCTACTTAACTACTAATTCCTCGTTACGCCCCGGTAATCCAACCTACTTGGCGTTCAGACTTTGATTGAAAATCGTGCAGATTATTATTTTTTCTTCTTAGCACAGTTTTTATTAATCGGAATAAAATATTTCACAAAGTCCTCATCACGTCATGAGATGATTTATCCGCGAGAGATTTATATAAATAAATATATATATATCTTTATTGCGCGCAAAGAAACAATACATGTACACAAAGTGAGTATATCAATTGAAATTCTTTAGTGCGGAAAATCAGCAAATGTATATTCGTGCGCGCGAAACAGGAAACTTCTGTTTGTCAGTGTCAATATCAGTATCAATTAGCCGATGCGCGCGTTGCATTGCAAATTATCCTGTTAATTACGACCATCCTAATTAGCCAGCCGAGATATCTATTCTATTATCCATCCGATGTTCTGATTGGCTGTGCTTCCTCGACCATCATGTACTACCATCACCACCATGCAAAGATTCCTACCACTAAGCTCGTCGACCGCGTCCAGAACGGCGCCGCGAAAGAACACTCTCTCTCTCTCTCTCTCTCTCTCTCTCTCTCTCTCTCTCTCTCTCTCTCTCTCTCTCTCTCTCTTCTTTCGTAAGCTTCGTTGATCTTCATCATCCGTCACGTCTCGCCCGTTTTCGCCACAGAGTCACGGCGTTTGATCACGTTTCAAAGCTGCGTCGCGCACCGCACGCAGACCTTTAATAAAGAACGGCGAACCGGCGTCGTCATGGTGAATGTTATTCCCAGTATATACATGTATATACGCAACTGACGACGTTAAGCCGCGATCCTGACCTCGACGGAACATCATGACGATGTTCTCACTTTCTCTCTCTCTCTCTTCTCTCTCCCCCCTTTGCCTTCCCTCCTCAACATCACGGGCAACTCTTCCGCGTACTCAGGTGCGAGATACGATCGAGACTACGACACTACACTCGTAACCGGAAATGCGCGCTGTAGCGCACCGTCGGCCGTTCGCGCGAAACGGGCGTCGAGACGCGTAAAGAGACAAACGCGCGAGATGCCAGCTCGTAAAGCCGGGGTCTCACTCATCCTCGCTTTCCACCGAGAAGACGGTAGTTTTGCTTCGCGCGCGCGCGGCAACGAAGACCGACGCAAATCTGGACGGGCTGACGGCCCGTTAAATACACTGAACGCCAGGAGAAGCCGACACACGTCCGAGTCCGCCGGCGATAAAACCTCTCCCGGTCATGAAAGCCGTCTATCGATAAGCGAATATTTACTTTTGACGAACGGCACTTGTGCCCCGTAGAGAAAGAATTGTTTGAACAGGACGTGGATGGTATCGGGCACGGTAAATCCTGTTAACGAAATTCATGCTTTTCCTCGAGCGAGCGTGAAAATATATATTTTAGCGTACATCGAGAGAGTCGAGATAGTTTGGCATTTTGCCTTCTGCGCGAAAATAAAAGTAAAAGGGAACATTTGATATCTGAAGACTGGTCCGACGCCTTCGTTTGCCACGTCTTTCCCTACTTTTTTTTTTTCTTTCTTATCTCTCTGACATTGGCAAACTGTCAAGTCTCTGCATCTCGGAGATAAAGAATTCACACTTTCTCGGCGAAAGATATTCACAGTGTCGTATTCTCGGCTGGCTGGAAACGACGAGTGTTTCCCGTCGAAAGACGACACACGGAACGTTGGCGTGACGTTTTTCAGCGTTTCCGTATCTATTACTCTGTTTCCACGAAAAAGACGTTCGATAAACGAAATATTATAATGCGCTAGCAATATTTTATTCAATGTTTATTATTGGCTACCGAAATTCACGATTCTCAGTGCAAAAAGAAGTTTAGCAAGTTAAATAACGATGTTAATTAAACAATTCGAAAATAGAAATATCTAAAACTGCGGCTATATTTCTACACAAACTTAATCGTGTTAGTAATCGATTTTTATTCAAAATGAGAGAAAATTAATTACTAACAAATTATATCTATGCCATGAACTATAGATGGACTATCACCAAGCAGAAGTCGCGCAATTGCAGTGCAGAATTTAATTCCAGTTACTAGTACAATAGGCCTAGCATCAAAGAAGTGTTCTTTCTTCGACAGAATCCGAGAGAACAAAAGAACGATTTTACAATTACATCTGCGAAGAATAGCGAATGCTTCTATTCATTAAAATCCCTTGAAAGTCGATTTTCTCGGAAAGCAATGGCAGCCACGAGAGATTCGACTTTTCAATCAACAAAACTCTTTCGCGACTTCTTGCGGAACAATTGTCAGTAGTAGTTCGTAAGTTTATACACCGCCGTTTTAACCGGATTGTGTCGCTTGCAGTTGATTCCGCGAAGTAATTCCGCGTCGTCTCCATTTGTCTCGCACCTAATCTTCTTATATTAACTTTTGGAAATTTGAATATAATAATAATGAGAAATATTACAAAACTCTTCCAAAATATAATAAAAATATATTCATTATATACAATTCTATATTTATAAATGATAAAGTATATACAAACGTTAACTGACTTTACACGATTTGATATTTTACGCGTTTAATGAAAAAAATTATTCTCGTTTCCTCGTCAGATTAAGAAGATTATGACGAGACAAACAAACTCCCTGCTGAAAAGCGAGGTGGGCCGTGGTGATGATTGCATTCTGATTTTACTAATCAATCATCGATATGTTTACGGGACTCCCATGAAGACGTGCCGCCGCTGTTTATTTAGCGTTCGGGCTTCGCTTTGAGACGAACTGACTCGCCCGGTTACCACGAATTCCCATTTCCATTACCAGAGACTCGGGCCCGACTCCGGTTCGTCGGCTCTACGCGAAGGTGGTGGTCGTGTCTATCTAGATGGCGTAGAACCGACGAGTAGAAATTCGTGTACCACGGAGGACCCTTAATACTGCGTTTCCCAAATTTACTCAGGTGACGAGGGCCACTAGAAGAGAGACCGAGAGCAACAGGGCGGAATCGTAAATGGCGGACGGATGGTAGGGGTTGCTTGAATCTCACTCGATCCATCGATCCGTGGAAATCCGTCGGTTTTCCTCGGACTGTGAGCCGCGACGTTGTCGTCGCTGCCGTCGACATCGTCATCGGCATTCAAAGGCCGCACCATCGAGAAACCCCAGGCGTCGTGCATTGAGACATTGAATGGTAAAGTTATTGCCATCGACTGTGAGCGATCGCTAACGTGAAACGCGGAACCAGAATTTCCCTGATCGATCAGTTACGAGATTCGACAGCGAGAACTTGGGGATCGATTACCTGCATTACCCACTCCATTTTTGGCTTTTAAACCTCTTTGATATATGTATGTATATATACACATGTATCAAAAAGTTTCGCAATTTCCGCCTTCTCGATTCATCGTGATTCCAGCAATTCTCTGCGCAGCTATATGTAATGGACTGTCAATATAACGTTATAATCCGTTCACCAAACGGATACGTCGCTATTACGTCAACGATAGTAATGTATTTCATTGCAATTTTCATTTGTGTAACATAATGGCAATTGTTTTACGACAATCGCGATATTGCAGATAATGATGCATCCGACATGAAATGCGTACGAATTATTGTAACAATATTATAATAGTATAATTAGAATTATCATGTTATCGTTACAATTAGGCGATGCACGTTTCTCTCTGCCGTAATACGAAATAAATATATTCCACGGATGGAATTGCAAACGTCAGCTTGAATCATCTATTATAAAATACTATCTTTTACGACGTTTTTATCGAGGAGTGTTCAACGACATTCTGTCACTTGTTGCCCATACACGTGTCTCTCCCTCCAGGCAATAAATTTCTTTTCAGTTTTCTGTGCCGCACAATATATTACGTTTATACTAACTAGCGAGACCGCGCCATCCGGTAACTTCGATTTTCGTTCTCACGATTTTAACGACGCGCAGGAAAACACGAGTGGTGGACGGTTTTAATTAAAACCTACTGGGTTTTGTCGACGGCACATTAACTGGTTGATTAACAGCATGGCTCCTCCTCTCGTTTCTTCGTAATGTGTCTTTTTTATATAGAACGTTAACTCTCCAAGCGAGTTTTTCTTTACGACAAAGTTAGTACTCGAGCTCTTAAATGACTCCGATGACCCGAGAAGATAGCCGGCTTTACGTCAGAACGCTTTGGAAAAACACTATCGGACAAAGAAATGGCAATAAATTGCAGTTTTTTTTTTTTTGCTAAAAATTTAAGAATCGAAAGTAAGCAGCATAATAAAATACTGAAATTGTAATACCAAAATTATACTGTATGAATTGCGTTACACCTTTAATAACGCTCGTATTTATATTCGAAAAAAAAAGGAATAATTAATTAACATGTAATTGGTATCAGTGTGTCATGAAATAACGTTCAACGATATTTGGTTATACCACGTACGATAGCTCCTGCATCGATGCTCCGTTGCAGCATTCGCTCATCGGGAACGATGCAAAGCATGAAACGGATACTCGCGCGGATCACGCGCGTGTTTAAAAAGAGATGCAAAAGCGCACGACATGAAAGAGGATCAATAGCCGCATTAACGTTTCTCTGACGCGTAATTAGCGGAGATGCGAGTTGGATTACCGTATACATGTTGGCAGGTACCAAGTAGCTTTTCGAGCGGCCAGCGGTGTAAAAGCTTTCAACGAGAAGAGCGGCAAAGCAAACATTGGTTACAAATGGAAGGCCGCGTTATACCATTTTTCCCCTCCCGCTTTTCTCACGGCGGGTCCTCACCGCCTTTCCTCCTCTCTCGTTCTCTCTCTCTCTCTCTCTTTCTCTCGTTTTTCGTGTTGCTTTATTTCTTTCGCCTTTGCCGGCTGACCTTCGTCGTTTCTCTTTCAAACGGGGGCACGTGCAACGTCTTCCGCATAAGGGGATGGCACACTTTCACGATCCTCCTCTTCCAAAGGGGCGCGCGAGGAAAACGATCTTGACGACAATTTCATTTCCTCTTATTGCCAGCACGTGTCGACGATTCGTTTATCCGTTATCGTATATCGAGGACGATCCATGTTTCACACGTCCGCCGCGGGAGTATATTAATCTCCGCTAGCGCGAGACAGAACTGTCGATACATTTGTCGAGAACGTTTCTTGCCAACGCGAGAAAGCTCGCTACCAAAGAGAGGGATTCTCACGAACAATTTGCGTAATTTCCCTTTAATTTGTTACCCTGTTACTTTCGAAACTAATTTTCTGTAATCAAACCGAGATTTCTTGGAGAGATACGTATAGATAACGAGAACTCAGTTTTCACCGAACTTTATCGCTTATCCGCGTTGCAATTACATTTGACGTCAAATTTAGGACTAATCCCTTTACGTTAGATAGTAATCGGCTCCCCAACGTTGATTGCCCCCGCGTAATACCTTCCGTTTCCGTAACCCCTCGCTACGATAGAGCTCGGCACGACCTGGCATATCCAATTCACCAAATACATCGCCACAGTATATCAAAGTTTGGCTACCAACAAGCTTCAATGAAGTTTCCATATTCACGTAGATCAAGCGTTTAAATTTTGCCCTGCATGTTTCATTCACACATAACGGGAGTACTCTCTCTCGGGACAAATATTTTATCTATTTTAATCCATCTGCAACACATCTATATATAGACGTTACAAATATAAATCGGAGAGACATAAAATTGTAGAAAGTTACCTTTGACCTGTGTATTTGTAGAGAAATTGAATTAACATTATGAAATGACTGCTAAAATCCTATCTCTCTCTCTCTCTCTCTCCCTTTCACGTTGTTCGGAATAATGTACAACGCCCTACGTAATTGCGCGATACAACGGAATACTTCTCGTGCCCGGAAAGGATTTCCATGTTCGTGCAAAACGATCGTATCGCCGCGCGGATAGCGGAATCGGCGGAATGCGCGCATCGCCCACTTAAAAGCCACGAGGTATACACGCGGCAACGTAAACGTATTATAAACGGACGATAAATCGAGGGTCCCGTAGATTATCCTTGTACACGGCCTGGCGGGAGAACTTCATTACCGCTTCGTTCGGTCTTGCATAAACCATTTAACTCAAACCTCCGCGGTTTCTAGGCGGAGCCGACGCCTCGTACTAAATCTGCCGCTAAGCGAGTTCCGGTTCCAGCGCGGAGATTTACGTACTCCGGAGGCAAGCGGCATCGGGTACGTTACTTACTCCCGTGTTCTCTGCGAGCCTCCTCCGCGACGTGTACTCACCACTCTATCCTTGAAGAGGAAAGCGACTTTATCTCTCTCTCTCTCTCTCTCTATCTATCTATCTATCTATCTATCTCTCTCTCTCTTTCTCTCCGCGAACGGCTAACGTCAATTTCGCACGTGCGCGCGCGCGCGTAACAATTTACTTAAGGAACGGCCAACACTAACTAATTTGTACGCGAAGTGCAATCTTGTACTTTGAAAGATAACTCAAAAGAGAGATTGATGATAACATTGTGGGAAAGTCGACGGCGATAATCGTATATCTTTATGTTTCGCGAAAATATTTCTTTATAATTTGCGCATGTTTAAAAATACATTAAGAAATCGAATTGAAATTTACGTATATCTCGATAAATAATCTTAGGTAAAAAACACAAGTAAAAATAGATTTTTAAAAATTATTTAAATAGATAACTTGCAATGTTAATCAAAAAAGTGATACAAATTGTAAAAAAATTAGATGTAAAATTCCAAAGCACACACAATATCTTTTTGCTCGCTTTTGCGAACTCGAGAAGGAATGCGCGATTAAACATTGATCTCGTCTAATTTCTGCCATGTCCTGAAATCACTGAAACAGCTCGAGCGAATAAATAGCTAACGTGCCCCTATTAATCTAAATAAGAACAAGCAAAAAATATCCCGATTGAAGTCTTATTTAGGACAACGAAAAATATATAACCCGTCACATTCAAGAGAGAAATAAAACTGGCACAGCTAAATTATATACTAGATCAAAAATTTACTTAAAATAATAAAATAAAAATGAGAAAAATTGTGTTACTTAACTTAATTCGTCTCTTTTGTTAAATATATTAAATCACATTTAACATCATTAAAAGGCAAATGATGACTTAATAAAATAGCATCAATGTGTTTAAGTCAATGTCAATCTATAATTCAATTTTTATGATAAATTAATGATTCTCAAATAAATATTATAAAACTAAACGAGATTCCGTGATATGTCAAACACAATTTTCCTCGATCTCCAAGAAATAGTTTCCTGTAGGTGCCAGTATGTATAAGGATCGAGTCTACAGATTATAGTTTCTAATTCTAGAAGATGAACACCGTCACGTGGTAACCTAGCATATTTAATTCCTGTCTTAAGGTGGAATATCCAGTTTCTTGGAAAGCTGTGCGGCATCACCGACGTCACCGCCAACATCGTTTTCTTCTTGTTCGTCGTCGTCGTGGACGAGGGTAGTCACAGCATGTTTACACAATGTCAGCGCCCGTGTTTGCCCTCGACGCCTTGAATTTCCTTCTCTCCTCCCCTTTTTCCGATTCAACAACGAGTTTCCTCGACCTGGTTTCTAAATTGAAAATGGATTTCAGATGTCCCGTTATCGCGCTTTGATTGTTAACGTCTTGACGACGGATCGATGGCCAGCAAACGGCACTTGTGATGACATGAACGAGGCTTTTATGACTTCAAAACGACAGTGCCGAATTTTACAGCACTACTACTAGAATAAATTGTCAACTTCAACTCCTTTCCAACTTTTAAAGAAACACCATTATATGGCTATTAAAAAGTTCAACGAGTTCATGACGATGAATAAACCGATAAGAAATAAAAAAATCGATATTTCTCGCATCATATTTTACCTTTTGATGACAATTACACTGTTATTATTTTATAATCACATACTACACAAAAAAATCATTCGTGTGCGTATGTGTGTGTGTAATTTTGTTTATATGTCGCTACTTTTTTCACAACTATGTGTAAAGAGATTTGGAATCACATCGATATGTGTGTGTGTGTGTGTGTGTGTGTGTTTTATGTTGTGGACAGCTTATCGTCTTCAGGGAGAAAGTTATCAAGTACAGGTTATCCTTGAAAATCCGTAAAATAGGCTCCGTCTGTAAGCCAGACTCGTACACCTAGCTGCGTCGCGTAACCTTAACGGAAAATCGAAGATGCTTACCATAAAGTCCCCCTAAAGCTCCAAATCCCACGTGTCCTGTCGCCTTTTCCTCGGTTTCTGGGATTGAAAAAGCATTATAGCTCGAGAAATCTTCCGCTGCCCGAAAAGGAAGCCGAAAAGTGAAAAAGTAAGAATGAGAAGAACCTGATGCTATTTTTTCTCACGAAATGTGACAGCAAAATGGCGCTTTACCAAAAATAACGACATCTAGTATCCTATCATTTCTAACAAGAATTCATCCAAATTTGTAATTTCTTTGTTATGATAACCAGTGTTACCGTTGACAAGTAGATATATAAAAAAGAAGACACTATATTTGTGTTCAAACATAGTAAAGAATTTTTTTAGCAAATCTGCATTCTCACATGAAATTCGTATAATACTTATTCGGTAAGATCAAGCTTTACTAATAGCCTAAATCCATTTGCGAAAACTTCGTGTGTATAATCGGAGGATAATGTACAGAACGCATCTCAGTTATAACACGTAGCTACTTCCCACGATGTGAGTTGTAGTTTATGCTCAAGTAAACCCAAGGCACGCTTGAATAACCAAAGTATCAAACTCGGTAAACTCTGCAAAAAAACCTAGTAAAATCGTGTACGTGCTCCACATACGAATGCAGAAGGCGGGCGCAGGGAAAGCGAGATAAAAAAGGTATAGATGTAAAAAATTTTGTTATTTTAATTATGCTTAAAAAAATAAAAATTTCCAAATACTATATAATTTCACTTTTTGTTAAAAACTTTAAATTTGATTTGAAATTTTTAAATTTATTAAAAAACTAAAATTTAAATACAAAATGATTTCTAGACTAATCATCAAGTAAGATAAGCGTTTCAAATTGTTTCTCACAGATATCATCGTATGATTTAATTATTATTATTATATTAATTCAATTCAGGTTTCGATAATCTTATCGTAATTGGATTAGATCGTATTAATTTGTTTTCGTCTGAATGCTTCGCGTAATCGATGAATCGCGGAATGGGCGCGTCTGGTTTTTTCCGATTTGACGAGCTCGTCTAATTTTGGAGCACATCTGCGGTGGTTTAGATTCGAAGGGGGCCCCTGGTTTCTTTCTATGGATAATGAAAGAGGAGAGACGGGGGTCTCAAAGAGGGTCACGCATCTCCTCACGCGTGCACGGAATAATCCCCCTGGCCCGAACAGAGTAAAAAATGCTCGAGAGAGATTTACGTTGAGCGTACAACTGTCACGAAACTTTCGAGTGCTCGCGAGAAAGAGAGTCTCTCTCTCTCTCTCTCTCTCTCTTTAAACAGCGATCTGACTCGAGCGCGTAACAACAATGATATAGTCGACCGTGCAGGTTGGATATCGACACCTCGACAAACCCGTCGGCTTTTCCAGGAGCTAAACAATCTTTGTATATCCAACGTGTTCGCGTGCATTATCGATTCTCTTTCGAGAGTCATAGGGAGCTCTCGAGGGTGAATGGACGAAGAAAAGGAAAATAATAGAAACGAGTTAAACGTTCATTTTGTAACGTTTAGCAAATATCAAATGTTTTAACAAGGTGATACAGGCCGGAGAGAGTAGGATGGGCGAGGGGCTGTTTACGGATGCTAATTCGCTGCCAGTGGGTAAAATGATTTAATGGGGTTGTCAAGGCGGATATTCTGACGCGCCGCCATGTCGCGCCGCGTCCGTCGCCCTGAGCATCGAGCCCTTATACATCGCCTCCGATATTAAGCTCTAAGTTGTACGTTTTGTCACTGTGTACACTGGGATTTGGCCCGACTTCCCGAGCAAACACAGTTGCACCCCGATCTCGCGACGCACCGTAGGGAATCCCGTTTCTCACGCGGCGCAATAACATGAATTAGAACGCGGAGAGATGGACGCGACGAACCATTCCTCCTCCGGTTGCGCAATTTCCGAGGCGGAAAAACCGCCATCGAAACTACTCGCCGCGATTTATAGGTTGAAATGTACATGAACGTGTCAATGTCCTGAAACGTACGCAACTCGAGGGAAGAAACGGATCGTCGAATTGGACGAGCGCATCGAGCGTATCGCGCGCGCGATTCTAATTTCTGAATAGCAACATGATGAAATTCGATCCCACGAGCTTCTCTCCCGAGATAAACGCGCTCGTTTCGCTGAATGGCGCGGTAGGTATTATAGGATACATATAGGCGCCCAGGTGAATTTCGTGGCGCCAGACGCGACGCGAACAGAAGATACCATCCCCTTGGATTCATCGCATCCGTATAACGCAGACTGCGAAGTTACCAGTGTCGTGTCCGCGTGTACATATCCGCCGTGTGTGGCAACTTACGGCCGCGGTTACGCACGCACGCGAGAAGCGTTAACTCATGCACGCGTGTGCGGGGCCACCGCCGCCGCCAACATACCGTATATACGTTGCACACACATGTATACCTCTACCGCACACGGTGTGTATTACAGCCAGGTGTAGAGCGGGAACACGGTGCTCGTGTTCCTGACGGGCGCCGCGCGGTTCCCCCCCCCCCCGTGACGCGTGTTCCGCCGGATAGGTGGAGTAGGTAGGTAGGTAGGTAGGTAGAAACCGCTGCACCCGGGAGTCTGGTTTACATCTGAACGTGACAAGGCCGCCCCGCGCGCGCACCGGGTTTGTCTTTATGTCATGGGAAAGTCTATACCGGCGCGGCGGGCGAGCGAACGTCTAGATCCGACCGGGCATTATCGACTACGCGCGGCACGATACAACCCATAGAGCGATATGAATGTCGAACTAATTGCGGGCCGCGCCTCTCCGGCGGGCGCCGGCATCGGCATCGCGCCGCGCCGCGCCGCGCCGGTACGTCGCGCCGATCCCTTTGAAGCGGAAACCGCGCCGGAATATTCGCGCCGATACGAAAAACTCGTATAACGAGCGCGCGCAACGTCCCTGTTTATAACGACGTGCTCGCGTGCCTTGCAGTTTAATCAAAGGGATCGGTATAGAAAGTTCAAATTGATTTTCTGCCAATATCTACGCCTGTAGAGTACCGGAAAGTACATCGCTGTCGCTCTTCATTAATTCACGTGAAAGCGAGCGGACGTAATCGTATTTTTTTTATGGTACTTCAATGTCATTACCACCCCTTGCATTACACAGGTGAAACTCGTATATCGATCACATAGTCATACATATATATCTCTCAGTAGAAGTGAACCATAAACATTTTTATTTTTCAAATATCCAGACGTCGCGTGTTCGCTAAACTATCCCAGTTTGAATTAGAAACGCAAATAATTTTCATAGGCATCGTTGCTTGTTTCCTTCGTCAAACATCGAGACTTTCATCGGAGAATGAACCAGCACTGTGTCCCCTTTCGCAACCCTATTTGAAGTTTCCCCAGTCACCCTATCAGAGATAGAAAGAGAGTGAGAGAGAGAGAGAGAGAGAGGGAGGGAGATTCGCGCTTTTCGCGTCCTGATATTCATTACGAATTCACACGAACACCACCAGTCAACATTTGAAACGTCGGAAAGTCGTGCTGTCTTTGTCCCTGTCTATGAGCCGACAATTGCGTCGGTGGCGGCGCAAACACGGACGAGCGCGGTAGACAATCGAATTTCAATTTAGATCCGTCGAAGCGCTACTTCCCGTTACACGGTTGAACAAGCAATCCTTTCCATTAATACGACAATGGCGCCGCGCGGCTCTGACGTATTTACTCTGCGTCAGGCCCGCGCGCGCGGAATGACAACGTGGGGACATGTGCACCCCCCCCCCCGCAACTGGAATCGTATTTTCCATAAGTACCAGATCCCCCATCCCTCTTCCCTTTTGCCGCTCTTCTTTCTCTACCTCCGAGATTGTCGCGGTTCACCGGCGTAAACGTTTCCCTCGTTCTCTCTCGCGAACGCGAGAACACCGACGCGGCAAGATCTATGAACTCTCGCATGAGAATACGCATCGCGAGTACAATGCGCGCGCCTCGTCTCTTCCATCTCTCTGGCACGCGCCGCGATATATGTCACTTTGCATAATGCAGAAGCTCTTTCCCTTCCGGCGCGATTTTGGGAGCGAACGCGGGAGGAAAAGAGAGCCGCTCCGTGTCTTTCGTCTTTTCTCCGCCTGTTCTATATTGTAACGTTTCCTGCTCTTTGCCGGAGCACTCTGTAAACACGACACCGCCGGAGATGACATGTAATATGTAAAACGCGTATACATATGTAACGCACGGAAATAAGATACGTCGGAGTGCTATCTGGTGATAGGAGCTATTGCCCGCGATGAAATTTGATTAGAACAATTTACTTAATAGCGTTGTTGACGGCGCAGCTGAGTTATTACTTGTAACGCCACGCGTTAAACATTATGTGAATAATAAATCTTTGAAAAGAATGTAAGTAGGCCAGCGGAAAATTATTACAATTAAAAAAATTAACTTTGTTAAACAATATTATCTTGATTCTTTTACGAGCGAATGTACTTAGTTCACATAGAATATATCTCTCTTATTTCTATAAGTATAAATTTGGTCTCGAAATCTTCGAATAAATAAAAATAGGTACTTATAAATTTTCGAATCGATAAAAAAAATTACTGTGACACGAGTTTCGTTTTTCTGGATTAAAATACATAAAATAAAATACATCTCAGGTGATTATTCTCGAATAATTTCAAACCTATTTCTATTCCTGTCAACAGTGTGTGACAATATATATTTTACACACTGCATCATAACATAAAATTAGAATGGTACAACATAATGATTGCAATTTCATTTTTTCTACGCAAAAATGCAATTACCTCGACGTTTTTCCTGTTACGCATTATTCTAACCCAGTAATAAGATAGCTGCAGTTTCAGCCGGGACGGACTATGCCTTCAAGAACGTATCAGAATCGAAGGGAGAGACGGGAGAGGCGAGCGGACGAGCAAGCGAATGGAATCTACATATTCATCGGATCTTAACGGAACAGCCCTCGAGGCGTACGTACCGCGGGCGAACTTCCTCGCCGTGGAACATAGACAAAACAGGTTCCCGGCATAGCGACGCATACGCCCTAATGGCTCACATAATGGTGCGGATCACGCTGTGACGCTCAAAAATTGCAGAACGCCGACAAGCAACACGTCCTTCCTCTCTCGATAGATGAAATTTGCCCGACGTGGACACGCGTGCGTTCGGCGATTAAAAATGCAAAGAATTTTTTCTCCGAAGCTACGGTTCTCCTGCCCCCTCCCTCTCTCCCTCTCTCTCTCTCTCTCTCTCTCTTTCTCTTCCTCTTTCGTTCCTTGCCTCTTCCTATCGTTTCTCGTATACTTATTTGGTTGAACACCGACATAGATGAAAGCCAGGGGAAATGAACGAAAGAGAGACTGATGAGAGGAGAGATCGAAGCACAGAAAGAAAGGCCCATCTGCATATTCATCGGCTTCTAGGCGCGCCGCCCTCGGGACATGTACGTTGCGCGAACGGCTCCTTTTATATATGAACGCTCCTTTCCGGAACTGGATGAAGGCACATACCGCGCGTATATCGCACACTCGGCCGAAGGTAGCGCCGAGATGCGGTCCCCGACGCATCGTCTTAATTAATTCCCGCAATTTCCTTTCGTATTACCGGCGGTTATTATACAAAAAGTTAATTACGTTATGGCACTGCACCCGGCGGAATAGAGAGTGGCCTGAGTATCTCGCGAGCGAGCGCAATCGCGATTTGCAGCGGCGCGACTGCATTTTTAAATCGTGGCATATCCGCGTGTCAATTAAATCCCGATTATCATTCGCGCTTCCAATAGCGCGTGATTAATGTATCGCCCGCATCGCACGGGACGCGGATATCGCGGGTCTCTTTGCTCTTCATTCGGCAACGTGGCTCGAAAATAATACGTGCCTGAATAGTCCTGCCGATGCTCCCGGTATCCGCCGACTATCGGGAATAATCAACGTTGTGCCTGTACGAGGCACATCCTCTCTTTCTATCATATCGCAAGCCGTGGATATCTATGAGACAAAAGCGTTGTGATGGCTCATGACCAAAATCGGTCGAGCGATCGACAAAGAAAGGATGAAGAAAATCGATGTGGTAACATCATCGGGTTACCGCACATCCCACAACGATACTCGAATGCGGCATTGAAAAAACAATTCTCCGTTGGCGTTGTGACGAGAGCAGTGGCTTTTCGACCAATGTTCCTCTCCCCCCCTCTCTCTCTCTCTCTCTCTCATTCTCTCTCTCTTTCTCCTTCTCCCTTTCACGATTGCTCGATCGAACCGACACCGCCAGTATAGAGAGCCGCGAGTATAGAGAGCCTAGAGAGGAAAAGAGACGCTGAGAGCGAACGAGAACCGGGTCGAATCTGTTGGGGCATTATTTATTATTAACGATATTCATGTGCTTGTCAATAGCAGAGATTTCCACTCGGTGCGATGATATCGACTGACATGGCGGTTAAACCGAGTGACATGCGGCTGCGGCGGAGTCCGTCGACGTCGACGTCGGCCCGTCCGCCGCGTGTGTGTCGTCGTCCTTTCTCACCCAACCCTCTTTTTCTACATTGTAAACGTTCGACGCTTTATTTACACGCGCTACCCCAGCCTCAGCTTCTCAAATCGCACGCGCCATCGATTCCGATCAGCTTCGTGTCCCCGACGGGATTCGCCTCGTCGAGCCGCGCGCGCGCGAGAACGACTTCCAACCCGTCGAAATCGGCTTTGCGAGTCGGCGACTCAGCTTTAGCCATCGGGGATGCCGCCCGATTAACTCGAAATGTGCCTCGATTAACCGTCGGAGCGTCAGAAAATGAAACAAACTGGATATAAATATATCCAGCTTATCGCCACGGAAGTGGCAGGTCCGCTGTCGCCATACTCGAACGCGCAATTCGCCTTCGAGCGATTACTTTCGAAAATGTCTTCCGACGTAACCTGATTTCGCACAAATAATGGTGATTTACAGTCTCAAATAATCCGAAAAAAAAAATCTATTAAAGGACTAAAGATTCTTCATATCGAGAAACAAAGTAGAATTACAATATCCTCCGTGTTAAATAATCAAAACATATTTTTACAAGAATATGGTAAAAATTCATCATACGATATATAATAATTTCAAAACAATATATCGCAAAAATGCAGCAAAAAAAATCACCGGCTTATTAGTCTCCCTTTGCAATTATAAAGTATTTAAAAATTGCCCCAAATAACTGTCCGCGCAGCGTATTTTCGACCAATGTACTTTTCTCGTACCGAAGCCCATTGTGAAAAAAATTAACTGCACTGCATTACGCTCGTTAGCTTGTCGAGAGCAAAAGCAAAGAGAATACGATGGATTGTATAAAGAAGGGCTCTCCACGCGGAATCGATCCGGAAGTTCTCGCCGATACTGAGTTTTAATCCGCGCCAGAATTGGTTTCGTACTTCCTCTCGGCGAGCCGTGCCTTCCTCCTTGTTTTTTTTCTTTTCTTTTTTTAATTATTCGCGTTTCGATTTCCTATGCTGTACTTCCTGCAGATTAAACAGCGAGCAAACGCTAACAGTCGTTAAGAGCAATAATTGCGTCCAACATTTTATGAAATTCCAATTGCCGTTAGAACGTTTATCGATTCGGATTACGGCAAAAATAAAATCGACCAAAGCGACCGCAATAGTCGGGACAAACAGAATTATCGTGAGTCAAAGTTTGTTACGTATTGAAAAAGTCTTTTCCAGTTTGTCGTAAAATGTTTTCTTTTTGCTGAACGATATTGTGAACGATTGTTCTTCATAATGCACTTTTCTATAACCTTTGCGAGACTTTCGTATACTCTCCGTTCTAAAATGTGTTATCTTGCAATGAAGTTCGAAGCTACCTTTCTGAATTTCAATGTCGAAGGGATCGACGCAAACAAAGTAAAATGCCCGATAAGAGAAATAAAAGTAAATAAAACTTTCATCTCCCGCGTAAAGGAATCTCTAATGTTTAGCATTTTTTATTAAAAGCTTATTCTTTTGTATCCATTCATCTATGTAACGAGTTTTGTAAAAATAATATCGGTACACCTTATAAAAATTCACCGTAATAGCAAAACAAAGAAGAATTTTGTTTGCCCGAATTTAAAGCGTGTTTGAGCGATTTAAAATTACAATTACCCCGTTTTATTTAGAATTTAGAAGATAATGTGAAATTCCGTCATTTGTTCTATATAGTCTTATTCATTTTTAGTATCATTATTTATATCTTTTAATAATTCAAATCAAAATCTAGACAAATGTTACTTAATTCAGCATATCATGCCGTGATTCACGTGTTTCGTGTATTTCTAAAACAAACAGAAGCTATAGATAAAACAAGATCCGATTTGAATACATCTTCTGTCAACCATAAGTAATGAATGTTGCACGGGAGAAATCTATCTTCCAGATAACGGATTGCACTTAACTAATACAGAACATATACAGGCATGCATGTGTAGGTATCGTGGGAAAAGGTGTCGTGTACAGTAACGCGCAAGCGAATGCACAAAATATATCTTTCCGTGCATTATACAAGTGCTATCTTGCGTAACCTGGTTCAACAAATCGATTTCAAGTAGTTTTTTGTGCAACAACGTCGACACCGAATTACCGAAAATTGATAGATCTTACCATTGATAGATCTCGTTGTTGTTGATACAAAAGGCGAGGCGATTGGCAGATTAGCAGATCAGGGGGTATTGTCGCTTCGGAAGGGAAGTCTAGTTCAACGTCCCGATGATGCCTTTATCAGGCACTGACAATCACTGTGGAGCGCACAAAGCCGATCGTAAAGTTCCAATTAACGAGGAAGGAAGTCCCTATGGACGAGTATGATCAGACATTCGTTGCGAAGACGATCGTCGAATAAACATGCTTGGGGAGGCCACCCCCTTGTTACACTGCTAATGCAAATTCCTCAAATTTTATTAACATTCTTCATAAGATCCACCTTTTCCAGCGTTTTCTACTTAAACTTCTTTGCTTAACGTTATACATATTCTAACATGATAATTACGTTGCATTAAAAAAAAAATTTTATGTATCGATTACCACATCATAATTTACAATTCTTTAAAGTGACTTTGATTGAGGCGGAAATATATACAATAACACCGACAATAATTCATGAATTTACTATGTGAAATCTCTTAAATAAAAGAATTTATAATAAGCGTCGCTCTAGGGAAAACCGCTTTCAAAAGCGTCTTATATTCTTGAATAATTTGTTGTAGCCGGATAAAAAGACCGAAAGAAGAATTCCGTGAAAAAAAAACTGTAATTCCCATCATGAAAAAGATTATTTGCATAAATACATAAAGTTTTCGCAAAAGACCTCTGATACGTCGAATCGATGGCATTGTCTCTTCAAGATAGGCACCGTACGTGCACAAGCGGGATCATTTTGGGCGATAATATATTAACGGACGATTTAACGCTCACCCGTACATTATTTACCGCATGCGCCGAGGGGTTATACGGAGAAACTTTGTGAATCTCCGTCTCATTCTTCATGGAAATGAGAGAGCGTCCGCGAAATACGATAGAATATTCCGCCGTTCTGCCGCCTCGATAAACCCGACCGTCTCGATTCCCAAGTTGGGGCATTTTACCGACGATTATCGCCCATCGGATTATATTCTCCCTCGGCACGAAATCCGCGCTCCGTGTGCACGCACGCACACTCGCCATTCGCATTACGGTAAAAGAGAAAAGCTCGAGTTTCCACAAGAAAATAATAATGAGCGCGGGCAAAATAGGTCAAGCTGTTTGTCCGGATTGCGAGGGGTCACACGGAATCAATAGGACTTTAATAAAGGGACCCGGGAGTCCTTAACAAAGCCCCCATTGTACCGTCGTTATCGTGTAACATGATATCGTATCCTTTCAAGAATCCGGAGATGCTTTTCTTTTCTTCGCGAGATCTCTTGCCGCTCCATCAAGACGATACGAAACAGGTATGAGCCCGCACCTGAAGATCGAGTTGTATCTCGAATCCCGAAGGAAGAAAATATGATCCGCACGAAGCATCTAGATCCTAGACGATGCATAGCAAAACGCAGAGCGCACTAATTCGTATGATTCATAGCGACGCGCGGACTTCTCTCGTCGGATAGACGTCCCCCTTTACCGATCGCGCGAAAATAGCTCAAGGGCGAAATTGCGTCCCGCAATCAGTGAATAAAAGTTTGATCTATATGCGCGCGCGTGTCAGATGGCTCGACATTGACGAGCAACCGCGTGGAACAGGAAAAATACCAGTCTCTCGTATTACATGCGACGAAGGATTTGCCACCGAACGTTACACGCCGCCGATGATAATTCCCGCGACCGTGGGCTGAAATCGAGCTTAAAAAATGAACGCGAGCGGGGTGCGTACACGCGTGCTGCGTGTGTGCGTACATTCGTGCGAAACTTTGGGCTCGCAGGAACGAGCGATGGTGGCGATGGTGGTGGTCGTGCCGAATATAACGATTGCCGCCAAATTGCAGCGCCCCGTTCTACTTGCACGCGAACCGCGGGTACCGCAAAACCATAACACGACACCGTATAAAATACCAGTACGATGCCGCCGCAGGCCGTCATCTGCCCGTGACGGCAACAACCTCTTCAAGCCGCCACCCCCCCGAAGCTGATTAATTGCTACACGTGTCCGTCCGAGCGCGTGTTATTTTTCAGGGCAGCGAAACACCTCCCCCCCCCCCCCTCCCGCCCTCGTCCCTGATGCCTCAAAGCCCGTTCGATCATTCGGAGATCGCTACCGAGATACAGCCCAGCTCTGGTCTGATGTTATATCCGAGCTGCATACCTATGAATCATACGTCTGTATTTAATCCCCCAAAATGCCCGCGGGTACTCGCTGGTGTAATTTGAAATTTTCCTGCGCAACCTAGTTAAATAAACTTCATAGCAACAAGTATTTCGAATTACAGTATCCCTTTGAAAATAAAGAGCTTTGAGTTTTTTTGTTTTTTTTTTTTTCAGACTGCTGAGTATACGTACGCCAAATTAATTATATGTGCACGCATGTAGTACACTTTAAATGTTAATCATTATATGTAATATTTGAAATTCACTCGAATTCTCAACTTGTGTCAACTTTCGTCGTCGTTTTTTTTTCCGCTGGCCGCTAGTCGAGGACTAATTTGCGAGTGCAAACACCGGGGGCGTTTGATACGCGTCAGTACTTTCGCTTGCTGACTTTACGCTTCGCTCTTCCCCCATCGTTCGATGCAGCGCGCGAAAGGGTCGCGAGGACGTGGACGTGATGCAACGCAACGCCACGTTCGAAAAGGGCGGTCCAGGAGGGCCTTCATGCGTTTATCGGCATCGGCGACGAATCCGGCGTGTGTCCCCTCTGTCGATTCACCCCCGCGTACAATATCACCGGCCTGCCCGCCCGCTGTGCGTTTTCTCAGCGCAGGAACGTTCGAGGCCCGATAACGTCACGAGAGCGGAAGGCGTCTCCTCTCCGCCCTCGGTGACGGAGGGCACCCCGTACGCTTTGTTATTTCTCGTCTATAGTCTCCTCTCTGTTTTTTACTTCTTCCTTCGTGAAAATATTACAGGCTCGACTGCGCCGGTGGTAGCTGTGTGTCGCCACTGCCACCGCCACGGCCGCGCGGGGGTGCATAAATTTAAGGAAATTGTTTCTACCGTAGCGAGGCAACGTGAATGAGAAAGTGCCTCGCGCAACTAATACGCGAGCTGTGTCCTCGCGTACAGTCGAGCTTGTCTTAACGGCTGGCAGGTCTCGAAAATTGGATCCGCCTCGATCGGTCGTTCGTAATCATGAAATCTTCCGTGGTTTCTCTCCTTCCCTCTCTCTCTCTCTCTCTCCCTCTCTCTCTCTCTATCTCTCTTCCTCTGTTGCTCTGGTGTCGGGAAAATTGGATGAACAAGCTGGTTACGCTTTCGCAATGCCGGCTATTTATGCTTCCGCCGATGTGATTAGACGTGTGCACGTAATAAGCTGCGTGCACGTGCACATTTCGCGAATATGGCTCATTCGCCTTGGTGAACACGCTATGCGAACTGATTTCAAACCGTATTCTCTTTCGCTGGCGTTGCCGTACGCGCGCTTTAGAAATTGCAGTAAGAGGTATGTTAATGAGGAGACATTAATGCGCTTACTATTCCACGTAGAGCAAATTACAATCGCCGCCGTGGAAGTTTGAAACCTCCTGAGTGGTGAGAGCCTTCTGTGCGATCCGTACGAAGACGGACAGATGAATGGAATAATTGACAGACAATTATTCTCGTTACCGTATATTAGTCACCAATCATCATTTTAATATATCCGCAACATCTTCTGAGAAGACTTCAGCTAGCGGTGCTATCATGCGAACACCACGCATCCAAGGCCTCGGCGCGGCACTGACTTACGGACCCATCACAGCGATGTCGATCGCTCGGTAATTTCCTTCGCGGTCTGCTTACCGTGCAATCGAGTCGGTCAAAGGCGATCCCCATCGGCCGCCAATATAATTACTGGCCGCGTCGTATGCCGCGCCGCCGCCGCGTCTCGCCTATCATACGCGGGGCTCGCATACGTGCTGGCCGCACGTTGCGTTTGAAGTCCACTCGGAATTGCCATTAACCCTACCGGCCGATACAAGGGATCTCACCCCGTGCCGAGAGAGCGAGAGAGAGAGAGAGAGAGAGAGACCTTCTCCCCCAAAGAACGACCAGCTGACCGGTAGATCGGCATACAGGGTGGGCCGAGAGCCGGTTATTGAAATTCTAAAATGATTTTATACCAAGTGACAGGTAATAACCAACGCTTCACGAGCGACTTACGAGCGAACGCGGTAACGATATGAATATTTAATCCCGCGAGTCAGTCCTCTGCGTCTTTGCCTTTTAGCACAACTTTGGTCGATCGAGCGAGCGCGTCCCGAGGCATTGACGAGCTTGAAAGATGGGCATTAACGAGCATTAACGATGAACGAGTCTCCGCCGCCTGCCTATCCAACGATAAAGTATTTTTTGAAGCCGATATAGAAAGTGTCGATTATCGAGCTGCTGATTATATGAAATATTTATCACGTAGAATCGCTTCGTGAGCGATAAGTCATGGCGTGATTAACGTTTCTGAATTACAAAAGTGACAGTGCTGGCAATATCTTGTAAAGTATTCATTTATTGAAAACTTTCTCTTTTTTATTCAAAACCTTTCTCATTGTTGTTGATTCTAATTATAAAATTTCTAAATTGAACTTTTTTCCTTTTTACTCAAAATTTACACAATAATAAAACATATATTTAGATGTAAAATTATAGGGCAATTAATGAGATAATAATATGAACGAGCCATTTCCATATTTAATATAACAGACATATTTCTTTATTTGTGTTCTTTAATTGTGTGTATGTGTGTGTGCGTACAAAAAGCTTAATTAACTACTGCTTCAGTTACTGACACATCACCTCAATTGTATTATAAAGATAATACACGTGCTTACGTAACAGAGTCTCCTCGTGCAAATGAAATAAAAGCCGCCCCCACATTTTCTAATTACGAAAAAACGGTGCAAACATAAAATTAAAGCCGCGGGATTCGTAAAGGTTTAATCGGAACGCCGAATCTCACCCGTACGCGATACCAGACGCATTATCTTCATACACGCTCCAGAGGAGGTAGAGAACAGAGGGAAAGGAACGGATAAAAAACGGCGCAGGGGGGAGGGCGATACGCGTATTCAGCGACCCGTCAAAAATGTGGGACAGAGCACGCCGGTCCCTTTTTATTTTTCTTTTTTTTTTCCACTGCAAATAGCCCGCATGCATCACGCAGATCCCCGGCTCCCCGGTTTACAAGGGAGCCAGACTTCTGGAAATGATGGCCTCCGTGGAGAAGAAGAAAGGCAGAAGCGCGCCCGGCGTGTATTGCGGAGCGATACGTATATAACGCTATTTATTCTCCGTCTCTGTCCGCGGAAGTACCCATACTCTCCCTCACGACCCTCCGTCGAGAAAAACCCTCACCTCTTTTCCTACGTTTCTCCTCACCCGAGTCGCTCATCTCTTCCCCTCTCAACCGCCCCAGCGTATCCTACCGCGTATATATACAGTATACATCAACAGGATCTCGCAACTCTGACCCAGAAATACACTTGGAGGTGCTCCCAAAGTCGCCGGAACAGGGACTCGCGAGGGTGGCTCCGACGGCCCTCCCTCGCATAAATTCCCAGCAAGGCCGAGAAAGAAAAACAAGGAGCCGAGAGAAACCTCTTTTAACGCTTCTTAAAGTCATAATAATCCCGGCCGATGGCAGTTACCCGTCGTTAAGCATTGCGTTGCGAAGACATTTACGAAGGATACAATTTACGCGATGTCATCGCGCCTCATTTTAAATCGTGATGCAAGAGTGCAAAGGCATCACGCGAGTGATAAAGTATGTCGCCCCGCGGCTACCTATCTCTCTCAACGCAGAGGAATCCACGGGCAAGGGCTCTCTTCGCGCGAGAGCGATGGTATTAATAGCGTCTTACAAACGTCAATGGCCACAGAAGTCGTTCACCACAAGGAGGAATACTGTGCTCTTATTATGGTAAATTTCAGTGAAGCGACGCGAATACAACGGAGACACGTTCCAGCACTTTAAGAATTGTTTGTCCGAGACTCCGTCTCGGCGCGTAAATTTTAATTCGCCACTGGGGTAGGATATTGCTATGGGAAAACTTCAGACGTCCCGCCCCCTCGCGCTCTGATTGTAATGTCGTTTCCGGTAAAATTGTTTGGCGAAACCGCCTCTTTACGGCTCCCTTAATGCCTCAAATTATTTTCAAATTTACGATCGCGTCTTTTAAAGCGTCTTTTACCGTCTTTTACACCCGAAAAGTTTTTATTGCTTGTCAAAGTATATCTCTTGTTTTACTCAACACTGTACTCGTCTAAGATTTCACAAAGTTCACGTCACTTCTAAAATTATTTTACCGATGTTTTATACGGCAAATATAAATTATTCATTTTACAACTTGTTATGTATAAAAAAGAAATTAAAGTTTATAAGCTGTTTTGAAATAAGATGCTAATTTTACCACGTACAAGGTTTCTTAAATCTATCTATTTATTTTTTAAAAAATATTTAAAAAGCTTCGAAAAAAGAGACCCGCACTTTCCCTACCGCGAGAACGTTTGCAAGAAAATTCACGAATTCACAAACGAGAAAAATCTGCGTATATTCTTACAAGAATGACTTTTCGCACTCAGAAAACGAAATCGACGATGTTGATGGTATCAGCTATCGTTGACGGAGTCGTCGCAAGAGACGCCGCTTCTGGAACGAGCGGGAGAAACGAAAACGTCGCAACTCTTATCGCCGCGATTCAAAACACCACGCGGAACAGGACTACAGCAGTTGAAAGTTTGAATGGAGAAGAAAAATGCTAAAGGGGGGAAAGCTTTTGCTGAGGGGATAACTTTCGAGTTGTGCGCGATAGGAACGGGGCGAGGGAAGAATTACCAAAGACGGCACTCAGGCATTTGAACTCCGTCAATCGAAAATATTTTTCCAAGCGCCTTTTCTAAATTATTCACACACTTCGTCCGGCGTCAAAAGAATCCCTCTGCAGAACTCATTATCGCTATGAAAGAAAGCGACGCCGAGAATGAGAACGACTCAAATGGCACTAACTATTTACAACTGATACTCACGAAAAAAAAAAACAATTTGGACGCGAATTTACTGAAAGTTTTCTATCAGCACCTTCGACAAATCATTCGTCGCGCGACGATTGGTTTCCTATAGCGATAATAAGAAGTTTCTCAATCGAATTACTGGCATATTTCCCGAAATGTACCTTACTCACTATCATCTTGTTCACATTTCTCTTCCAATCACGATACTTTTAATAGCTACTATACATAAGAAAAAAGTACGAACCGAACTTCTTTGCAACGGAATTATATTGAAATAATTGATCCTTGAGAGAAGAAAAGAGAAGCGGAGGAAATTAAGGCTAAAGCTATTGAACTTCTTCCGAAGAACAAATTCAATTTGATACCTAAGTGCAGTCTGCAATACTTAAGTGTATGTCGTGAGGAACGGTGGTTCAAGGTTTCGCATAAATCTACAATATACCTCTGGTGGGACGTGACGTAGAAAACAGACTGACCGAGGATAAGGGGACGAAAGGCGAGAGTAAGCGAAAAAGGCCATATTGATTTTCCATTTCCTTAGGCCTAGGCTATTGTAAGGCGGTAGTCTATCGTCGGTGCGTGCAACAAGGAAAAAAAAAGAAACCGCCGGCACCACCTTCGCCCCTTCGTCCCCGCTGGTCTCTCTCCCCATCACCAGGGTCATTACTTCGCCGTAACCCTTCTTTAAGCGCGGTTTGCCTGCAGACCCCCAGACTCACGGTCACGCCCAGCGCTATCTTAACGCCCGTTTTCGGGGTTTCGGTATTTTTAGCGCGCCACAAACACGCGGATAATATACCTGAGGAGAGAACCGCGGTCACGGGCTGATCTATGACTTCGGGGAACGAGATGAGAAGGCATGGAAGGGCGGAAGGGCGACTACCGACGGCCGCGGGAGACGGAGGCCCCTACGGTGTAAAGATAGTCATCGCCAAGTCGACCCCAAGCGCGATTTCGCGTTGCGCCGAATGCTCGACACGCATCACGCTCCAACGGCGCGAATGGACCTTTCGGTAACGTCGGTATTCTACGTCGTGCCCACCTCTTACTTCCCGTTTATCGTGCCCGACGTTTAGGCATGCCTCGGTGCCGTTGAGTTATCTCATCGTCTATCCGACGTCAGACTTATTTCGATAAGTATACCTTTGCAGTAAGACACTGGCTACACGTCGCGTGCCAAAATCTGCAATGCTATATTCTACACTTTCGCATTTTAATAAGATGTATTGTTATCTTGCCCAAGTAGACCTATAATAGCTCGGTTGTTAGCGCCTTTCGCGTGAATTCAACCATTGTTATAAATGCTACAGTCCCTACTCTCACGTACTTGACGTACACGTTTTATGTACGTTCAGTATTTCCTACATTTCCTAAAAGTGCTTTCAACTCAAAATAAATCTGACACCGACGTGCCTCGTTTTAAAGTCACCTGTGTAAATTTTGACGTGCATATTATTTTCTCATTTCATGACAAGAAAGCGGTGAAGAAATGATATGAGATCCAAAGAAAACAAAAGTTTTACGCGGGGTTAAACAAATGTGTCGCTCAAATGTCCGACATGACGGCAATATGTGCGATCCTTCGCTGTGTAGCTTGTACTAGGCGGCAACAGAATCAAGCCGTAAAAGCCGAGCGTGCAACGAGTGTAAATATTTCGTCGCGAGACGGGGGCGCAGTTCAAATGATTTTCCGCGACGCGATCGCGCACACGCCAGCCCGAGAAATCTCTCCGCCGCGGGAAGAAATCGCGGCAACAAACGCAAGCAGCCACTTCGGTGATTTACGAGGGCGTTCAACGTGCCAGGCTGGTAATGGACCGATAGACCAGACCACGGCTGGGCTCAAAGTCTGGCGTCGCGCGACCGTGAAACGCCCAACGCTTGGGTCCGCTTGAAAAACCGCCACGAAGGAGAGCACATCGCTATCGGTCTTACAACGCTCGAACGAGTCCGCGCATCCTGCTCGGTCGCATGTGGCAGCACGTGGTACCATTCTGAGGGGAATATACATTGTGACGAATTTCCATTCCCGCCATATTTTAAAGATTATTTTTAATTTCCATTTACCTCCGACAAAAACACAAATGTTTTAAGAATAAAATTCTATTTCCGAATATGTCAAGAGAATACAAAATTTTGATAAGTAAGATTCTGTATCTAACGTTTTTTTAACACTGTTGCCAGACACTGTTGTTAATATTATATTATTATATCAAGATGGTTTTAAATAAAAGTGAAAATGAACGAAGAAATGCTTCATGTATTAACAACGTATGAATTTTGAAGAGAGACAAGTATTCAAAATACCGTAAAATAAAATAAAAAGAATTTATGATATAATGCTGTGTCAATTCCAATAAATTTGTGAAATCTGTGAAAGATTATTCAATAAATTTAAATGAAACGAATTTAATCTCACACACTACGGTTTTTTGCTGACAACGTACACAATTTAGTGGGTACAAATTCATAAATTTTAATAGAAAAAAAATGTAAGCTTTGGGCATTAAAAAATATTAGTTACATCTATTAGAAATTTATCAAAACTTTTCATTCACTTAAAATATGTTATTCTAAAAAGAAATTAGTAGCCTATACGTTGATTACGATAAGATTACCGTCGTATGTTTATAACATAAAGTAAATTGCTCGAGATATAGTAATAATAATATTTAGTTATTCGAGATACATATGCATGACATCAAAGGCCGATAAAACTCTCTTCGTACAGTCGATCATTACGGTCCTCGGTGCTCCGTTTAATCCGCACCCTGCCATTATTCTTAATTTAGATGTTAGCAGTATCCCTCCGCAAAGTACGTAAAAGTACGTAAAAGTCATTACTGCGAAAGCAATTGCCGTGCCTATAGGACGTAACAAAAGGAGGAATCCCCATCCGGGTAATTACCATCCGGGAAAGAAATTCTGCAATGTATGAATTCGCGATCGATCTTAGGTTTACGCTCGAGTGCATCTGCGCGCACGCGTCCGGTTCGTATGCGTTATCCCCGTGAAGGAACATCCTTGCGAACGGTAGCGAAATATCGTAAAACCGTCGGTCCTTGGATAATTAATAGCATCGAGAAGCGCGGCCGCCATTATCGATGGGAAGTAATAAATAATCATTCTATTTCAGGGACTGTTTATTATGGATCGTGACTCTTTATTGCCTATGCCACTCGATTGCACATTGTGCAACGATGTTTTCTATTGTCTCCGTCGCCATGCCTTGTCGGAAGCCTCGTAAAGTGTAAAAATATAACGTCCGTTTCCTTTTCGCGTTTTCTTTGAAGCAGCTCGATAATTGACGGTCGTTATCGCAATCTGCTCGCGTCACGGGAAAAATGTGACAAAATAATCAAGAATGTCTTCATTGGCTACGAGGCCATCAGGTTTAAGTGCGTTAGCATCGCGAGCACGCAAAGAAACGTCCCGTTGAATAAAGAAGAATCGACTCGTAGTCAATCGTTTCTGTACTACCTAGAAACAATTAGACTACTGAGAATAGCATAGATCACTTTATTAGAGCATTGCGAGAGCAACGCAAGACGCAGCCACGGGAAGAGCAGACTTCTACGAATCTTTTTGAAAGACCGTACTTACTAACGAAATCAATAAAGATTTATTGGCGATAAATTACATTCGTAGAATATTCTCTCGCCGTTATCCATCGTCGATATCAAAGCTGCGAGGAAATCAATAGCGAATAGATGAGCGTAAAACGCTACGGAGGAACTTGCTGCGAGAAGTCGCGGCTCTTAGAGCTTTAATTCGTCCCGCTGCGGAAGAGACTTCAATCACGATATTCCAGAACCAATGGATTTCGTCGGACGAAAGTGCTTTTGCCTTTAACTGGATTTCTATTGAGAAAGGATAAAGAGAAAGGAGAGCGTGGAAAAAGGTCCGCATGAATATTCTTATATTTTATCCGGCATTGGATACGATTCTTTGTGCTTCTATACGAGATTACGCGAATACGTAAATTTTCACGGGATCTCGTTATCGGCTCGATAATCGTTGCTCCTAGAATATCGCGAAACAAAGAGTGGATCATTCCGTGATCCTCGAAGATCATGCACTCTTTTCCTCGGGACTGCTCCTTCGTCCCCTATTCTAAGTGCTCGTTCATTAAAAATAACGAAGGTCGACTGCCGACAGGAAAGCGGGCTCAATAATTGAATTTCCAATACCTATTTACCTTTGCAAAGCGGCGATGAGACTGGTTACAAGAGAAAGAGAGGAAAGAGAAGGATCACGCTCTCTCGGTTATACCAACGACCCTGCGAAGCTTCGCCACGCAATTACTTACTCAACGACTGGAAACGGAAACGAGCGAGCACGGGTATTCTACGAGCTCACGTCTATAGGCGAAAGACAGAAGTCCGCGGAGCGGACTATACGTAAAGAGCTGATAGCCGAAAACGCCGAAAACGTATCACCGCCATCGTTTATGACCGCACACGAGCTTTTTCGCCGAGCACTTAGCGAAGAACTTCTCAGGAGATGGGCGGGCGTCGTCGTCGTGACCGTTTAACCACCGCGTATATTTTTCTTCGTATCGTCCGGAAGGAAAAAGCTCCCGTTGTGCCCGAGACCGCCCCTCGTTTAAGGGACGCGCCAAGGGAAAGAAAACGGCACCGGAGACCGGGAATAGAAAGGAGGAAATAAGAACGCACAACCGGGCAGCTGAGGATTGCGGGGAAATAAGTAACGCGCGGGGACCCAGCGGGGGGAACTATGAGAGGGTGGACCTTAAACCGAGAGACGCGTTTCACCCCCCTCGGCGGAATTTAATTTTGACGTTTTAAGAGGACCTTTCCTCTCCTGCTCGCCGCTCATCGTAGCGTTCGCCTGTCGATAGGCGAAAGGAGTTTATTGACCTGTCCGCAGTAAACCCCGCGAGAAGCAGTAGCCCCTGTTAGCTACACCCTCGCGTCACCCACCGCTCGCTCTTTCTCTCTTTCTCTCCCGCCCACGCTCATTCCTCTCACCCTCAACCCTCGGCAGATCACGATCCTCTCTTCGTCCGGATGACTCAGGCGCGCGACGTCGAAGGCAGGCTTGAAGACCAATCGATTAATGAAGGTAAATTAGCTCGTCCGATCCATTAGCATTCGTTATCGTCAATCGACCGGTTTGTCCGTCCTATCGTCCCCGTCCGTTTGTGTTCGTCGCTCGGCCCGCATGACGTGTAACCCGAGATCGTTGGGAACCACCGCTGAGCCTGCGTTGCGCGCAATTCTTTTCGAATTATGCCTTATATAATATTATCACGACGATGGCGATACGCATACATATGCATGCCACGACCGCTCCATTCCGTTGCGTAGCACGGGAGCCGCTCGGTTTCAATAGTCGCGCCACTGAGGGCCCCTTTCAGAGAATGTCACTCTCTCTCCCTCGCTCGCCCCCTCTCTCTCTGTCTCTCTCTTTCTCCCCGCGGTACACTATACACACAATCGTGCTCCCGGGATCGAACCTGCCGTCACCATTGTCGGAGGTGGTCACCGCCGCTTTTGCACCGCGCGCACAGGTCGGGATTGACAAAGAGCTCCGGGGAAGCAAAATAGCACGGGCTCTTCGATGATCCCTTCGCCTTGACTCCGAGGGCCTCGATCTAATTCAACCATCCCCGACTTGACGAAACGTTATTTCCTTCTGTATTATGATCTTATGTATAGAATATTTTTAAGTGAGGTCATATATTCATTAGAATATCTTATTCAGAATTTTCGTTTAGGGTTAATCAACCTCCGTTAACGCTAACGAATGTCGGTCCAGATGGCTTCAAAAAGCTGCAAACTTTATTCACGAGGGGAACGGATTCTTGAATCATGAACGCGCCGATTAAGGCGTTAAAGGGTTTTACGCGTAACTCAAAAGGATCAGAGTAAGGCTCGAGATAGGTTCTCGCTTAATAATTTGTTAGCACTCCTTTACGTATATTAGTCGGCAGTTCGTCCGTTATGCTGTAATTTGTTGAATAAGGCTAGATTATCCCTCTTAAAAGGATACCGCCCGCATAAAGTACAATAAATATGTCATAAAATATTTTCCCATAAAATCATTGCAACCGTAAAATGTCCATTCACAAAAAATTTATCAAATAAATTTGAATTCACAAATTATACGAAATAGACAAATTTAAGAAGAATTAAAAGATAATTCTCAATATTTAAAGAATTTTTAACTGTCCAAAAGAAGTGTAAATGCAAGAAAAATGTGGTGCATTTTTACATCAAGGAATTGTAAATTCGCGCGACAATGCCGGCTTACATGTAAGCGTTTTCCGATACAAATGAGTTAAGACTCGTCATATAGAACGATAAAAATGATATAATGGCAAAGAGGGGAAACGTTGAAAAATAAAATCTCGGTATTTCGTGAATTTGTATGATATGCAGAAAAAAATGTACAAGAGTGACTTGTGATTCATAGCGGCAGTTTGAACCAGAGAAAATAAGTCTACGTTGTTTGTAACGCATGTCCGGAAAATCAACGTATCCGGGATTCGGGCAAAAGAATTTTGCCCATAAACCACAGGCTTTATCACGCTGTTTCTAGAAAAACGATCGCGCGCGCTGAATACTGACTCGTCGAAATCAGGCGGTATCGAGGGTGGAAAATCGTCGGGAACGGGTGGTGAGAGAAAGGGGACAAAAAATCTCGGGACACTTTTCTTCTCTGGCGCAGGGAAACCGAACGAGGAAGCGGAAAGGAAATTTGGGAAGGTAGAACGAGACAAATAAACGCAGGCAGGGTAGAAAGAAAAGAGAGAGAGAGATCTTTAATCGAAGGCACGTCGAATCGATTGGCAACCGACGGGGCAATTCGACGCAAGAGGAGAGAGAGAGAGAGAGAGGAGGGAAACGGAAAAGAAGGACTTTACGGAGGCTGAACGGAGAGCACCGGTTCGTCGTCGAAGGGAGATCCGGTTACAGATGGCATAAAACGACTGGCAGCTTTGCATTAGCTTCGGTAATGGCGTACGTGACCGCGAGCTTAATATCCCGACGATCGTGCCCTTCGTCGCCAGTCTTCCGTGCCATTTCTTCGCACTCTCTTAACCGCAACAATCTCGCCTTATCATCTATTATTAGAACAAATGCTGATGATCATTGAACATTATGTGAGAAGTAAAAATAACCTGACAGAAAATCCGACAGTCCTACTTTGTTTTCATGCCTATTGTGTTAAAATTTTTATTCCGTAAAGACACCAATCAAATTAATTATATTCCGCATATTCAAAATTTCTCTCGTAAGCGACATTTTCTCCCTATATCTCAGAGCCTCGCAAATTTTTCTATCTCATATTTCTCCCTGCCTTCGCGTGCGTCACAGGCGAGTTGATGGGAAATCGGCCCGATATCCGCCGCCACCACCGCGCTTCGACGCGGGTGGGCAACGATCGACGGTCGGTGGCGGAGATGGCGGGCCGTATATATCGGAACCCTGTGCGCGAATTTATATTCGTGTAAAATTAAATCACATAGGCGAGCGGCGGCGACGCGGTTCCGGCCACGCTCATATGCATAAAGAACCGATATTGTGCGGGCCCGGGTCCTATCTCTCCCCCGTTCTGCAACATTAGCGGACGTCGCGCCGCGCCGCGCCGCGCAATCCAGTTGATTATCTTTTAATTAAATGTTTGCGTTTTATCGGCACGCCCCGACCTCGGCGTCGCGCGCGCGGCAGCTGCAACCGGGCCCGAGCCTACATCGTCGTCGCGAAACAAACCATCCATCCCTCCCCCCGGACCGGCCAACACCCTGCCGCCGCCACCGGCGCCAATCCAGTGGACCAGGGAGGGATGGCACGACGTGTCACACCGCTAACTCAATTATACTCGGTAGCGAGAGAACGAGGGCGGGGAGGAACGCTCGCACGCGAGCGAGCGAGCGCGCGTCGCGCGATTTTAATCGCGACGCGGAGGAAAACGAGTTTAGCCGTTCGGCGGAGCTGATAAATGCTTATCTGGACGCGGCATTTTGATCACCGAGAAGCGCTCTAATTGGTGGATATGAAATATTCGCCGAAGTGAGATCGCGCGCGAGATTGCAGTATTTAATCGAATGTTCGCGGCGGCCGGCGCGAGGGGAATTTATGCTGTACGAAATAAAAGGGACCCAGTCTGCGTATATACCGCGTGTATACATACATATATATATATATATATTTGCGATCGAATAATACACAGCGCGGTGTTACAGACGCGTGTGTTCCTTACTTACTTATTATTCCGTACGTGTATACTGCTAAAACCAAAATAGATCGCGCGGGGCGAGTGTATTACTAGAATACGCTGTATGAACCGCGAACGAAAATAGATTTTCAACGCCGTAAAATTCGCGTTCCCCAAAATTATTCGGGATTCGTGATTCGCGCGTGCCTTAGGCCGCGATTACGAATTTCGCGATTCATCGGTGCGCCGCCGCTACAGGAAAAGCCCTCGCGTGCGTGACAATGCTATCTGCCTTCCGCGCGCGGGATTCCGTTCGATTCAGCGGGTCTATTGTCTCCCGAGCGGGCCAGCGCGTAATCCAAATCCGCGTCAGAGTTTCGCGATCCCCGCATGAGCGGCGACAACTACAATAATGAGCGCGGATATGACATGGTGTGAGTACCTTCGACACACAGAGAGAGAGAGAGAGAGAGAGGCTAGGACTTCTTCCTCGCTCGGATATGGAGCACACATCTCGCGGACGCGCGCAACACTCGGAGGCGGCGCGTCTCGTAAAGTTCGTAAGAAAGACATAAAGTTAGTCCGCCGGCGTCGTAAACACGTCGTAGGAAGATCGGAATTGATACTTTATGCCTGAACCGCTTGCAATAAATGTACGCGCGCTCGAAAATTTCTCTCGGGGGAACGCAGAACGAATCTTTCTCTTTGTCTCTCTACAACGAGATTTGAGACGACAGCGTTCTCTGAAAGCTCACGTTATTATTTTTTAATTGCGACACGTAATACGTGCCCGTCTTCCCACACATATCGTGGTTTAATATTTATCGATAAATTTTATATAAAAAAAAGTTCCACGCGAACGAAATATAATTTCACATTCGAGGCAACTCTCGGCAAAATGTCAGGCAAGAAATCTCCGGCTTTTAATTTTCGCACGTAATAATGAAGATAATGAACCTTGAAACGAAGCGTATTAACTTGTCGGTTTCGCCGTCATCGGTCTCGCGATCCCCGATCTCGCTCATACCACGCGAACGAATAACACAGCGTATCGCCGGCGCTGATTGATTCAGCAGTTTAATTTAAAAGCTCCTCTTGTCCCAGTAATTAAGCCATAAAATTAAACTTCAACGGAGAATTCAACGTGGTAATACTTTAACGCGCGCAACGGTACGCGTGAAATTTTTATCGCCATTGAATTTATCTCTGTTTTTCAGTCTCGATATTACATACACGCAACGCGTATACCGTCGGGCTCTTCCGGCACAACTGCGTCGCGGTCTAAATAAATCATGATATAAATAAATTAATCGATTAATTAAATTACGCGTGACGAGGCAGCGTCTCCAGAGATCAAAGACAAACTCGGGACACTCCTAGAGGAGGTTCAGGGTCATAAAAAATAATTGCGTTATACAAAAGCGCGAGCTTTGCCTCCCGCGAGTGAAGTATAATGATCGCGAGACCATTTCTCCTAACGAGAATTCCTTCCGCGTGTGCCGCACACGGTGGAAAGAATATCTCTCTCTCTCTCTCTCTCTCTCTCTCTCTCTCTCTTCTCGCTCAGCTCCCCGCGTCATTGGATTCCTATGGCCAGTAATGATTCGATAAATAGTCCGGCGATATTTCTTCCCTGCTTTTACGAGCTACTATTTTCCTACGTAACGGCCGGATTCTCGGAGGAGCCTGAAAAAGAGAAGGCGGCTGCCGAATCCGAGACTCTCGCTTTGGGATGCCGCTTTTGTAATTATCTCAGAGGGAGTACTGGTTTCTTCTCTTCCTAGCGGGGTCCCACCTCCTCCTCGCAGCACGTGTTTCCCCGAATAAAAACGTGCCTCGAAAGACATCGTCCCGCCCTCTCCTCTAATTCCTCCGCTCGCTACACTCCGCTCGCGAGGGCCCGACAATGGTTTATTGCAACACACGCCGGTTTACGGTCACTCGTACGACCTCATCAACGCGAACCGTAACAAACGACGTCAACCCTCGGCCGGACTCGTTGACGACGCGTGTCAAAAGGACGCGGTTCAAGGAAGCTGCAGCGAACACGAAAGGTATTGTTAATATATTATCTTCCCGAGTATTAAATGTAACGCGTGTAAAAAAGGAAAACCGTAAATTGTATTCCACGAATAAATTTCGGGGGCAATTCGATACACGTAACATTAATAGAGGTAATCGCGCCAACGCTTCAGTTTATCCGTCGACAATCGTTATACGGATTTCACCCTTTAACAACACCCGAGGGCGATTATATCATCTGGATATGGATATATATATATACACATTTTAATACAGCATACTCGGTGTGTATCGTGATATTACCGATTGAACAAAGCTTCTTTTTTTTCGCCAGCAGCAAAGTACGTGAAAGAGAGAGAGAGAGAGAGAGAGACGCCCGATTATTCGTCAAAGAACGGACAGAGGCGAGGCAGAACGACACGATGAGCTTCCCCGATGAATTATTAAACGAGAACCCTCGCTTCTAATGAAGCTATAAAACGGCCGGAGAACCACGGCAAACGGCACAATAGCGGAGAGCGCGGCAAAACGGCAGAAGGAAGGGCGGGGGAGGCGGACGGGAAGTGAAGGAAGGAAGGGAAAAATTTCAAAGTTCTCGAACGAAACACGGGCAAATTAGCATCTCTCGCGAGAGAGTTCCACCGGGAAACAGCGGCGCTTCCGCGGAACGGGAACCGGGCAAAATTATTGCGAACCGCGCGGAACGGCGCGGAAAGCTGCCGCTTCATTTGCACGTACGACGCGATGATTCGTTAATGTCACAACAACCGAGGGGGGTCCCCCTTCGCCCGTTCGTGCGCCGAGCAGTTACGTTTCCAGCTACGTTTGCCTAATGACAATGACTCATCGGTCGCGTTGCAACGTGGCGCGTATAACGTTGTGCCGCACTAATCAATGATTTAATCCTCCGCGAAAACACGGAAGCCACGATTACGCCAAACCAGCGTCGCTATATGTATCTCATATGCAGATTGTTAGAAATGTTATATTGTAGTCATTTTTTTTAGTTTCCTTCTTTTAAATATCAGTTACTTGGGCAAAAATGTCTTCTTGATGAATAATGTTAAAATACACTCGAATTTAACTTGAAACAATATTTGCCTAAAGTACTTTTGTGTACACTCAAAGAAATATATACTTGAATTAAATAAATATCACTCATCATTTATTTAAAATAAGTATCCACAAATTTGTAATAAGTTCGTTATAAGCATCAAGTTTATTCAAAATATATTCTAAATCCTAGTAATTTAATGTTTTAATCAAAAATATTAAATTAAAATAAAAATTTAATTTACATAATATTTTCACTTTTCTTCAATTCAATTTCATAATATATTGTTCGAAAAAAATACAAATTCTCTTTTCAAGTACACGATAATAAAATTTCCTAAAATTTCCTTACTTGTGATAAGTATATTTTAAGAATATTATCAAAAAAACATCTTTGCAGAAAATAATCATAACGTTAGAAAAAAGTTCATTAAGTAACCGCTTTTCTTAACAGTAAAATAATAATTTTTCTGTGTATAACCATAACGTTAGTTTTTTCTGTAAATCCAAAAACGATACGAAGCGCCAATCATCGTGCCTATATATTCCATACTATTTAAGACAATATTAAAATTTAAGATAAGGAAATTTTGTTATGCAGTTGAAGTTTAGAGCGTTCTCAAAGCAAAACATAAAAATTCGTTTTAATCGAAAAAAAATTATTTAAAAACGCACATACAAATAAAAATAACAATATATACACAGTAAAATAAAATAATAGAATAAAATCATACCAAAAAATTTTTGGGAAGTGTTAAAAATCAGGACGAAGAAAACGCCCTTTTCTCTATCCATTACGGGGCAAAAGAAATACAAATCCGATAGCAAACAACATGAACGTGAATACTGCTCGTACTCACCGTAGACGAGCAGCAGTCCCCTGTCTCAATGGTCCATTACGGTCCCTCGATGTCCCTCGATGCTCTTCGATGCACTTGCGACGCACTCAATCAACGTACTCGCGAAATAACACGACAGGCGCATATTAGTAAACGAGTTCTTCCGACGGACGCGACAGAGAGAGTCCAAACGGAACGCAGTCGATATCTGTCACCGGGCCACCGAAAAGTACATTCGCGCTAATCAACACCCACCAGCGGCGGACTTTCCATTAGGTGCAGCGGCTGGCGCATCTAGGACCACGATAGGGATCTCCAAATCCAATTACGGTTCAGGGGGTCAAAATTCACTAGTGGCCGCACATCTATGCGCAACATGATGATCACTCGATACTCTCTCTCTCTCTCCCTCTCTCTTTCTCTCCCCGATATTCCCTGCGGTATTCGTGTTCTCATGAATTATTTACTCTTTCGTAAAACTTGAAATCGCAATTCGATCACGGCCATAGGATTAACCATAAAATGTTACTTTTTGCAAAATAACCTGCAAATGCGGTGATGTCGCGATCAACGCGAGGAACAATCGTAATCGCCGTTAATCACTATCGCGTACAGTTTAATTAGATCGTGGACGTAATCTCATAAAAAGCAATTGTATTAATTGCAACGTGTACACGGCTACAGCGAATTAAACGAGAGCTATACGACGTAACTGCGGTTCCGATTTACGGAGTGCAGATGTAAACGGTGACCGCAGCCGGCAGAAAATGATCCTCGATTACGTCATCCGCGTAATCTCACAAAGCGATTATGTTGTTTACGTAACTACGAGGAACCATAGCGAATTGACTAAGCGAGAGCAATAACGTAAATTTTACTTCCGATCGGCGAGGCAACTGCGAGTACGGAAAATAATCGCGATCATTGTCAATTTATTACATATATAAATATCGTGTGTAAATACTGACGAATATATATTTCAAGATTTAATCCGACAAATTCGCGAAAAGAGAAATAACCCTGCGGAACTCGTCGAAAAATGCGTGACATTGACACGAAGGTGACGCGACAACAGTGCGAAAGTCACTCCGTATCGTTCGTCGACGAAGGGAGAGAGAGGTTGCGAAGGAAGACCTGTGCTCTCTGCACTCGGGAAAAGCAAAACAAACATAATTTCTTCGTAGCTTTCACGACGGTGCCGGTCGAAATCACGCCGCACAACGGGGAACGCTTTGAACTCGATTCTTTTTTACGTGCTTTCGTCGTGCAACATAACCTTGACCAACACCGTCGTATCGCTCGTCCCGAAAACTACGAGAAATCATGTCTGTTTTGCTGTTCCCGGACACAACGAAAGCAGATCTTTTCACACACACACACACATACACTTCTGTCCCGGAGTCTCGATATCGCGAAGGAGAACCCCCCGTCGAGTCAATTTGCACTTGTTGGAGCCATCAAAATGCCCACTGATGTGTAATCCGCCACTGATGGATATATCATCGGCCATGTCTATCGCGATCGATACTCCCGATAAGTAACCACATTCACAGTGTAGCGCGAGACGAGAACGAGACGCGCGCGCGCGCACACGCGCACATACACACTTGTGCGAGGAAATTTTTCGACGGACGTACGCGATCGAATATTCGTCGTGCGGATACGAAACAGCGACGAAGGCACCGATCGTTCGACCGCGATTCAACATCGTGTCACATCACACCGGCAACGAAACGTCCGTAAACTCACTCACCGACCACGGTGTGTCCCGTGGAAAATACGCGAAAAGTGGCGTGACGTCACTCCATGGCGGACAACGAGGCGAGTATCGTAAACAAGCAGGGGGGAGGTCGGTCACCTACATCAACAGACGCCGGTCCTCCCGCGTTTCCCCCGATGCTCCGCTCGATGTTATTCGACGGCGGTCCTTGTAAATGCTCCGTGGTATAAACAGGAACGGCGTCCCAGCACGCTTGAGCGGGCACACGTCGCGACACGTCGCGACGGGACGAGTGTCTTCGACGAGATTCGCCCGGATTCGACGAGGCGATCGGAAATGCGAGGCGACGGACGCTGATCGCGGATGGACAGCAGCGGATCGGCACGTTGGAACTCCGACTCGTCGACGAATTCCACAACACACCGGCTCCACTCCCTCGATACGCGGAACTCGCCCGGACGCCAGGTAAGGAGACGCGGAAGCGCGGAGCGAACGCGGCCGGCCACGGAATGACGCTGCACTTAACTGACCGGAAATTTGATCACGTGATTCGACTAACTTCGCGATTGCTTCGCGCGGCGCGACGCAACGCGGGAAATTCTTTTGTTGACGCGGCCACATGTCGGGGCGTGTTAATTAAAGGATCATGTTATCAGGACCAAGAAAGACTGTTCGTATTTTTTTATTATACACATAATAGTACATGTCTTTTTTATAAATAATAGAAACTTTTATAAGTAAGAATTATGAAAATTATAGTAGTTTCAAAAATTGTTTTGCGGCTCCTGTAAAATATAGACGTTCATGATTCTGAAA